>NW_027184622.1:945187-1260250 GCF_032405125.1 Capricornis sumatraensis | reverse complement strand
TGGATTTTCTCGAGTTGCGGCAGGTGTTCTCGAGTTACGACGGGGACCTCAGGGACCCGCCCTGGTGGCCTCAGGAACGGCCAGTCCCCATGCTAGTTGCTAGGGGGCCTCTCGGGATTCCTCTCCCGTCGATACCGGGGCCAAAAACCTTGTGTGGAGTCAGGGCCGGAACCGAGGATTCCTCTCAGGGGCTGACATGGATCTTTGGGTACTTCTGGAGTCTCCCCAGGAGAGTCAGGCCTCGTCTCGAGTGGGGGCATGCACGTGCGCTTTCCTTCCAGGCTGTAGCAGCAATGTCATGCTTCCCGTCGCGTGGATCAAAGGATCTGTGGTTTTCCCTCGAGGCTTTCCCTCGAGGCTTTCCCTCGAGGCTTTCCCACAGGGCTGTCCCACGTGCCACCGAGGTGTGAGTCGATCCTCGGCGTGAAAGATGAGCCAGTACAGGGCAAAGAGGTTCCTCTGGAATGGACTGAGACATCTGGGGGACTCTTGGAATGGTGGTACGACCATGGAGCTCCTCTCGCCTTTCCTGTTGAGAGTGCCTCCTCTTGAGATGCGACGGGAACGCCTGGAATTCGTTCCCGTTGAAAGCAGGGAAAGGAACCCTCATCTCGAGCTCCGAGGGGGAAACGGGGCTCCTCTGGATGTGGGCGGGACCATCGTGCTTCCTCTCGAGTGGAGACGGGTATGGCGGTGAACTTCTTGAGTTGCAGCAAGGGTGTGAAAGACCCTTTCGAAGTTCCAGAGGTTAGGTGTCATTAGTCTCCAGACGCCTCATCGGAAATAGGCCTCATCTCGCCTGGAAGGGAGAACTTCCTGGATTTTCTCGAGTTGCGGCAGGTGTTCTCGAGTTACGACGGGTACCTCAGGGACCCGCCCTGGTGGCCTCAGGAGAGGCCAGTCCCCATGCGAGTTGCTAGGGGGCTTCTCTGGATTCCTCTCCCGTCGATACCGGGGCCAAAAACCTTGTGTGGAGTCAGGGCCAGATCCGAGGATTCCTCTCAGGGGCTGACATGGATCTTTGGGTACTTGTGGAGTCTCCCAGGGGAGTCAGGCCTCGTCTCGAGTGGGGGAATGCACGTGCGCTTTCGTTCCAGGCTGTAGCAGCAATGTCACGCTTCCCGTCGCGTGGATCAAAGGATCTGTGGTTTTCCCTCGAGGCTTTCCCTCGAGGCTTTCCCACAGGGCTGTCCCACGTGCCACCGTGGTGTGAGTCGATTCTCGGCGTGAAAGATGAGCCAGTGCAGGGCAAAGAGGTTCCTCTGGAATGGACTGAGACATCTGGGGGACTCTTGGAATGGTGGTACGACCATGGAGTTCCTCTCGCCTTTCCTGTTGAGAGTGCCTCCTCTTGAGATGCGACAGGAACGCCGGGAATTCTTTCCCGTTGAAAGCAGGGAAAGGATCCCTCATCTCGAGCTACGAGGGGGATACGGGGCTCCTCTGGATGTGGGCGGGACCATCGTGCTTCCTCTCGAGTGGAGACGGGTATGGCGGTGAAATTCTTGAGTTGCAGCAAGGGTGTGAAAGACCCTTTCGAAGTTCCAGAGGTTAGGTGTCATTAGTCTCCAGACGCCTCATCGGAAATAGGCCTCATTTCGCCTGGAAAGGAGAACTTCCTGGATTTTCTCGAGTTGCGGCAGGTGTTCTCGAGTTACGACGGGGACCTCAGGGACCCGCCCTGGTGGCCTCAGGAACGGCCAGTCCACATGCTAGTTGCTAGGGGGCCTCTCGGGATTCCTCTCCCGTCGATACCGGGGCCAAAAACCTTGTGTGGAGTCAGGGCCGGAACCGAGGATTCCTCTCAGGGGCTGACATGGATCTTTGGGTACTTCTGGAGTCTCCCCAGGGGAGTCAGGCCTCGTCTCGACTGGGGGCATGCACGTGCGCTTTCCTTCCAGGCTGTAGCAGCAATGTCATGCTTCCCGTCGCGTGGATCAAAGGATCTGTGGTTTTCCCTCGAGGCTTTCCCACAGGGCTGTCCCACGTGCCACCGTGGTGTGAGTCGATCCTCGGCGTGAAAGATGAGCCAGTGCAGGGCAAAGAGGTTCCTCTGGAATGGACTGAGACATCTGGGGGACTCTTGGAATGGTGGTACGACCATGGAGTTCCTCTCGCCTTTCCTGTTAAGAGTGCCTCCTCTTGAGATGTGACGGGAACGCCGGGAATACTTTCCCGTTGAAATCAGGGAAAGGATCCCTCATCTCGAGCTACGAGGGGGAAACGGGGCTCCTCTGGATGTGGGCGGGACCATCATGCTTCCTCTCGAGTGGACACGGGTATGGCGGTGAACTTCTTGTGTTGCAGCAAGGGTGTGAAAGACCCTTTCGAAGTTCCAGAGGTTAGGTGTCATTAGTGTCCAGACGCCTCATCGGAAATAGGCCTCATCTCGCCTGGAAGGGAGAACTTCCTGGATTTTCTCGAGTTGCGGCAGGTGTTCTCCAGTTACGACGGGGACCTCAGGGACCGGCCTGGTGGCCTCAGGAAAGGCCAGTCCCCATGCGAGGTGCTAGGGGGCCTCTCGGGATTCCTCTCCCGTCGATACCGGGGCCAAAAACCTTGTGTGGAGTCAGGGCCGGAACCGAGGATTCCTCTCAGGGGCTGACATGGATCTTGGGGTACTTCTGGAGTCTCCCCAGGGGAGTCAGTCCTCGTCTCGAGTGGGGGCATGCACGTGCGCTTTCCTTCCAGGCTGTAGCAGCAATGTCACGCTTCCCGTGGCGTGGATCAAAGGATCTGTGGTTTACCCTCGAGGCTTTCCCACAGGGCTGTCCCACGAGCCACCGTGGTGTGAGTCGATCCTCGGCGTGAAAGATGAGCCAGTGCAGGGCAAAGAGTTTCCTCTGGAATGGACTGAGAAATCTCGGGGACTCTTGGAATGGTGGTACGACCATGGAGTTCCTCTCATCTTTCCTGTTGAGAGTGCCTAATCTTGAGATGCGACGGAACGCTGGGATTTCTTTCCCGTTGATAACAGGGAAAGGATCCCTCATCTCGAGCTACGAGGGGGAAACGGGGCTCCTCTGGATGTGGGCGGGACAATCGTGTTTCCTCTCGAGTGGAGACGGGCATGGCGGTGAACTTCTTGAGTTGCAGCAAGGGTGTGAAAGACCCTTTCGAAGTTCCAGAGGTTCGGTGTCATTAGTCTCCAAACGCCTCATCGGAAATAGGCCTCATCTCGCCTGGAAGGGAGAACTTCCTGGATTTTCTCGAGTTGCGGCAGGTGTTCTCGAGTTACGACGGGGACCTCAGGGACACGCCCTGGTGTCCTCAGGAAAGGCCAGTCCCCATGCGAGTTGCTAGGGGGCCTCTCGGGATTCCTCTCCCGTCGATACCGGGGCCAAAAACCTTGTGTGGAGTCAGGGCCGGAACCGAGGATTCGTCTCAGGGGCTGACATGGATCTTTGGGTACTTCTGGAGTCTCCCCAGGGGAGTCAGGCCTCGTCTCGAGTGGGGGCATGCACGTGCGCTTTCCTTCCAGGCTGTAGCAGCAATGTCACGCTTCCCGTCTTGTGGATCAAAGGATCTGTGGTTTTCCCTCTAGGCTTTCCCACAGGGCTGTCCCACGTGCCACCGTGGTGTGAGTCGATCCTCGGCGTGAAAGATGAGCCTGTGCAGGGCAAAGAGGTTGCTCTGGAATGGACTGAGACATCTGGGGGACTCTTGGAATGGTGGTACGACCATGGAGTTCCTCTCGCCTTTCCTGTTGAGAGTGCCTCCTCTTGAGATGCGACGGGAACACCGGGAATTCTTTCCCATTGAAAGCAGGGAAAGGATCCCTCATCTCGAGCTACGAGGGGGAAACGGGGCTCCTCTGGATGTGGGCGGGTCCATCATGCTTCCTCTCGAGTCAACACGGGTATGGCGGTGAACTTCTTGAGTTGCAGCAAGGGTGTGAAAGACCCTTTCGAAGTTCCAGAGGTTAGGTGTCATTAGTGTCCAGACGCCTCATCGGAAATAGGCCTCATCTCGCCTGGAAGGGAGAACTTCCTGGATTTTCTCGAGTTGTGGCAGGTGTTCTCCAGTTACGACGGGGACCTCAGGGAACGCCCTGGTGGCCTCAGGAAAGGCCAGTCCCCATGCGAGTTCCTAGGGGGCCTCTCGGGATTCCTCTCCCGTCGATACCGGGGCCAAAATACTTGTGTGGAGTCAGGGCCGGAACCGAGGATACCTCTCAGAGGCTGACATGGGGCTTTGGGTACTTCTGGAGTCTCCCCAGGGGAGTCAGGCCTCGTCTCGAGTGGGGGCATGCATGTGCGCTTTCCTTCCAGGCTGTAGCAGCAATGTCAAGCTTCCTGTGGCGTGGATCAAAGGATCTGTGGTTTTCCCTCGAGACTTTCCCTTGAGGCTTTCCCACAGGGCTGTCCCACGTGCCACCGTGGTATGAGTCGATCCTCGGCGTGAAAGATGAGCCAGTGCAGGGCAAAGAGGTTCCTCTGGAATGGACTGAGACATCTCGGGGACTCTTGGAATGGTGGTACGACCATGGAATTCCTCTCGCCGTTCCTGTTGAGAGTGTCTCCTCTTGAGATGCGACGGGAACGCCGGGAATTCTTTCCCGTTGAAAGCAGGGAAAGGATCCCTCATCTCGAGCTACGAGGGGGAAACGGGGCTCCTCGGGATGTGGGCGGGACCATCGTGCTTCCTATCGAGTGGAGACGGGTATGGCGGTGAACTTTTTGAGTTGCAGCAAGGGTGTGAAAGACCCTTTCGAAGTTCCAGAGGTTAGGTGTCATTAGTCTCCAGACACCTCATCGGTAATAGGCCTCATCTCGCCTGGAAGGGAGAACTTCCTGGATGTTCTCGAGTTGTGGCAGGTGTTCTCGAGTTACGACGGGGACCTCAGGGACCCGCCCTGGTGGCCTCAGGAGAGGCCAGTCCCCATGCGAGGTGCTACGGGGCCTCTCGGGATTCCTCTCCCGTCGATACCGGGTCCAAAATCCTTGTTTGGAGTCAGGGCCGGAACCGAGGATTCCTCTCAGGGGCTGACATGGATATTTGGGTACTTCTGGAGTCTCCCCAGGGGAGTCAGGCCTCGTCTCGAGTGGGGGCATGCACGTGCGCTTTCCTTCCAGGCTGTAGCAGCAATGTCACGCTTCCCGTCGCGTGGATCAAGGGATCTGTGGTTTTCCCTCGAGGCTTTCCCTCGAGGCTTTCCCACAGGGCTGTCCCACGTGCCACCGTGGTGTGAGTCGATCCTCGGCGTGAAAGATGAGCCAGTGCAGGGCAAAGAGGTTCCTCTGGAATGGACTGAGACATCTGGTGTCTCTTGGAATGGTGGTACGACCATGGAGTTCCTCTTGCCTTTCCTGTTGAGAGTGCCTCCTCTTGAGATGCGACAGGAACCCCGGAATTCTTTCCCATTTAAAGCAGGGAAAGGATCCCTCATCTTGAGCTCGAGGGGGAAACGGGGCTCCTCTGGTTGTGGGTGGGACGATCGTGCTTCCTCTCGAGTGGAGACGGGTATGGCGGTGAACTACTTGAGTTGCAGCAAGGGTGTGAAAGACCCTTTCGAAGTTCCAGAGGTTAGGTGTCATTAGTCTCCAGACGCCTCATCGGAAATAGGCCTCATCTCGCCTGGAAGGGAGAACTTCCTGGATTTTCTCGAGTTGCGGCAGGTGTTCTCGAGTTACGACGGGGACCTCAGGGACCGGCCTGGTGGCCTCAGGAAAGGCCAGTCCCCATGCGAGGTGCTAGGGGGCCTCTCCGGATTCCTCTCCCGTCGATACCGGGGCCAAAAACCTTGTGTGGTCAGGGCCAGAACCGAGGATTCCTCTCAGGGCTGACATGGATCTTGGGGTACTTCTGGAGTCTCCCCAGGGGAGTCAGACCTCGTCTCGAGTGGGGGCATGCACGTGCGCTTTCCTTCCAGGCTGTAGCAGCAATGTCACGCTTCCCGTCGCGTGGATCAAAGGATCTGTGGTTTTCAATCGAGGCTTTCCCACAGGGCTGTCCCACGTGCCACCGTGGTGTGAGTCGATCCTCGGCGTTAAAGATGAGCCAGTGCAGGACAAAGAGGTTCCTCTGGAATGGACTGAGAAATCTTGGGGACTCTTGGAATGGTGGTACGACCATGGAGTTCCTCTCGTCTTTCCTGTTGAGAGTGCCTCCTCTTGAGATGCGACGGGAACGCCGAAAATACTTTCGCGTTGATAGAAGGGAAAGGACCCCTCATCTCGAGCTACGAGGGGCAAACGGGGCTCCTCTGGATGTGGGCGGGACCATCGTGCTTCCTCTCGAGTGGAGACGGGTATGGCGGTGAACTTCTTGAGTTGCAGCAAGGGTGTGAAAGACCCTTTCGAAGTTCCAGAAGTTAGGTGTCATTAGTCTCAAGACGCCTCATCGGAAATAGGCCTCATCTCGCCTGGAAGGGAGAACTTCCTGGATTTTCTCGAGTTGCAGCAGGTGTTCTCGAGTTACGACGGGGACCTCAGGGACCCGCCATGGTGGCCTCAGGAAAGGCCAGTCCTCATGCGAGTTGCTAGGTTGCCTCTCGGTATTCCTCTCCCGTCGATACCTGGACCAAAAACCTTGTGTGGAGTGAGGGCCGGAACCGAGGATTACTCTCAGGGGCTGACATGGATCTTTGGGTCTTTCTGGAGTCTCCCGAGGGGAGTCAGGCCTCGACTCGAGTGGTGGCATGCACGTGCGCTTTCCTTCCAGGCTGAAGCAGCAAAGACACTCTTCCCGTCGCGTAGATCATAGGATCTGTGGATTTCCCTCCAGGCTTTCCCTTGAGGCTTTCCCACAGGGCTCTCCCACGTGCCAACGTGGTGTGATTCGATCCTCGGCATGAAAGATGAGCCAGTGCAAGGCAAAGAGGTTGCTCTGGAATGGACTGAGACATCTGGGGGACTCTTGGAATGGTGGTACGACCATGGAGTTCCTCTCGCCTTTCCTGTTGAGAGTGCCTCCTCTAGAGATGCGATGGGAACACCGGGAATTCTTTCCCGTTGAAAGCAGGGAAAGGATCCCTCATCTCGAGCTATGAGGGGGAAACGGGGCTCCTCTGGATGTGGGCGGGACCATCATGCTTCCTCTCGAGTCGACACGGGTATGGCGGTGAACTTCTTGAGTTGCAGCAAGGGTGTGAAAGACCCTTTCGAAGTTCCAGAGGTTAGGTGTCATTAGTGTCTAGACGCCTCATCGGAAATAGGCCTCATCTCGCCTGGAAGGGAGAACTTCCTGGATTTTCTCGAGTTGCGGCAGGTGTTCTCCAGTTACGACGGGGACCTCAGGGAACGCCCTGGTGGCCTCAGGAAAGGCCAGTCCCCATGCAAGTTCCTAGGGGGCCTCTCGGGATTCCTCTCCCGTCGATACCGGGTCCAAAATCCTTGTTTGGAGTCAGGGCCGGAACCGAGGATTACTCTCAGGGGCTGACATGGATATTTGGGTACTTCTGGAGTCTCCCCAGGGGAGTCAGGCCTCGTCTCGAGTGGGGGCATGCACGTGCGCTTTCCTTTAAGGCTGTAGCAGCAATGTCCTGCTTCCCGTCGCGTGGATCAAAGGATCTGTGGTTTTCCCTCGAGGCTTTCCCTCGAGGCTTTCCCACAGGGCTGTCCCACGTGCCACCGTGGTGTGAGTCGATTCTCGGCGTGAAAGATGAGACAGTGCAGGGCAAAGAGGTTCCTCTGGATTGGACTGAGACATCTGGGGGACTCTTGGAATGGTGGTACGACCATGGAGTTCCTCTCGCCTTTCCTGTTGAGAGTGCCTCCTCTTGAGATGCGACGGGAACGCCGGGAATTCTTTCCCGTTGAAAGCAGGGAAAGGATCCCTCATCTCGAGCTACGAGGGGGAAACGGGGCTCCTCTGGATGTGGGCGGGACCATCGTGCTTCCTCTCGAGTGGAGACGGGTATGGCGGTGAAATTCTTGAGTTGCAGCAAGGGTGTGAAAGACCCTTTCGAAGTTCCAGAGGTTAGGTGTCATTAGTCTCCAGACGCCTCATCGGAAATAGGCCTCATTTCGCCTGGAAAGGAGAACTTCCTGGATTTTCTCGAGTTGCGGCAGGTGTTCTCGATTTACCACGGGGACCTCAGGGACCCGCCCTGGTGGCCTCAGGTACAGCCAGTCCCCATGCGAGTTGCTAGGGGGCCTCTCGGGATTCCTCTCCCGTCGATACCGGGGCCAAAAACCTTGTGTGGAGTCAGGGCCGGAACCGAGGATTCCTCTCAGGGGCTGACATGGATCTTTGGGTACTTCTGGAGTCTCCCCAGGGGAGTCAGGCCTCGTCTCGAGTGGGGGCATGCACGTGCGCTTTCCTTCCAGGCTGTAGAAGCAATGTCACGCTTCCCGTCGCGTGGATCAAAGGATCTGTGGTTTTCCCTCGAGGCTTTCGCTTGAGGCTTTCCCACAGGGCTGTCCCATGTGCCACCGTGGTGTGAGTCGATCCTCGGCGTGAAAGATCAGCCAGTGCAGGGCAAAGAGGCTTCTCTGGAATGGACTGAGACATCTGGGGGACTCTTGGAATGGTGGTACGACCATGGAGTTCCTCTCGCCTTTCCTGTTGAGAGTGCCTCCTTTTGAAATGCGACGGGAACGCCGGGAATTCTTTCCCGTTGAAAGCAGGGAATGGATCCCTCATCTCGAGCTACGACGGGGAAACGGGGCTCCTCTGGATGTGGGCGGGACCATCGTGCTTCCTCTCGAGTGGAGACGGGTATGGCGGTGAACTTCTTGAGTTGCAGCAAGGGTGTGAAAGACCCTTTCGAAGTTACAGAGGTTAGGTGTCATTTGTCTCCAGAGGCCTCATCGGAAATAGGCCTCATCTCGCCTGGAAGGGAGAACTTTCTGGATTTTCTCGAGTTGCGGAAGGTGTTCTCGAGTTACAACGGGGACCTCAGGGACCCGCCCTGGTGGCCTCAGGAGAGGCCAGTCCCCATGCGAGTTGCTAGGGGGCCTCTCAGGTTTCCTCTCCCGTCGATACCGGGGCCAAAAACCTTGTGTGGAGTCAGGGCCGGAACCGAGGATTCCTCTCAGGGGCTGACATGGATCTTTGGGTACTTCTGGAGTCTCCCCAGGGGAGTCAGGCCTCGTCTCGAGTGGGGGCATGCACGTGCGCTTTCCTTCCAGGCTGTAGCAGCAATGTCACGCTTCCCGTCGCGTGGATCAAAGGATCTGTGGTTTTCCCTCGAGGCTTTCCCTCGAGGCTTTCCCACAGGGCTGTCCCACGTGCCACCGTGGTGTGAGTCCATCCTCGGCGTGAAAGATGAGCCAGTGCAGGGCAAAGAGGCTCCTCTGGAATGGACTGAGACATCTGGGGGACTCTTGGAATGGTGGTACGACCATGGAGTTCCTCTCGCCTTTCCTGTTGAGAGTGCCTCCTCTTGAGATGTGACGGGAACGCCGGGAATTCTTTCCCGTTGAAAGCAGGGAAAGGATCCCTCATCTCGAGCTCCGAGGGGGAAACGGGGCTCCTCTGGATGTGGGCGGGACCATCGTGCTTCCTCTCGAGTGGAGACAGGTATGGCGGTGAACTTCTTGAGTTGCAGCAAGGATGTGAAAGACCCTTTCGAAGTTCCAGAGGTTCGGTGTCACTAGTCTCCAGACGTCTCATCGGAAATAGGCCTCATCTCGCCTGGAAGGGAGAACTTCCTGGATTTTCTCGAGTTGCGGCAGGTGTTCTCGAGTTACGACGGGGACCTCAGGGACCCGCCCTGGTGGCCTCAGGAAAGGCCAGTCCCCATACGAGTTGCTCGGGGGCTTCTCAGGACTGTTCTCCCGTCGATACCGGGGCCAAAACCTTGTGTGGAGTCAGGGCCGGAACCGAGCATTCCTCTCAGGGGATGACATGGATCTTTGGGTACTTCTGGAGTCTCCCCAGGGGAGTCAGGCCTCGTCTCGAGTGGGGGCATGCACGTGCGCTTTCCTTCCAGGCTGTAGCAGCAATGTCACGCTTCCCGTCGCGTGGATCAAAGGATCTGTGGTTTACCCTCGAGGCTTTCCCACAGGGCTTTCCCACGTGCCACCGTGGTGTGAGTCGATCCTCGGCGTGAAAGATGAGCCAGTGCAGGGCAAAGAGGTTCCTCTGGAATGTACTGAGAAATCTCGGGGACTCTTGGAATGGTGGTACGACCATGGAGTTCCTCTCGTCTTTCCTGTTGAGAGTGCCTCCTCTTGAGATGCGACGGGATCGCCGAAAATACTTTCCCGTTGATAGCAGGGAAACGATCCCTCATCTCGAGCTACGAGGGGCAAACGGGGCTCCTCTGGATGTGGGCGGGACCATCATGTTTCCTCTCGAGTGGAGACGGGTATGGCGGTGAACTTCTTGAGTTGCAGCAAGGGTGTGAAAGAACCTTTTGAAGTTCCAGAGGTTCCGTGTCATTAGTCTCCAGACGCCTTATCGGAAATAGGCCTCATCTCGCCTGGAAGGGAGAACTTCCTGGATTTTCTCGAGTTAGGGCAGGTGTTCTCGAGTTACGACGGGGACCTCAGGAACCCGCCCTGGTGGCCTCAGGAAAGGTCAGTCCGCTTGCGAGTTCCTAGGGGGCCTCTCGGGATTCCTCTCCCGTCGATACCGGGGCCAAAAACCTTGTGTGGAGTCAGGGCCGGAACCGAGGATTCCTCTCAAGGGATGACATGGATCTTTGGGTACTTCTGGAGTCTCCCCAGGGGAGTCAGGACTCGTCTCGAGTGGGGGCATGCACGTGCGCTTTCCTTCCAGGCTGTAGCAGCAATGTCATGCTTCCCGTCGCGTGGATCAAAGGATCTGTGGTTTTCCCTCGAGGCTTTCCCTCGAGGCTTTCCCACAGGGCTGTCCCACGTGCCACCGTGGTGTGAGTCGATCCTCGGCGTTAAAGATGAGCCAGTGCAGGGCAAAGAGGTTCCTCTGGAATGGACTGAGACATCTGGGGGACTCTTGGAATGGTGGTACGACCATGGAGTTCCTCTCGCCTTTCCTGTTGAGAGTGCCTCCTCTTGAGATGTGACGGGAACGCCGGGAATTCTTTCCCGTTGAAAGCAGGTCAAGGATCCCTCATCTCGAGCTCCGAGGGGGAAACGGGGCTCCTCTGGATGTGGGCGGGACCATCGTGCTTCCTCTCGAGTGGAGACGGGTATGGCGGTGAACTTCTTGAGTTGCATCAAGGGTGTGAAAGACCCTTTCGAAGTTCCAGAGGTTAGGTGTCATTAGTCTCCAGACGCCTCATCGGAAATAGGCCTCATCTCGCCTGGAAGGGAGAACTTCCTGGATTTACTCGAGTTGCGGCAGGTGTTCTCGAGTTACGACGGGGACCTCAGGGACCCGCCCTGGTGGCCTCAGGAGAATCCAGTCCCCATGCGAGTTGCTAAGGGGCATCTCGGGATTCCTCTCCCGTCGATACCGGGGCCAAAAACCTTGTGTGGAGTCAGGGCCGGAACCGAGGATTCCTCTCAGGGGCTGACATGGATCTTTGGGTACGTCTGGAGTCTCCCCAGGGGAGTCAGGCCTCGTGTCGAGTGGGGGCATGCACGTGCGCTTTCCTTCCAGGCTGTAGCAGCAATGTCACACTTCCCGTGGCGTGGATCAAAGGATCTGTGGTTTTCCCTCGAGGCTTTGCCTCGAGGCTTTCCCACAGGGCTGTCCCACGTGCCACCGTGGTGTGAGTCGATCCTCGGCGTGAAAGATCAGCCAGTGCAGGGCAAAGAGGTTCCTCTGGAATGGACTGAGACATCTGGGGGACTCTTGGAATGGTGGTACGACCATGGAGTTCCTCTCGCCTTTCCTGTTGAGAGTGCCTCCTCTTGAGATGCGACGGGAACGCCGGGAATTCTTTCCCGTTGAAAGCAGGGAAAGGATCCCTCATCTCGAGCTACGAGGGGGAAACGGGGCTCCTCTGGATGTGGGCGGGACGATCGTGCTTCCTCTCGATTGGACACGGGTATGGCGCTGAACTTCTTGAGTTGCAGCAAGGGTGTGAAAGACCCTTTCGAAGTTCCAGAGGTTAGGTGTCATTCGTCTCCAAACGCCTCATCGGAAATAGGCCTCATCTCGCCTGGAAGGGAGAACTTCCTGGATATTCTCGAGTTGCGGCAGGTGTTCTCGAGTTACGACGGGGACCTCAGGGACCCGCCCTGGTGGCCTCAGGAGAGGCCAGTCCCCATGCGAGTTGCTAGGGGGCCTCTCGGGGTTCCTCTCCCATCGATACTGGGGCAAAAACCTTGTGTGGAGTCAGGGCCGGAACCGAGGATTCCTCTCAGGGGCTGACATGGATCTTTGGGTACTTGTGGAGTCTCCCCAGGGGAGTCAGGCCTCGTCTCGAGTGGGGGCATGCACGTGCGCTTTCCTTCCAGGCTCTAGCAGCAATGTCACGCTTCCCGTCGCGTGGATCAAAGGATCTGTGGTTTTCCCTCGAGGCTTTCCCTCGAGGCTTTCCCACAGGGCTGTCCCACGTGTCACCGTGGTGTGAGTCGATCCTCGGCGTGAAAGATGAGCCAGTGCAGGGCAAAGAGGCTCCTCTGGAATGGACTGAGACATCTGGGGGACTCTTGGAATGGTGGTACGACCATGGAGTTCCTCTCGCCTTTCCTGTTGAGAGTGCCTCCTCTTGAGATGCGTCGGGAACGCCGGGAATTCTTTCCCGTTGAAAGCAGGGAAAGGATCCCTCATCTCGAGCTCCGAGGGGGAAACGGGGCTCCACTGGATGTGGGCGGGACCATCATGCTTCCTCTCGAGTGGAGACGGGTATGGAGGTCAACTTCATGAGTTGCATCAAGGGTGTGAAAGACCCTTTCCAAGTTCCAGAGGTTTGTTGTCATTTGTCTCCAGACGCCTCATCGGAAATAGGCCTCATCTCGCCTGGAACGGAGAACTTCCTGGATTTTCTCGAGTTGCGGCAGGTGTTCTCGAGTTACGACGGGGACGTCAGGGACAAGCCCTGGTGGCCTCAGGAAACTCCAGTCCCCATGCGAGTTGCTAGGGTGCCTCTCGGGATTCCTCTCCAGTCGATACCGGGGCCAAAAACCTTGTGTAGTCAGGGCCGGAACGGAGGATTCCTCTAAGGGGCTGACATGGATCTTTGGGTCTTTCTGGAGTCTCCCCAGGGGAGTCAGGCCTCGTCTCTAGTGGGGGCATGCACGTGCGCTTTCCTTCCAGGCTGTAGCAGCAATATCACGCTTCCCGTCGCGTGGATCAAAGGATCTGTGGTTTTCCCTCTAGGCTTTCCTTCGAGGCTATCCCACAGGGCTGTCCCACGTGCCACCGTGGTGTGAGTCGATCTTCGGCATGAAAGATGAGCCAGTGCAGGGCAAAGAGATTCCTCTGGAATGGACTGAAACATCAGGGGGACTCTTGGAATGGTGGTACGACCATGGAGTTCCTCTCGTCTTTCCTGTTGAGAGTGCCTCCTCTTGAGATGCGACGGGAACGCCGAAAATACTTTCCCGTTGATAGCAGGGAAAGGATCCCTCATCTCGAGCTACGAGGGGCAAACGGGGCTCCTCTGGATGTGGGCGGGACGATCATGTTTCCTCTCGAGTGGAGACGGTTATGGCGGTGAACTTCTTGAGTTGCAGCAAGGGTGTGAAAGACCCTTTCGAAGTTCCAGAGGTTCCGTGTCATTAGTCTCCAGAGGCCTCATCGGAAATAGGCCTCATCTTGCCTGGAAGGGAGAACTTCCTGAAGTTTCTCGAGTTGCGGCAGGTGTTCTCGAGTTACGACGGGGACCTCAGGGACCCGCCCTGGTGGCCTCAGGAAAAGCCAGTCCCCATGCGAGTTGCTCGGGGGCCTCTCAGGATTCCTCTCCTGTCGATACCGGGGCCAAAAAACTTGTGTGGAGTCAGGGCCGGAACCGAGGATTCCTCTCAGGGGCTGACATGGATCTTTGGGAACTTCTGGAGTCTCCACAGGGGAGTCAGGCCTTGTCTCGAGTGGGGGCATGCACGTGCGCTTTCCTTCCAGGCTGTAGCAGCAATGTCTCGGTTCCCGTCGCGTGGATCAAAGGATCTGTGGTTTTCCCTCGAGGCTTTCCCACAGGGCTGTCCCACGTGCCACCGTGGTGTGAGTCGATTCTCGGCGTGAAAGATGAGACAGTGCAGGGCAAAGAGGTTCCTCTGGATTGGACTGAGACATCTGGGGGACTCTTGGAATGGTGGTACGACCATGGAGTTCCTCTCGCCTTTCCTGTTGAGAGTGCCTCCTCTTGAGATGCGACGGGAACGCCGGGAATTCTTTCCCGTTGAAAACAGGGAAAGGATCCCTCATTTCGAGCTACGAGGGGGAAACTGGGCTCCTCTGGATGTGGGCGGGACCATCGTGCTTCCTCTCGAGTGGAGACGGGTATGGCGGTGAAATTCTTGAGTTGCAGCAAGGGTGTGAAAGACCCTTTCGAAGTTCCAGAGGTTAGGTGTCATTAGTCTCCAGACGCCTCATCGGAAATAGGCCTCATTTCGCCTGGAAAGAAGAACTTCCTGGATTTTCTCGAGTTGCAGCAGGTGTTCTCGATTTACGACGGGGACCTCAGGGACCCGCCCTGGTTTCCTCAGGTACGGCCAGTCCCCATGCTAGTTGCTAGGGGGCCTCTCGGGATTCCTCTCCCGTCGATACCGGGGCCAAAAACCTTGTGTGGAGTCAGGGCCGGAACCGAGGATTCCTCTCAGGGGCTGACATGGATCTTTGGGTACTTCTGGAGTCTCCCCAGGGGAGTCAGGACTCGTCTCGAGTGGGGGCATGCACGTGCGCTTTCCTTCCAGGCTGTAGCAGCAATGTCACGCTTCCCATCGAGTGGATCAAAGGATCTGTGGTTTTCCCTCGAGGCTTTCCCTCGAGGCTTTCCCACAGGGCTGTCCCACGTGCCACCGTGGTGTGAGTCGATCCTCGGCGTGAAAGATGAGCCAGTGCAGGGCAAAGAGGCTCCTCTGGAATGGACTGAGACATCTGGGGGACTCTTGGAATGGTGGTACGACCATGGAGTTCCTCTCGCCTTTCCTGTTGAGAGTGCCTCCTCTTGAGATGCGACGGGAACGCCGGGAATTCTTTCCCGTTGAAAGCAGGGAATGGATCCCTCATCTCGAGCTCCGAGGGGGAAACGGGTCTCCTCTGGATGTGGGCGGGACCATCGTGCTTCCTCTCGAGTGGAGACGGGTATGGCGGTGAACTTCTTGAGTTGCAGCAAGGGTGTGAAAGACCCTTTCGAAGTTCCAGAGTTTAGGTGTCATTAGTCTCCAGACGCCTCATCGGAAATAGGCCTCATCTCGCCTGGAAGGGAGAACTTCCTGGATGTTCTCGAGTTGCGGCAGGTGTTCTCGAGTTACGACGGGGACCTCACGGACCCGCCCTGGTGGCCTCAGGAGAGGCCAGTCCCCATGCGAGTTGCTAGGGGGCCTCTCGGGATTCCTCTCCCGTCGATACCGGGGCCAAAAAGCTTGTGTGGAGTCAGGGCCGGAACCGAGGATTCCTCTCAGGGGCTGACATGGATCTTTGGGTACTTCTGGAGTCTCCCCAGGGGAGTCAGGCCTCGTCTCGAGTGGGGGCATGCACGTGCGCTTTCCTTCCAGGCTGTAGCAGCAATGTCACGCTTCCCGTCGCGTGGATCAAAAGATCTGTGATTTTCCCTCGAGGCTTTCGCTCGAGGCTTACCCACAGGGCTGTCCCACGTGCCACCGTGGTTTGAGTCGATCCTCGGCGTGAAAGATGAGCCAGTGCAGGGCAAAGAGGCTCCTCTGGAATGGACTGAGACATCTGGGGGACTCTTGGAATGGTGGTACGACCATGGAGTTCCTCTCGTCTTTCCTGTTGAGAGTGCCTCCTCTTGAGATGCGACGGGAACGCCGGGAATTCTTTCCCGTTGAAAGCAGGGAATGGATCCCTCATCTCGAGCTACGAGGGGGAAACGGGGCTCCTCTGGATGTGGGCGGGACCATCGTGCTTCCTCTCGAGTGGAGACGGGTATGGCGGTGAACTTCTTGAGTTGCAGCAAGGGTGTGAAAGACCCTTTCGAAGTTCCAGAGGTTAGGTGTCATTTGTCTCAAGAGGCCTCATCGGAAATAGGCCTCATCTCGCCTGGAAGGGAGAACTTCCTGGATTTTCTCGAGTTGCGGCAGGTGTTCTCGAGTTACGACGGGGACCTCAGGGACCCGCCGTGGTGGCCTCAGGAGAGGCCAGTCCCCATGCGAGTTGCTAGGGGGCCTCTCGGGATTCCTCTCCCGACGATACCGGGACCAAAAACCTTGTGTGGAGTCAGGGCCGGAACCGAGGATTCCTCTCAGGGGCTGACATGGATCTTTGGGTACTTCTGGAGTCTCCCCAGGGGAGTCAGGCCTCGTCTCGAGTGGGGGCATGCAAGTGCGCTTTCCTTCCAGGCTGTAGCAGCAATGTCACGCTTCCCGTCGCGTGGATCAAAGGATCTGTGGTTTTCCCTCGAAGTTTTCCCTCGAGGCTTTCCCACAGGGCTGTCCCACGTGTCACCGTGGTGTGAGTCGATCCTCGGCGTGAAAGATGAGCCAGTGCAGGGCAAAGAGGCTCCTCTGGAATGGACTGAGACATCTGGGGGACTCTTGGAATGGTGGTACGACCATGGAGTTCCTCTCGCCTTTCCTGTTGAGAGTGCCTCCTCTTGAGATGCGACGGGAACGCCGGGAATTCTTTCCCGTTGAAAGCAGGGAAAGGATCCCTCATCTCGAGCTACGAGGGGGAAACGGGGCTCCTCTGGATGTGGGCGGGACCATCGTGCTTCCTCTCGAGTGGAGACGGGTATGGAGGTGAACTTCTTGAGTTGCATCAAGGGTGTGAAAGACCCTTTCGAAGTTCCAGAGGTTTGTTGTCATTTGTCTCCAGACGCCTCATCGGAAATAGGCCTCATCTCGCCTGGAAGGGAGAACTTCCTGGATTTTCTCGAGTTGCGGCAGGTGTTCTCGAGTTACGACGGGGACCTCAGGGACCCGCCCTGGTGGCCTCAGGAGAGGCCAAACCCCATGCGAGATGCTAGGTGGCCTCTCGGGATTCCTCTCCCGTTGATACCGGGGCAAAAACCTTGTGTGGAGTCAGGGCCGGAACCGAGGATTCCTCTCAGGGGCTGACATGGATCTTTGGGTACTTGTGGAGTCTCCCCAGGGGAGTCAGGCCTCGTCTCGAGTGGGGGCATGCACGTGCGCTTTCCTTCCAGGCTGTAGCAGCAATGTCACGCTTCCCGTCGCGTGGATCAAAGGATCTGTGGTTTTCCCTCGAGGCTTTCCCTCGAGGCTTTCCCACAGGGCTGTCCCACGTGCCACCGTGGTGTGAGTCGATCCTCGGCGTGAAAGATGAGCCAGTGCAGGGCAAAGAGGCTCCTCTGGAATGGACTGAGACATCTGGGGGACTCTTGGAATGGTGGTACGACCATGGAGTTCCTCTCGCCTTTCCTGTTGAGAGTGCCTCCTCTTGAGATGCGACGGGAACGCCGGGAATTCTTTCCCGTTGAAAGCAGGGAAAGGATCCCTCATCTCGAGCTACGAGGGGGAAACGGGGCTCCTCTGGATGTGGGCGGGACCATCGTGCTTCTTCTCGAGTGGAGACGGGTACGGCGGTGAACTTCTTGAGTTGCAGCAAGGGTGTGAAAGACCCTTTCGAAGTTCCAGAGGTTAGGTGACATTTGTCTCCAGAGGCCTCATCGGAAATAGGCCTCATCTCGCCTGGAAGGGAGAACTTCCTGGATTTTCTCGAGTTGCGGCAGGTGTTCTCGAGTTACGACGGGGACCTCAGGGACCCGCCCTGTTAGCCTCAGGAGAGGCCAGTCCCCATGCGAGTTGCTAGGGGGCCTCTCGGGATTCCTATCCCGTCGATACCGGGGCCAAAAACCTTGTGTGGAGTCAGGGCCGGAACCGAGGATTCCTCTCAGGGTCTGACATGGATCTTTGGGTACTTGTGGAGTCTCCCCAGGGGAGTCAGGCCTCGTCTCGAGTGGGGGCATGCACGTGCGCTTACCTTCCAGGCTGTAGCAGCAATGTCACGCTTCCCGTCGCGTGGATCAAAGGATCTGTGGTTTTCCCTCGAGGCTTTCCCTCGAGGCTTTCCCACAGGGCTGTCCCACGTGCCACCGTGGTGTGAGTCGATGCTCGGCGTGAAAGATGAGCCAGTGCAGGGCAAAGAGGCTCCTCTGGAATGGACTGAGACATCTGGGGGACTCTTGGAATGGTGGTACGACCATGGAGTTCCTCTCGCCTTTCCTGTTGAGAGTGCCTCCTCTTGAGATGCGACGGGAACGCCGGGAATTCTTTCCCGTTGAAAGCAGGGAAAGGATCCCTCATCTCGAGCTACGAGGGGGAAACGGGGCTCCTCTGGATGTGGGCGGGACCATCGTGCTTCCTCTCGAGTGGAGACGGGTACGGCGGTGAACTTCTTGAGTTGCAGCAAGGGTGTGAAAGACCCTTTCGAAGTTCCAGAGGTTAGGTGTCATTTGTCTCCAAAGGCCTCATCGGAAATAGGCCTCATCTCGCCTGGAAGGGAGAACTTCCTGGATTTTCTCGAGTTGCGGCAGGTGTTCTCGACTTACGACGGGGACCTCAGGGACCCGCCCTGTTGGCCTCAGGAGAGGCCAGTCCCCATGCGAGTTGCTAGGGGGCCTCTCGGGATTCCTCTCCCTTTGATACCGGGGCCAAAATCCTTGTGTGGAGTCAGGGCCGGAACCGAGGATTCCTCTCAGGGGCTGACATGGATCTTTGGGTACTTGTGGAGTCTCCCCAGGGGAGTCAGGCCTCGTCTCAAGTGGGGGCATGCACGTGCGCTTTCCTTCCAGGCTGTAGCAGCAATGTCATGCTTCCCGTCGCGTGGATCAAAGGATCTGTGGTTTTCCCTCGAGGCTTTCCCTCGAGGCTTTCCCACAGGGCTGTCCCACGTGCCACCGTGGTGTGAGTCGATCCTCGGCGTGAAAGATGAGCCAGTGCAGGGCAAAGAGGCTCCTCTGGAATGGACTGAGACATCTGGGGGACTCTTGGAATGGTGGTACGACCATGGAGTTCCTCTCGCCTTTCCTGTTGAGAGTGCCTCCTCTTGAGATGCGACGGGAACGCCGGGAATTCTTTCCCGTTGAAAGCAGGGAATGGATCCCTCATCTCGAGCTCCAAGGGGGAAACGGGTCTCCTCTTGATGTGGGCGGGACCATCGTGCTTCCTCTCGAGTGGAGACGGGTATGGCGGTGAACTTCTTGAGTTGCAGCAAGGGTGTGAAAGACCCTTTCGAAGTTCCAGAGTTTAGGTGTCATTAGTCTCCAGACGCCTCATCGGAAATAGGCCTCATCTCGCCTGGAAGGGAGAACTTCCTGGATTTTCTCGAGTTGCGGCAGGTGTTCTCGAGTTACGACGGGGACCTCAGGGACCCGCCCTGGTGGCCTCAGGAGAGGCCAAACCCCATTAGAGATGCTAGGTGGCCTCTCGGGATTCCTCTCCCGTTGATACCGGGGCAAAAACCTTGTGTGGAGTCAGGGCCGGAACCGAGGATTCCTCTCAGGGGCTGACATGGATCTTTGGGTACTTGTGGAGTCTCCCCAGGGGAGTCAGGCCTCGTCTCGAGTGGGGGCATGCACGTGCGCTTTCCTTCCAGGCTGTAGCAGCAATGTCACGCTTCCCGTCGCGTGGATCAAAGGATCTGTGGTTTTCCCTCGAGGCTTTCCCTCGAGGCTTTCCCACAGGGCTGTCCCACGTGCCACCGTGGTGTGAGTCGATCCTCGGCGTGAAAGATGAGCCAGTGCAGGGCAAAGAGGCTCCTCTGGAATGGACTGAGACATCTGGGGGACTCTTGGAATGGTGGTACGACCATGGAGTTCCTCTCGCCTTTCCTGTTGAGAGTGCCTCCTCTTGAGATGCGACGGGAACGCCGGGAATTCTTTCCCGTTGAAAGCAGGGAAAGGATCCCTCATCTCGAGCTACGAGGGGGAAACGGGGCTCCTCTGGATGTGGGCGGGACCATCGTGCTTCCTCTCGAGTGGAGACGGGTACGGTGGTGAACTTCTTGAGTTGCAGCAAGGGTGTGAAAGACCCTTTCGAAGTTCCAGAGGTTAGGTGACATTTGTCTCCAGAGGCCTCATCGGAAATAGGCCTCATCTCGCCTGGAAGGGAGAACTTCCTGGATTTTCTCGAGTTGCGGCAGGTGTTCTCGAGTTACGACGGGGACCTCAGGGACCCGCCCTGTTAGCCTCAGGAGAGGCCAGTCCCCATGCGAGTTGCTAGGGGGCCTCTCGGGATTCCTATCCCGTCGATACCGGGGCCAAAAACCTTGTGTGGAGTCAGGGCCGGAACCGAGGATTCCTCTCAGGGGCTGACATGGATCTTTGGGTACTTGTGGAGTCTCCCCAGGGGAGTCAGGCCTCGTCTCGAGTGGGGGCATGCACGTGCGCTTTCCTTCCAGGCTGTAGCAGCAATGTCACGCTTCCCGTCGCGTGGATCAAAGGATCTGTGGTTTTCCCTCGAGGCTTTCCCTCGAGGCTTTCCCACAGGGCTGTCCCACGTGCCACCGTGGTGTGAGTCGATCCTCGGCGTGAAAGATGAGCCAGTGCAGGGCAAAGAGGCTCCTCTGGAATGGACTGAGACATCTGGGGGACTCTTGGAATGGTGGTACGACCATGGAGTTCCTCTCGCCTTTCCTGTTGAGAGTGCCTCCTCTTGAGATGCGACGGGAACGCCGGGAATTCTTTCCCGTTGAAAGCAGGGAATGGATCCCTCATCTCGAGCTCCAAGGGGGAAACGGGTCTCCTCTGGATGTGGGCGGGACCATCGTGCTTCCTCTCGAGTGGAGACGGGTATGGCGGTGAACTTCTTGAGTTGCATCAAGGGTGTGAAAGACCCTTTCGAAGTTCCAGAGTTTAGGTGTCATTAGTCTCCAGACGCCTCATCGGAAATAGGCTTCATCTCGCCTGGAAGGGAGAACTTCCTGGATTTTCTCGAGTTGCGGCAGGTGTTCTCGAGTTACGACGGGGACCTCAGGGACCCGCCCTGGTGGCCTCAGGAGAGGCCAGTCCCCATGCGAGTTGCTAGGGGGCCTCTCGGGATTCCTCTCCCGTCGATACCGGGGCCAAAAACCTTGTGTGGAGTCAGGGCCGGAACCGAGGATTCCTCTCAGGGGCTGACATGGATCTTTGGGTACTTCTGGAGTCTCCCCAGGGGAGTCAGGCCTCGTCTCGAGTGGGGGCATGCACGTGCGCTTTCCTTCCAGGCTGTAGCAGCAATGTCACGCTTCCCGTCGCGTGGATCAAAGGATCTGTGGTTTTCCCTCGATGCTTTCCCTCGTGGCTTTCCCACAGGGCTGTCCCACGTGCCACCGTGGTGTGAGTCGATCCTCGGCGTGAAAGATGAGCCAGTGCAGGGCTAGGAGGCTCCTCTGGAATGGACTGAGACATCTGGGGGACTCTTGGAATGGTGGTACGACCATGGAGTTCCTCTCGCCTTTCCTGTTGAGAGTGCCTCCTCTTGAGATGCGACGGGAACGCCGGGAATTCTTTCCCGTTGAAAGCAGGGAAAGGATCCCTCATCTCGAGCTACGAGGGGGAAACGGGGCTCCTCTGGATGTGGGCGGGACCATCGTGCTTCCTCTCGAGTGGAGACGGGTACGGCGGTGAACTTCTTGAGTTGCAGCAAGGGTGTGAAAGACCCTTTCGAAGTTCCAGAGGTTAGGTGTCATTTGTCTCCAAAGGCCTCATCGGAAATAGGCCTCATCTCGCCTGGAAGGGAGAACTTCCTGGATTTTCTCGAGTTGCGGCAGGTGTTCTCGACTTACGACGGGGACCTCAGGGACCCGCCCTGTTGGCCTCAGGAGAGGCCAGTCCCCATGCGAGTTGCTAGGGGGCCTCTCGGGATTCCTCTCCCTTTGATACCGGGGCCAAAATCCTTGTGTGGAGTCAGGGCCGGAACCGAGGATTCCTCTCAGGGGCTGACATGGATCTTTGGGTACTTGTGGAGTCTCCCCAGGGGAGTCAGGCCTCGTCTCAAGTGGGGGCATGCACGTGCGCTTTCCTTCCAGGCTGTAGCAGCAATGTCACGCTTCCCGTCGCGTGGATCAAAGGATCTGTGGTTTTCCCTCGAGGCTTTCCCTCGAGGCTTTCCCACAGGGCTGTCCCACGTGCCACCGTGGTGTGAGTCGATCATCGGCGTGAAAGATGAGCCAGTGCAGGGCAAAGAGGCTCCTCTGGAATGGACTGAGACATCTGGGGGACTCTTGGAATGGTGGTACGACCATGGAGTTCCTCTCGCCTTTCCTGTTGAGAGTGCCTCCTCTTGAGATGCGACGGGAACGCCGGGAATTCTTTCCCGTTGAAAGCAGGGAATGGATCCCTCATCTCGAGCTCCAAGGGGGAAACGGGTCTCCTCTGGATGTGGGCGGGACCATCGTGCTTCCTCTCGAGTGGAGACGGGTATGGCGGTGAACTTCTTGAGTTGCAGCAAGGGTGTGAAAGACCCTTTCGAAGTTCCAGAGTTTAGGTGTCATTAGTCTCCAGACGCCTCATCGGAAATAGGCCTCATCTCGCCTGGAAGGGAGAACTTCCTGGATTTTCTCGAGTTGCGGCAGGTGTTCTCGAGTTACGACGGGGACCTCAGGGACCCGCCCTGGTGGCCTCAGGAGAGGCCAAACCCCATTAGAGATGCTAGGTGGCCTCTCGGGATTCCTCTCCCGTTGATACCGGGGCAAAAACCTTGTGTGGAGTCAGGGCCGGAACCGAGGATTCCTCTCAGGGGCTGACATGGATCTTTGGGTACTTGTGGAGTCTCCCCAGGGGAGTCAGGCCTCGTCTCGAGTGGGGGCATGCACGTGCGCTTTCCTTCCAGGCTGTAGCAGCAATGTCACGCTTCCCGTCGCGTGGATCAAAGGATCTGTGGTTTTCCCTCGAGGCTTTCCCTCGAGGCTTTCCCACAGGGCTGTCCCACGTGCCACCGTGGTGTGAGTCGATCCTCGGCGTGAAAGATGAGCCAGTGCAGGGCAAAGAGGCTCCTCTGGAATGGACTGAGACATCTGGGGGACTCTTGGAATGGTGGTACGACCATGGAGTTCCTCTCGCCTTTCCTGTTGAGAGTGCCTCCTCTTGAGATGCGACGGGAACGCCGGGAATTCTTTCCCGTTGAAAGCAGGGAAAGGATCCCTCATCTCGAGCTACGAGGGGGAAACGGGGCTCCTCTGGATGTGGGCGGGACCATCGTGCTTCCTCTCGAGTGGAGACGGGTACGGTGGTGAACTTCTTGAGTTGCAGCAAGGGTGTGAAAGACCCTTTCGAAGTTCCAGAGGTTAGGTGACATTTGTCTCCAGAGGCCTCATCGGAAATAGGCCTCATCTCGCCTGGAAGGGAGAACTTCCTGGATTTTCTCGAGTTGCGGCAGGTGTTCTCGAGTTACGACGGGGACCTCAGGGACCCGCCCTGTTAGCCTCAGGAGAGGCCAGTCCCCATGCGAGTTGCTAGGGGGCCTCTCGGGATTCCTATCCCGTCGATACCGGGGCCAAAAACCTTGTGTGGAGTCAGGGCCGGAACCGAGGATTCCTCTCAGGGGCTGACATGGATCTTTGGGTACTTGTGGAGTCTCCCCAGGGGAGTCAGGCCTCGTCTCGAGTGGGGGCATGCACGTGCGCTTTCCTTCCAGGCTGTAGCAGCAATGTCACGCTTCCCGTCGCGTGGATCAAAGGATCTGTGGTTTTCCCTCGAGGCTTTCCCTCGAGGCTTTCCCACAGGGCTGTCCCACGTGCCACCGTGGTGTGAGTCGATCCTCGGCGTGAAAGATGAGCCAGTGCAGGGCAAAGAGGCTCCTCTGGAATGGACTGAGACATCTGGGGGACTCTTGGAATGGTGGTACGACCATGGAGTTCCTCTCGCCTTTCCTGTTGAGAGTGCCTCCTCTTGAGATGCGACGGGAACGCCGGGAATTCTTTCCCGTTGAAAGCAGGGAATGGATCCCTCATCTCGAGCTCCAAGGGGGAAACGGGTCTCCTCTGGATGTGGGCGGGACCATCGTGCTTCCTCTCGAGTGGAGACGGGTATGGCGGTGAACTTCTTGAGTTGCATCAAGGGTGTGAAAGACCCTTTCGAAGTTCCAGAGTTTAGGTGTCATTAGTCTCCAGACGCCTCATCGGAAATAGGCCTCATCTCGCCTGGAAGGGAGAACTTCCTGGATTTTCTCGAGTTGCGGCAGGTGTTCTCGAGTTACGACGGGGACCTCAGGGACCCGCCCTGGTGGCCTCAGGAGAGGCCAGTCCCCATGCGAGTTGCTAGGGGGCCTCTCGGGATTCCTCTCCCGTCGATACCGGGGCCAAAAACCTTGTGTGGAGTCAGGGCCGGAACCGAGGATTCCTCTCAGGGGCTGACATGGATCTTTGGGTACTTCTGGAGTCTCCCCAGGGGAGTCAGGCCTCGTCTCGAGTGGGGGCATGCACGTGCGCTTTCCTTCCAGGCTGTAGCAGCAATGTCACGCTTCCCGTCGCATGGATCAAAGGATCTGTGGTTTTCCCTCGATGCTTTCCCTCGTGGCTTTCCCACAGGGCTGTCCCACGTGCCACCGTGGTGTGAGTCGATCCTCGGCGTGAAAGATGAGCCAGTGCAGGGCAAGGAGGCTCCTCTGGAATGGACTGAGACATCTGGGGGACTCTTGGAATGGTGGTACGACCATGGAGTTCCTCTCGCCTTTCCTGTTGAGAGTGCCTCCTCTTGAGATGCGACGGGAACGCCGGGAATTCTTTCCCGTTGAAAGCAGGGAAAGGATCCCTCATCTCGAGCTACGAGGGGGAAACGGGGCTCCTCTGGATGTGGGCGGGACCATCGTGCTTCCTCTCGAGTGGAGACGGGTACGGCGGTGAACTTCTTGAGTTGCAGCAAGGGTGTGAAAGACCCTTTCGAAGTTCCAGAGTTTAGGTGTCATTAGTCTCCAGACGCCTCATCGGAAATAGGCCTCATCTCGCCTGAAAGGGAGAACTTCCTGGATTTTCTCGAGTTGCGGCAGGTGTTCTCGAGTTACGACGGGGACCTCACGGACCCGCCCTGGTGGCCTCAGGAGAGGCCAGTCCCCATGCGAGTTGCTAGGGGGCCTCTCGGGATTCCTCTCCCGTCGATACCGGTGCCAAAAACCTTGTGTGGAGTCAGGGCCGGAACCGAGGATTCCTCTCAGGGGCTGACATGGATCTTTGGGTACTTGTGGAGTCTCCCCAGGGGAGTCAGGCCTCGTCTCGAGTGGGGGCATGCACGTGCGCTTTCCTTCCAGGCTGTAGCAGCAATGTCACGCTTCCCGTCGCGTGGATCAAAGGATCTGTGATTTTCCCTCGAGGCTTTCGCTCGAGGCTTTCCCACAGGGCTGTCCCACGTGCCACCGTGGTGTGAGTCGATCCTCGGCGTGAAAGATGAGCCAGTGCAGGGCAAAGAGGCTCCTCTGGAATGGACTGAGACATCTGGGGGACTCTTGGAATGGTGGTACGACCATGGAGTTCCTCTCGCCTTTCCTGTTGACAGTGCCTCCTCTTGAGATGCGACGGGAACGCCGGGAATTCTTTCCCGTTGAAAGCAGGGAATGGATCCCTCATCTCGAGCTCCAAGGGGGAAACGGGTCTCCTCTGGATGTGGGCGGGACCATCGTGCTTCCTCTCGAGTGGAGACGGGTATGGCGGTGAACTTCTTGAGTTGCAGCAAGGGTGTGAAAGACCCTTTCGAAGTTCCAGAGTTTAGGTGTCATTAGTCTCCAGACGCCTCATCGGAAATAGGCCTCATCTCGCCTGGAAGGGAGAACTTCCTGGATTTTCTCGAGTTGCGGCAGGTGTTCTCGAGTTACGACGGGGACCTCAGGGACCCGCCCTGGTGGCCTCAGGAGAGGCCAAACCCCATGCGAGATGCTAGGTGGCCTCTCGGGATTCCTCTCCCGTTGATACCGGGGCAAAAACCTTGTGTGGAGTCAGGGCCGGAACCGAGGATTCCTCTCAGGGGCTGACATGGATCTTTGGGTACTTGTGGAGTCTCCCCAGGGGAGTCAGGCCTCGTCTCGATTGGGGGCATGCACGTGCGCTTTCCTTCCAGGCTGTAGCAGCAATGTCACGCTTCCCGTCGCGTGGATCAAAGGATCTGTGGTTTTCCCTCGAGGCTTTCCCTCGAGGCTTTCCCACAGGGCTGTCCCACGTGCCACCGTGGTGTGAGTCGATCCTCGGCGTGAAAGATGAGCCAGTGCAGGGCAAAGAGGCTCCTCTGGAATGGACTGAGACATCTGGGGGACTCTTGGAATGGTGGTACGACCATGGAGTTCCTCTCGCCTTTCCTGTTGAGAGTGCCTCCTCTTGAGATGCGACGGGAACGCCGGGAATTCTTTCCCGTTGAAAGCAGGGAAAGGATCCCTCATCTCGAGCTACGAGGGGGAAACGGGGCTCCTCTGGATGTGGGCGGGACCATCGTTCTTCCTCTCGAGTGGAGACGGGTACGGCGGTGAACTTCTTGAGTTGCAGCAAGGGTGTGAAAGACCCTTTCGAAGTTCCAGAGGTTAGGTGACATTTGTCTCCAGAGGCCTCATCGGAAATAGGCCTCATCTCGCCTGGAAGGGAGAACTTCCTGGATTTTCTCGAGTTGCGGCAGGTGTTCTCGAGTTACGACGGGGACCTCAGGGACCCGCCCTGTTAGCCTCAGGAGAGGCCAGTCCCCATGCGAGTTGCTAGGGGGCCTCTCGGGATTCCTATCCCGTCGATACCGGGGCCAAAAACCTTGTGTGGAGTCAGGGCCGGAACCGAGGATTCCTCTCAGGGGCTGACATGGAACTTTGGGTACTTGTGGAGTCTCCCCAGGGGAGTCAGGCCTCGTCTCGAGTGGGGGCATGCACGTGCGCTTTCCTTCCAGGCTGTAGCAGCAATGTCACGCTTCCCGTCGCGTGGATCAAAGGATCTGTGGTTTTCCCTCGAGGCTTTCCCTCGAGGCTTTCCCACAGGGCTGTCCCACGTGCCACCGTGGTATGAGTCGATCCTCGGCGTGAAAGATGAGCCAGTGCAGGGCAAAGAGGCTCCTCTGGAATGGACTGAGACATCTGGGGGACTCTTGGAATGGTGGTACGACCATGGAGTTCCTCTCGCCTTTCCTGTTGAGAGTGCCTCCTCTTGAGATGCGACGGGAACGCCGGGAATTCTTTCCCGTTGAAAGCAGGGAATGGATCCCTCATCTCGAGCTCCAAGGGGGAAACGGGTCTCCTCTGGATGTGGGCGGGACCATCGTGTTTCCTCTCGACTGGAGACGGGTATGGCGGTGAACTTCTTGAGTTGCATCAAGGGTGTGAAAGACCCTTTCGAAGTTCCAGAGTTTAGGTGTCATTAGTCTCCAGACGCCTCATCGGAAATAGGCCTCATCTCGCCTGGAAGGGAGAACTTCCTGGATTTTCTCGAGTTGCGGCAGGTGTTCTCGAGTTACGACGGGGACCTCAGGGACCCGCCCTGGTGGCCTCAGGAGAGGCCAGTCCCCAAGCGAGTTGCTAGGGGGCCTCTCGGGATTCCTCTCCCGTCGATACCGGGGCCAAAAACCTTGTGTGGAGTCAGGGCCGGAACCGAGGATTCCTCTCAGTGGCTGACATGGATCTTTGGGTACTTGTGGAGTCTCCCCAGGGGAGTCAGGCCTCGTCTCGATTGGGGGCATGCACGTGCGCTTTCCTTCCAGGCTGTAGCAGCAATGTCACGCTTCCCGTCGCGTGGATCAAAGGATCTGTGGTTTTCCCTCGAGGCTTTCCCTCGAGGCTTTCCCACAGGGCTGTCCCACGTGCCACCGTGGTGTGAGTCGATCCTCGGCGTGAAAGATGAGCCAGTGCAGGGCAAAGAGGCTCCTCTGGAATGGACTGAGACATCTGGGGGACTCTTGGAATGGTGGTACGACCATGGAGTTCCTCTCGCCTTTCCTGTTGAGAGCGCCTCCTCTTGAGATGCGACGGGAACGCCGGGAATTCTTTCCCGTTGAAAGCAGGGAATGGATCCCTCATCTCGAGCTCCAAGGGGGAAACGGGTCTCCTCTGGATGTGGGCGGGACCTTCGTGCTTCCTCTCGAGTGGAGACGGGTATGGCGGTGAACTTCTTGAGTTGCAGCAAGGGTGTGAAAGACCCTTTCGAAGTTCCGGAGTTTAGGTGTCATTAGTCTCCAGACGCCTCATCGGAAATAGGCCTCATCTCGCCTGGAAGGGAGAACTTCCTGGATTTTCTCGAGTTGCGGCAGGTGTTCTCGAGTTACGACGGGGACCTCAGGGACCCGCCCTGGTGGCCTCAGGAGAGGCCAGTCCCCATGCGAGTTGCTAGGGGGCCTCTCGGGATTCCTCTCCCGTCGATACCGGGGCCAAAAAGCTTGTGTGGAGTCAGGGCCGGAACCGAGGATTCCTCTCAGGGGCTGACATGGATCTTTGGGTACTTCTGGAGTCTCCCCAGGGGAGTCAGGCCTCGTCTCCAGTGGGGGCATGCACGTGCGCTTTCCTTCCAGGCTGTAGCAGCAATGTCACGCTTCCCGTCGCATGGATCAAAGGATCTGTGGTTTTCCCTCGAGGCTTTCCCTCGAGGCTTTCCCACAGGGCTGTCCCACGTGCCACCGTGGTGTGAGTCGATCCTCGGCGTGAAAGATGAGCCAGTGCAGGGCAAAGAGGCTCCTCTGGAATGGACTGAGACATCTGGGGGACTCTTGGAATGGTGGTACGACCATGGAGTTCCTCTCGCCTTTCCTGTTGAGAGTGCCTCCTCTTGAGATGCGACGGGAACGCCGGGAATTCTTTCCCGTTGAAAGCAGGGAAAGGATCCCTCATCTCGAGCTACGAGGGGGAAACGGGGCTCCTCTGGATGTGGGCGGGACCATCGTGCTTCCTCTCGAGTGGAGACGGGTACGGCGGTGAACTTCTTGAGTTGCAGCAAGGGTGTGAAAGACCCTTTCGAAGTTCCAGAGGTTAGGTGTCATTAGTCTCCAGACGCCTCATCGGAAATAGGCCTCATCTCGCCTGGAAGGGAGAACTTCCTGGATTTTCTCGAGTTGCGGCAGGTGTTCTCGAGTTACGACGGGGACCTCAGGGACCCGCCCTGGTGGCCTCAGGAGAGGCCAGTCCCCATGCGAGTTGCTAGGGGGCCTCTCGGGATTCCTCTCCCGTCGATACCAGGGCCAAAAACCTTGTGTGGAGTCAGGGCCGGAACCGAGGATTCCTCTCAGGGGCTGACATGGATCTTTGGGTACTTGTGGAGTCTCCCCAGGGGAGTCAGGCCTCGTCTCGAGTGGGGGCATGCACGTGCGCTTTCCTTCCAGGCTGTAGCAGCAATGTCACGCTTCCCGTCGCGTGGATCAAACGATCTGTGGTTTTCCCTCGAGGCTTTCCCTCGAGGCTTTCCCACAGGGCTGTCCCACGTGCCACCGTGGTGTGAGTCGATCCTCGGCGTGAAAGATGAGCCAGTGCAGGGCAAAGAGGCTCCTCTGGAATGGACTGAGACATCTGGGGGACTCTTGGAATGGTGGTACGACCATGGAGTTCCTCTCGCCTTTCCTGTTGAGAGTGCCTCCTCTTGAGATGCGACGGGAACGCCGGGAATTCTTTCCCGTTGAAAGCAGGGAATGGATCCCTCATCTCGAGCTCCGAGGGGGAAACGGGTCTCCTCTGGATGTGGGCGGGACCATCGTGCTTCCTCTCGAGTGGAGACGGGTATGGCGGTGAACTTCTTGAGTTACAGCAAGGGTGTGAAAGACCCTTTCGAACTTCCAGAGTTTAGGTGTCATTAGTCTCCAGACGCCTCATCGGAAATAGGCCTCATCTCGCCTGGAAGGGAGAACTTCCTGGATTTTCTCGAGTTGCGGCAGGTGTTCTCGAGTTACGACGGGGACCTCAGGGACCCGCCCTGGTGGCCTCAGGAGAGGCCAGTCCCCATGCGAGTTGCTAGGGGGCCTCTCGGGATTCCTCTCCCGTCGATACCGGGGCCAAAAACCTTGTGTGGAGTCAGGGCCGGAACCGAGGATTCCTCTCAGGGGCTGACATGGATCTTTGGGTACTTGTGGAGTCTCCCCAGGGGAGTCAGGCCTCGTCTCGAGTGGGGGCATGCACGTGCGCTTTCCTTCCAGGCTGTAGCAGCAATGTCACGCTTCCCGTCGCGTGGATCAAAGGATCTGTGGTTTTCCCTCGAGGCTTTCCCTCGAGGCTTTCCCACAGGGCTGTCCCACGTGCCACCGTGGTGTGAGTCAATCATCGGCGTGAAAGATGAGCCAGTGCAGGGCAAAGAGGCTCCTCTGGAATGGACTGAGACATCTGGGGGACTCTTGGAATGGTGGTACGACCATGGAGTTCCTCTCGCCTTTCCTGTTGAGAGTGCCTCCTCTTGAGATGCGACGGGAACGCCGGGAATTCTTTCCCGTTGAAAGCAGGGAATGGATCCCTCATCTCGAGCTCCAAGGGGGAAACGGGTCTCCTCTGGATGTGGGCGGGACCATCGTGCTTCCTCTCGAGTGGAGACGGGTATGGCGGTGAACTTGTTGAGTTGCAGCAAGGGTGTGAAAGACCGTTTCGAAGTTCCAGAGTTTAGGTGTCATTAGTCTCCAGACGCCTCATCGGAAATAGGCCTCATCTCGCCTGGAAGGGAGAACTTCCTGGATTTTCTCGAGTTGCGGCAGGTGTTCTCGAGTTACGACGGGGACCTCAGGGACCCGCCCTGGTGGCCTCAGGAGAGGCCAGTCCCCATGCGAGTTGCTACGGGGCCTCTCGGAATTCCTCTCCCGTTGATACCGGGGCCAAAAACCTTGTGTGGAGTCAGGGCCGGAACCGAGGATTCCTCTCAGGGGCTGACATGGATCTTTGGGTACTTGTGGAGTCTCCCCAGGGGAGTCAGGCCTCGTCTCGAGTGGGGGCATGCACGTGCGCTTTCCTTCCAGGCTGTAGCAGCAATGTCACGCTTCCCGTCACGTGGATCAAAGGATCTGTGGTTTTCCCTCGAGGCTTTCCCTCGAGGCTTTCCCACAGGGCTGTCCCACGTGCCACCGTAGTGTGAGTCGATCATCGGCGTGAAAGATGAGCCAGTGCAGGGCAAAGAGGCTCCTCTGGAATGGACTGAGACATCTGGGGGACTCTTGGAATGGTGGTACGACCATGGAGTTCCTCTCGCCTTTCCTGTTGAGAGTGCCTCCTCTTGAGATGAGACGGGAACGCCGGGAATTCTTTCCCGTTGAAAGCAGGGAATGGATACCTCATCTCGAGCTCCAAGGGGGAAACGGGTCTCCTCTGGATGTGGGCGGGACCATCGTGCTTCCTCTCGAGTGGAGACGGGTATGGCGGTGAACTTCTTGAGTTGCAGCAAGGGTGTGAAAGACCCTTTCGAAGTTCCAGAGTTTAGGTGTCATTAGTCTCCAGACGCCTCATCGGAAATAGGCCTCATCTCGCCTGGAAGGGAGAACTTCCTGGATTTTCTCGAGTTGCGGCAGGTGTTCTCGAGTTACGACGGGGACCTCAGGGACCCGCCCTGGTGGCCTCAGGAGAGGCCAGTCCCCATGCGAGTTGCTAGGGGGCCTCTCGGAATTCCTCTCCCGTCGATACCGGGGCCAAAAACCTTGTGTGGAGTCAGGGCCGGAACCGAGGATTCCTCTCAGGGGCTGACATGGATCTTTGGGTACTTGTGGAGTCTCCCCAGGGGAGTCAGGCCTCGTCTCGAGTGGGGGCATGCACGTGCGCTTTCCTTCCAGGCTGTAGCAGCAATGTCACGCTTCCCGTCACGTGGATCAAAGGATCTGTGGTTTTCCCTCGAGGCTTTCCCTCGAGGCTTTCCCACAGGGCTGTCCCACGTGCCACCGTGGTGTGAGTCGATCATCGGCGTGAAAGATGAGCCAGTGCAGGGCAAAGAGGCTCCTCTGGAATGGACTGAGACATCTGGGGGACTCTTGGAATGGTGGTACGACCATGGAGTTCCTCTCGCCTTTCCTGTTGAGAGTGCCTCCTCTTGAGATGCGACGGGAACGCCGGGAATTCTTTCCCGTTGAAAGCAGGGAATGGATCCCTCATCTCGAGCTCCGAGGGGGAAACGGGTCTCCTCTGGATGTGGGCGGGACCATCGTGCTTCCTCTCGAGTGGAGATGGGTATGGCGGTGAACTTCTTGAGTTGCAGCAAGGGTGTGAAAGACCCTTTCGAAGTTCCAGAGTTTAGGTGTCATTAGTCTCCAGACGCCTCATCGGAAATAGGCCTCATCTCGCCTGGAAGGGAAAACTTCCTGGATTTTCTCGAGTTGCGGCAGGTGTTCTCGAGTTACGACGGGGACCTCAGGGACCCGCCCTGGTGGCCTCAGGAGAGGCCAGTCCCCATGCGAGTTGCTAGGGGGCCTCTCGGGATTCCTCTCCCGTCGATACCGGGGCCAAAAACCTTGTGTGGAGTCAGGGCCGGAACCGAGGATTCCTCTCAGGGGCTGACATGGATCTTTGGGTACTTGTGGAGTCTCCCCAGGGGAGTCAGGCCTCGTCTCGAGTGGGGGCATGCACGTGCGCTTTCCTTCCAGGCTGTAGCAGCAATGTCACGCTTCCCGTCGCGTGGATCAAAGGATCTGTGGTTTTCCCTCGAGGCTTTCCCTCGAGGCTTTCCCACAGGGCTGTCCCACGTGCCACCGTGGTGTGAGTCGATCCTCGGCGTGAAAGATGAGCCAGTGCAGGGCAAAGAGGCTCCTCTGGAATGGACTGAGACATCTGGGGGACTCTTGGAATGGTGGTACGACCATGGAGTTCCTCTCGCCTTTCCTGTTGAGAGTGCCTCCTCTTGAGATGCGACGGGAACGCCGGGAATTCTTTCCCGTTGAAAGCAGGGAATGGATCCCTCATCTCGAGCTCCAAGGGGGAAACGGGTCTCCTCTGGATGTGGGCGGGACCATCGTGCTTCCTCTCGAGTGGAGACGGGTATGGAGGTGAACTTCTTGAGTTGCAGCAAGGGTGTGAAAGACCCTTTCGAAGTTCCAGAGTTTAGGTGTCATTAGTCTCCAGACGCCTCATCGGAAATAGGCCTCATCTCGCCTGGAAGGGAGAACTTCCTGGATTTTCTCGAGTTGCGGCAGGTGTTCTCGAGTTACGACGGGGACCTCAGGGACCGGCCCTGGTGGCCTCAGGAGAGGCCAGTCCCCATGCGAGTTGCTAGGGGGCCTCTCGGGATTCCTCTCCCGTCGATACCGGGGCCAAAAACCTTGTGTGGAGTCAGGGCCGGAACCGAGGATTCCTCTCAGGGGCTGACATGGATCTTTGGGTACTTGTGGAGTCTCCCCAGGGGAGTCAGGCCTCGTCTCGAGTGGGGGCATGCACGTGCGCTTTCCTTCCAGGCTGTAGCAGCAATGTCACGCTTCCCGTCGCGTGGATCAAAGGATCTGTGGTTTTCCCTCGAGGCTTTCCCTCGAGGCTTTCCCACAGGGCTGTCCCACGTGCCACCGTGGTGTGAGTCGATCATCGGCGTGAAAGATGAGCCAGTGCAGGGCAAAGAGGCTCCTCTGGAATGGACTGAGACATCTGGGGGACTCTTGGAATGGTGGTACGACCATGGAGTTCCTCTCGCCTTTCCTGTTGAGAGTGCCTCCTCTTGAGATGCGACGGGAACGCCGGGAATTCTTTCCCGTTGAAAGCAGGGAATGGATACCTCATCTCGAGCTCCAAGGGGGAAACGGGTCTCCTCTGGATGTGGGCGGGACCATCGTGCTTCCTCTCGAGTGGAGACGGGTATGGAGGTGAACTTCTTGAGTTGCAGCAAGGGTGTGAAAGACCCTTTCGAAGTTCCAGAGTTTAGGTGTCATTAGTCTCCAGACGCCTCATCGGAAATAGGCCTCATCTCGCCTGGAAGGGAGAACTTCCTGGATTTTCTCGAGTTGCGGCAGGTGTTCTCGAGTTACGACGGGGACCTCAGGGACCCGCCCTGGTGGCCTCAGGAGAGGCCAGTCCCCATGCGAGTTGCTAGGGGGCCTCTCGGGATTCCTCTCCCGTCGATACCAGGGCCAAAAACCTTGTGTGGAGTCAGGGCCGGAACCGAGGATTCCTCTCAGGGGCTGACATGGATCTTTGGGTACTTGTGGAGTCTCCCCAGGGGAGTCAGGAATCGTCTCGAGTGGGGGCATGCACGTGCGCTTTCCTTCCAGGCTGTAGCAGCAATGTCACGCTTCCCGTCGCGTGGATCAAAGGATCTGTGGTTTTCCCTCGAGGCTTTCCCTCGAGGCTTTCCAACAGGGCTGTCCCACGTGCCACCGTGGTGTGAGTCGATCATCGGCGTGAAAGATGAGCCAGTGCAGGGCAAAGAGGCTCCTCTGGAATGGACTGAGACATCTGGGGGACTCTTGGAATGGTGGTACGACCATGGAGTTCCTCTCGCCTTTCCTGTTGAGAGTGCCTCCTCTTGAGATGCGACGGGAACGCCGGGAATTCTTTCCCGTTGAAAGCAGGGAATGGATCCCTCATCTCGAGCTCCAAGGGGGAAACGGGTCTCCTCTGGATGTGGGCGGGACCATCGTGCTTCCTCTCGAGTGGAGACGGGTATGGCGGTGAACTTGTTGAGTTGCAGCAAGGGTGTGAAAGACCGTTTCGAAGTTCCAGAGTTTAGGTGTCATTAGTCTCCAGACGCCTCATCGGAAATAGGCCACATCTCGACTGGAAGGGAGAACTTCCTGGATTTTCTCGAGTTGCGGCAGGTGTTCTCGAGTTACGACGGGGACCTCAGGGACCCGCCCTGGTGGCCTCAGGAGAGGCCAGTCCCCATGCGAGTTGCTAGGGGGCCTCTCGGAATTCCTCTCCCGTCGATACCGGGGCCAAAAACCTTGTGTGGAGTCAGGGCCGGAACCGAGGATTCCTCTCAGGGGCTGACATGGATCTTTGGGTACTTGTGGAGTCTCCCCAGGGGATTCAGGAATCGTCTCGAGTGGGGGCATGCACGTGCGCTTTCCTTCCAGGCTGTAGCAGCAATGTCACGCTTCCCGTCGCGTGGATCAAAGGATCTGTGGTTTTCCCTCGAGGCTTTCCCTCGAGGCTTTCCCACAGGGCTGTCCCACGTGCCACCGTGGTGTGAGTCGATCCTCGGCGTGAAAGATGAGCCAGTGCAGGGCAAAGAGGCTCCTCTGGAATGGACTGAGACATCTGGGGGACTCTTGGAATGGTGGTACGACCATGGAGTTCCTCTCGCCTTTCCTGTTGAGAGTGCCTCCTCTTGAGATGCGACGGGAACGCCGGGAATTCTTTCCCGTTGAAAGCAGGGAAAGGATCCCTCATCTCGAGCTACGAGGGGGAAACGGGGCTCCTCTGGATGTGGGCGGGACCATCGTGCTTCCTCTCGAGTGGAGACGGGTACGGCGGTGAACTTCTTGAGTTGCAGCAAGGGTGTGAAAGACCCTTTCGAAGTTCCAGAGGTTAGGTGTCATTTGTCTCCAGAGGCCTCATCGGAAATAGGCCTCATCTCGCCTGGAAGGGAGAACTTCCTGGATTTTCTCGAGTTGCGGCAGGTGTTCTCGAGTTACGACGGGGACCTCAGGGACCCGCCCTGGTGGCCTCAGGAGAGGCCAGTCCCCATGCGAGTTGCTAGGGGCCCTCTCGGGATTCCTCTCCCGTCGATACCGGGGCCAAAAAGCTTGTGTGGAGTCAGGGCCGGAACCGAGGATTCCTCTCAGGTGCTGACATGGATCTTTGGGTACTTGTGGAGTCTCCCCAGGGGAGTCAGGCCTCGTCTCGAGTGGGGGCATGCACGTGCGCTTTCCTTCCAGGCTGTAGCAGCAATGTCACGCTTCCCGTCGCGTGGATCAAAGGATCTGTGGTTTTCCCTCGAGGCTTTCCCTCGAGGCTTTCCCACAGGGCTGTCCCACGTGCCACCGTGGTGTGAGTCGATCCTCGGCGTGAAAGATGAGCCAGTGCAGGGCAAAGAGGCTCCTCTGGAATGGACTGAGACATCTGGGGGACTCTTGGAATGGTGGTACGACCATGGAGTTCCTCTCGCCTTTCCTGTTGAGAGTGCCTCCTCTTGAGATGCGACGGGAACGCCGGGAATTCTTTCCCGTTGAAAGCAGGGAATGGATCCCTCATCTCGAGCTCCGAGGGGGAAACGGGTCTCCTCTGGATGTGGGCGGGACCATCGTGCTTCCTCTCGAGTGGAGACGGGTATGGCGGTGAACTTCTTGAGTTGCAGCAAGGGTGTGAAAGACCCTTTCGAAGTTCCAGAGGTTAGGTGTCATTAGTCTCCAGACGCCTCATCGGAAATAGGCCTCATCTCGCCTGGAAGGGAAAACTTCCTGGATTTTCTCGAGTTGCGGCAGGTGTTCTCGAGTTACGACGGGGACCTCAGGGACCCGCCCTGGTGGCCTCAGGAGAGGCCAGTCCCCATGCGAGTTGCTAGGGGGCCTCTCGGGATTCCTCTCCCGTCGATACCGGGGCCAAAAACCTTGTGTGGAGTCAGGGCCGGAACCGAGGATTCCTCTCAGGGGCTGACATGGATCTTTGGGTACTTGTGGAGTCTCCCCAGGGGAGTCAGGCCTCGTCTCGAGTGGGGGCATGCACGTGCGCTTTCCTTCCAGGCTGTAGCAGCAATGTCACGCTTCCCGTCGCGTGGATCAAAGGATCTGTGGTTTTCCCTCGAGGCTTTCCCTCGAGGCTTTCCCACAGGGCTGTCCCACGTGCCACCGTGGTGTGAGTCGATCCTCGGCGTGAAAGATGAGCCAGTGCAGGGCAAAGAGGCTCCTCTGGAATGGACTGAGACATCTGGGGGACTCTTGGAATGGTGGTACGACCATGGAGTTCCTCTCGCCTTTCCTGTTGAGAGTGCCTCCTCTTGAGATGCGACGGGAACGCCGGGAATTCTTTCCCGTTGAAAGCAGAGAATGGATCCCTCATCTCGAGCTCCAAGGGGGAAACGGGTCTCCTCTGGATGTGGGCGGGACCATCGTGCTTCCTCTCGAGTGGAGACGGGTATGGCGGTGAACTTGTTGAGTTGCAGCAAGGGTGTGAAAGACCGTTTCGAAGTTCCAGAGTTTAGGTGTCATTAGTCTCCAGACGCCCCATCGGAAATAGGCCTCATCTCGCCTGGAAGGGAGAACTTCCTGGATTTTCTCGAGTTGCGGCAGGTGTTCTCGAGTTACGACGGGGACCTCAGGGACCCGCCCTGGTGGCCTCAGGAGAGGCCAGTCCCCATGCGAGTTGCTAGGGGGCCTCTCTGGATTCCTCTCCCGTCGATACCGGGGCCAAAAACCTTGTGTGGAGTCAGGGACGGAACCGAGGATTCCTCTCAGGGGCTGACATGGATCTTTGGGTACTTGTGGAGTCTCCCCAGGGGAGTCAGGCCTCGTCTCGAGTGGGGGCATGCACGTGCGCTTTCCTTCCAGGCTGTAGCAGCAATGTCACGCTTCCCGTCGCGTGGATCAAAGGATCTGTGGTTTTCCCTCGAGGCTTTCCCTCGAGGCTTTCCCACAGGGCTGTCCCACGTGCCACCGTGGTGTGAGTCGATCATCGGCGTGAAAGATGAGCCAGTGCAGGGCAAAGAGGCTCCTCTGGAATGGACTGAGACATCTGGGGGACTCTTGGAATGGTGGTACGACCATGGAGTTCCTCTCGCCTTTCCTGTTGAGAGTGCCTCCTCTTGAGATGCGACGGGAACGCCGGGAATTCTTTCCCGTTGAAAGCAGGGAATGGATACCTCATCTCGAGCTCCAAGGGGGAAACGGGTCTCCTCTGGATGTGGGCGGGACCATCGTGCTTCCTCTCGAGTGGAGACGGGTATGGCGGTGAACTTCTTGAGTTGCAGCAAGGGTGTGAAAGACCCTTTCGAAGTTCCAGAGTTTAGGTGTCATTAGTCTCCAGACGCCTCATCGGAAATAGGCCTCATCTCGCCTGGAAGGGAGAACTTCCTGGATTTTCTCGAGTTGCGGCAGGTGTTCTCGAGTTACGACGGGGACCTCAGGGACCCGCCCTGGTGGCCTCAGGAGAGGCCAGTCCCCATGCGAGTTGCTAGGGGGCCTCTCGGGATTCCTCTCCCGTCGATACCAGGGCCAAAAACCTTGTGTGGAGTCAGGGCCGGAACCGAGGATTCCTCTCAGGGGCTGACATGGATCTTTGGGTACTTGTGGAGGCTCCCCAGGGGATTCAGGAATCGTCTCGAGTGGGGGCATGCACGTGCGCTTTCCTTCCAGGCTGTAGCAGCAATGTCACGCTTCCCGTCGCGTGGATCAAAGGATCTGTGGTTTTCCCTCGAGGCTTTCCCTCGAGGCTTTCCCACAGGGCTGTCCCACGTGCCACCGTGGTGTGAGTCGATCCTCGGCGTGAAAGATGAGCCAGTGCAGGGCAAAGAGGCTCCTCTGGAATGGACTGAGACATCTGGGGGACTCTTGGAATGGTGGTACGACCATGGAGTTCCTCTCGCCTTTCCTGTTGAGAGTGCCTCCTCTTGAGATGCGACGGGAACGCCGGGAATTCTTTCCCGTTGAAAGCAGGGAAAGGATCCCTCATCTCGAGCTACGAGGGGGAAACGGGGCTCCTCTGGATGTGGGCGGGACCATCGTGCTTCCTCTCGAGTGGAGACGGGTACGGCGGTGAACTTCTTGAGTTGCAGCAAGGGTGTGAAAGACCCTTTCGAAGTTCCAGAGGTTAGGTGTCATTTGTCTCCAGAGGCCTCATCGGAAATAGGCCTCATCTCGCCTGGAAGGGAGAACTTCCTGGATTTTCTCGAGTTGCGGCAGGTGTTCTCGAGTTACGACGGGGACCTCAGGGACCCGCCCTGGTGGCCTCAGGAGAGGCCAGTCCCCATGCGAGTTGCTAGGGGCCCTCTCGGGATTCCTCTCCCGTCGATACCGGGGCCAAAAAGCTTGTGTGGAGTCAGGGCCGGAACCGAGGATTCCTCTCAGGGGCTGACATGGATCTTTGGGTACTTGTGGAGTCTCCCCAGGGGAGTCAGGCCTCGTCTCGAGTGGGGGCATGCACGTGCGCTTTCCTTCCAGGCTGTAGCAGCAATGTCACGCTTCCCGTCGCGTGGATCAAAGGATCTGTGGTTTTCCCTCGAGGCTTTCCCTCGAGGCTTTCCCACAGGGCTGTCCCACGTGCCACCGTGGTGTGAGTCGATCCTCGGCGTGAAAGATGAGCCAGTGCAGGGCAAAGAGGCTCCTCTGGAATGGACTGAGACATCTGGGGGACTCTTGGAATGGTGGTACGACCATGGAGTTCCTCTCGCCTTTCCTGTTGAGAGTGCCTCCTCTTGAGATGCGACGGGAACGCCGGGAATTCTTTCCCGTTGAAAGCAGGGAATGGATCCCTCATCTCGAGCTCCGAGGGGGAAACGGGTCTCCTCTGGATGTGGGCGCGACCATCGTGCTTCCTCTCGAGTGGAGACGGGTATGGCGGTGAACTTCTTGAGTTGCATAAGGGTGTGAAAGACCCTTTCGAAGTTCCAGAGTTTAGGTGTCATTAGTCTCCAGACGCCTCATCGGAAATAGGCCTCATCTCGCCTGGAAGGGAAAACTTCCTGGATTTTCTCGAGTTGCGGCAGGTGTTCTCGAGTTACGACGGGGACCTCAGGGACCCGCCCTGGTGGCCTCAGGAGAGGCCAGTCCCCATGCGAGTTGCTAGGGGGCCTCTCGGGATTCCTCTCCTGTCGATACCGGGGCCAAAAACCTTGTGTGGAGTGAGGGCCGTAACCGAGGATTCCTCTCAGGGGCTGACATGGATCTTTGGGTACTTGTGGAGTCTCCCCAGGGGAGTCAGGCCTCGTCTCGAGTGGGGGCATGCACGTGCGCTTTCCTTCCAGGCTGTAGCAGCAATGTCACGCTTCCCGTCGCGTGGATCAAAGGATCTGTGGTTTTCCCTCGAGGCTTTCCCTCGAGGCTTTCCCACAGGGCTGTCCCACGTGCCACCGTGGTGTGAGTCGATCCTCGGCGTGAAAGATGAGCCAGTGCAGGGCAAAGAGGCTCCTCTGGAATGGACTGAGACATCTGGGGTTCTCTTGGAATGGTGGTACGACCATGGAGTTCCTCTCGCCTTTCCTGTTGAGAGTGCCTCCTCTTGAGATGCGACAGGAACGCCGGGAATTCTTTCCCGTTGAAAGCAGGGAATGGATCCCTCATCTCGAGCTCCGAGGGGGAAACGGGTCTCCTCTGGATGTGGGCGGGACCATCGTGCTTCCTCTCGAGTGGAGACGGGTATGGCGGTGAACTTCTTGAGTTGCAGCAAGGGTGTGAAAGACCCTTTCGAAGTTCCAGAGTTTAGGTGTCATTAGTCTCCAGACGCCTCATCGGAAATAGGCCTCATCTCTCCTGGAAGGGAGAACTTCCTGGATTTTCTCGAGTTGCGGCAGGTGTTCTCGAGTTACGACGGGGACCTCAGGAACCCGCCCTGGTGGCCTCAGGAGAGGCCAGTCCCCATGCGAGTTGCTAGGGGGCCTCTCGGGATTCCTCTCCCGTCGATACCGGGGCCAAAAACCTTGTGTGGAGTCAGGGCCGTAACCGAGGATTCCTCTCAGGGGCTGACATGGATCTTTGGGTACTTGTGGAGTCTCCCCAGGGGAGTCAGGCCTCGTCTCGAGTGGGGGCATGCACGTGCGCTTTCCTTCCAGGCTGTAGCAGCAATGTCACGCTTCCCGTCGCGTGGATCAAACGATCTGTGGTTTTCCCTCGAGGCTTTCCCTCGAGGCTTTCCCACAGGGCTGTCCCACGTGCCACCGTGGTGTGAGTCGATCATCGGCGTGAAAGATGAGCCAGTGCAGGGCAAAGAGGCTCCTCTGGAATGGACTGAGACATCTGGGGGACTCTTGGAATGGTGGTACGACCATGGAGTTCCTCTCGCCTTTCCTGTTGAGAGTGCCTCCTCTTGAGATGCGACGGGAACGCCGGGAATTCTTTCCCGTTGAAAGCAGGGAATGGATCCCTCATCTCGAGCTCCAAGGGGGAAACGGGTCTCCTCTGGATGTGCGCGGGACCATCGTGCTTCCTCTCGAGTGGAGACGGGTATGGCGGTGAACTTGTTGAGTTGCAGCAAGGGTGTGAAAGACCGTTTCGAAGTTCCAGAGTTTAGGTGTCATTAGTCTCCAGACGCCTCATCGGAAATAGGCCTCATCTCGCCTGGAAGGGAGAACTTCCTGGATTTTCTCGAGTTGCGGCAGGTGTTCTCGAGTTACGACGGGGACCTCAGGGACCCGCCCTCGTGGCCTCAGGAGAGGCCAGTCCCCATGCGAGTTGCTAGGGGGCCTCTCGGGATTCCTCTCCCGTCGATACCGGGGCCAAAAACCTTGTGTGGAGTCAGGGCCGGAACCGAGGATTCCTCTCAGGGGCTGACATGGATCTTTGGGTACTTGTGGAGTCTCCCCAGGGGAGTCAGGCCTCGTCTCGAGTGGGGGCATGCACGTGCGCTTTCCTTCCAGGCTGTAGCAGCAATGTCACGCTTCCCGTCGCGTGGATCAAAGGATCTGTGGTTTTCCCTCGAGGCTTTCCCTCGAGGCTTTCCCACAGGGCTGTCCCACGTGCCACCGTGGTGTGAGTCGATCATCGGCGTGAAAGATGAGCCAGTGCAGGGCAAAGAGGCTCCTCTGGAATGGACTGAGACATCTGGGGGACTCTTGGAATGGTGGTACGACCATGGAGTTCCTCTCGCCTTTCCTGTTGAGAGTGCCTCCTCTTGAGATGCGACGGGAACGCCGGGAATTCTTTCCCGTTGAAAGCAGGGAAAGGATCCCTCATCTCGAGCTACGAGGGGGAAACGGGGCTCCTCTGGATGTTGGCGGGACCATCGTGCTTCCTCTCGAGTGGAGACGGGTACGGCGGTGAACTTCTTGAGTTGCAGCAAGGGTGTGAAAGACCCTTTCGAAGTTCCAGAGGTTAGGTGTCATTTGTCTCCAGAGGCATCATCGGAAATAGGCCTCATCTCGCCTGGAAGGGAGAACTTCCTGGATTTTCTCGAGTTGCGGCAGGTGTTCTCGAGTTACGACGGGGACCTCATGGACCCGCCCTGGTGGCCTCAGGAGAGGCCAGTCCCCATGCGAGTTGCTAGGGGCTCTCTCGGGATTCCTCTCCCGTCGATACCGGGGCCAAAAAGCTTGTGTGGAGTCAGGGCCGGAACCGAGGATTCCTCTCAGGGGCTGACATGGATCTTTGGGTACTTGTGGAGTCTCCCCAGGGGAGTCAGGCCTCGTCTCGAGTGGGGGCATGCACGTGCGCTTTCCTTCCAGGCTGTAGCAGCAATGTCACGCTTCCCGTCGCGTGGATCAAAGGATCTGTGGTTTTCCCTCGAGGCTTTCCCTCGAGGCTTTCCCACAGGTCTGTCCCACGTGCCACCGTGGTGTGAGTCGATCCTCGGCGTGAAAGATGAGCCAGTGCAGGGCAAAGAGGCTCCTCTGGAATGGACTGAGACATCTGGGGGACTCTTGGAATGGTGGTACGACCATGGAGTTCCTCTCGCCTTTCCTGTTGAGAGTGCCTCCTCTTGAGATGCGACAGGAACGCCGGGAATTCTTTCCCGTTGAAAGCAGGGAATGGATCCCTCATCTCGAGCTCCGAGGGGGAAACGGGTCTCCTCTGGATGTGGGTGGGACCATCGTGCTTCCTCTCGAGTGGAGACGGGTATGGCGGTGAACTTCTTGAGTTGCAGCAAGGGTGTGAAAGACCCTTTCGAAGTTCCAGAGTTTAGGTGTCATTAGTCTCCAGACGCCTCATCGGAAATAGGCCTCATCTCTCCTGGAAGGGAGAACTTCCTGGATTTTCTCGAGTTGCGGCAGGTGTTCTCGAGTTACGACGGGGACCTCAGGAACCCGCCCTGGTGGCCTCAGGAGAGGCCAGTCCCCATGCGAGTTGCTATGGGGCCTCTCGGGATTCCTCTCCCGTCGATACCGGGGCCAAAAACCTTGTGTGGAGTCAGGGCCGGAACCGAGGATTCCTCTCAGGGGCTGACATGGATCTTTGGGTACTTCTGGAGTCTCCCCAGGGGAGTCAGGCCTCGTCTCGAGTGGGGGCATGCACGTGCGCTTTCCTTCCAGGCTGTAGCAGCAATGTCACGCTTCCCGTCGCGTGGATCAAACGATCTGTGGTTTTCCCTCGAGGCTTTCCCTCGAGGCTTTCCCACAGGGCTGTCCCACGTGCCACCGTGGTGTGAGTCGATCCTCGGCGTGAAAGATGAGCCAGTGCAGGGCAAAGAGGCTCCTCTGGAATGGACTGAGACATCTGGGGGACTCTTGGAATGGTGGTACGACCATGGAGTTCCTCTCGCCTTTCCTGTTGAGAGTGCCTCCTCTTGAGATGCGACGGAAACGCCGGGAATTCTTTCCCGTTGAAAGCAGGGAAAGGATCCCTCATCTCGAGCTACGAGGGGGAAACGGGGCTCCTCTGGATGTGGGCGGGACCATCGTGCTTCCTCTCGAGTGGAGACGGGTACGGCGGTGAACTTCTTGAGTTGCAGCAAGGGTGTGAAAGACCCTTTCGAAGTTCCAGAGGTTAGGTGTCATTTGTCTCCAGAGGCCTCATCGGAAATAGGCCTCATCTCGCCTGGAAGGGAGAACTTCCTGGATTTTCTCGAGTTGCGGCAGGTGTTCTCGAGTTACGACGGGGACCTCAGGGACCCGCCCTGTTGGCCTCAGGAGAGGCCAGTCCCCATGCGAGTTGCTAGGGGGCCTCTCGGGATTCCTCTCTCGTCGATACCGGGGCCAAAAACCTTGTGTGGAGTCAGGGCCGGAACCGAGGATTCCTCTCAGGGCTGACATGGATCTTTGGGTACTTCTGGAGTCTCCCCAGGGGAGTCAGGCATCGTCTCGAGTGGGGGCATGCACGTGCGCTTTCCTTCCAGGCTGTAGCAGCAATGTCACGCTTCCCGTCGTGTGGATCAAAGGATCTGTGGTTTTCCCTCGAGGCTTTCCCTCGAGGCTTTCCCACAGGGCTGTCCCACGTGCCACCGTGGTGTGAGTCGATCATCGGCGTGAAAGATGAGCCAGTGCAGGGCAAAGAGGCTCCTCTGGAATGGACTGAGACATCTGGGGGACTCTTGGAATGGTGGTACGACCATGGAGTTCCTCTCGCCTTTCCTGTTGAGAGTGCCTCCTCTTGAGATGCGACGGGAACGCCGGGAATACTTTCCCGTTGAAAGCAGGGAATGGATCCCTCATCTCGAGCTCCAAGGGGGAAACGGGTCTACTCTGGATGTGGGCGGGACTATCGTGCTTCCTCTCGAGTGGAGACGGGTATGGCGGTGAACTTCTTGAGTTGCAGCAAGGGTGTGAAAGACCCTTTCGAAGTTCCAGAGTTTAGGTGTCATTAGTCTCCAGATGCCTCATCGAAAATAGGCCTCATCTCGCCTGGAAGGGAGAACTTCCTGGATTTTCTCGAGTTGCGGCAGGTGTTCTCGAGTTACGACGGGGACCTCAGGGACCCGCCCTGGTGGCCTCAGGAGAGGCCAGTCCCCATGCGAGTTGCTAGGGGGCCTCTCGGGATTCCTCTCCCGTCGATACCAGGGCCAAAAACCTTGTGTGGAGTCAGGGCCGGAACCGAGGATTCCTCTCAGGGGCTGACATGGATCTTTGGGTACTTGTGGAGTCTCCCCAGGGGAGTCAGGCCTCGTCTCGAGTGGGGGCATGCACGTGCGCTTTCCTTCCAGGCTGTAGCAGCAATGTCACGCTTCCCGTCGCGTGGATCAAAGGATCTGTGGTTTTCCCTCGAGGCTTTCCCTCGAGGCTTTCCCACAGGGCTGTCCCACGTGCCACCGTGGTGTGAGTCGATCCTCGGCGTGAAAGATGAGCCAGTGCAGGGCAAAGAGGCTCCTCTGGAATGGACTGAGACATCTGGGGGACTTTTGGAATGGTGGTACGACCATGGAGTTCCTCTCGCCTTTCCTGTTGAGAGTGCCTCCTCTTGAGATGCGACGGGAACGCCGGGAATTCTTTCCCGTTGACAGCAGGGAATGGATCCCTCATCTCGAGCTACGAGGGGGAAACGGGGCTCCTCTGGATGTGGGCGGGACCATCGTGCTTCCTCTCGAGTGGAGACGGGTATGGCGGTGAACTTCTTGAGTTGCAGCAAGGGTGTGAAAGACCCCTTCGAAGTTCCAGAGGTTAGGTGTCATTTGTCTCCAGAGGCCTCATCGGAAATAGGCCTCATCTCGCCTGGAAGGGAGAACTTCCTGGATTTTCTCGAGTTGCCGCAGGTGTTCTCGAGTTACGACGTGGACCTCAGGGACCCGCCCTGGTGGCCTCAGGAGAGGCCAGTCCCCATGCGAGTTGCTAGGGGGCCTCTCGGGATTCCTCTCCCGTCGATACCGGGGCCAAAAACCTAGTGTGGAGTCAGGGCCGGAACCGAGGATTCCTCTCAGGGGCTGACATGGATCTTTGGGTACTTCTGGAGTCTCCCCAGGGGAGTCAGGCCTCGTCTCGAGTGGGGGCATGCACGTGCGCTTTCCTTCCAGGCTGTAGCAGCAATGTCACGCTTCCCGTCGCGTGGATCAAAGGATCTGTGGTTTTCCCTCGAGGCTTTCCCTCGAGGCTTTCCCACAGGGCTGTCCCACGTACCACCGTGGTGTGAGTCGATCCTCGGCGTGAAAGATGAGCCAGTGCAAGGAAAAGAGGCTCCTCTGGAATGGACTGAGACATCTGGGGGACTCTTGGAATGGTGGTACGACCATGGAGTTCCTCTCGCCTTTCCTGTTGAGAGTGCCTCCTTTTGAGATGCGACGGGAACGCCGGGAATTCTTTCCCGTTGAAAGCAGGGAAAGGATCCCTCATCTCGAGCTCCGAGGGGGAAACGGGGCTCCTCTGGATGTGGGCGGGACCATCGTGCTTCCTCTCGAGTGGAGACGGGTATGGAGGTGAACTTCTTGAGTTGCATCAAGGGTGTGAAAGACCCTTTCGAAGTTCCAGAGGTTTGTTGTCATTTGTCTCCAGACGCCTCATCGGAAATAGGCCTCATCTCGCCTGGAAGGGAGAACTTCCTGGATTTTCTCGAGTTGCGGCAGGTGTTCTAGAGTTACGACGGGGACCTCAGGGACCCGCCCTGGTGGCCTCAGGAGAGGCCAGTCCCCATGCGAGATGCTAGGGGGCCTGTCGGGATTCCTCTCCCGTTGATACCGGGGCAAAAACCTTGTGTGGAGTCAGGCCGGAACCGAGGATTCCTCTCAGGGGCTGACATGGATCTTTGGGTACTTGTGGAGTCTCCCCAGGGGAGTCAGGCCTCGTCTCGAGTGGGGGCATGCACGTGCGCTTTCCTTCCAGGCTGTAGCAGCAATGTCACGCTTCCCGTCGCGTGGATCAAAGGATCTGTGGTTTTCCCTCGAGGCTTTCCCACAGGGCTGTCCCACGTGACACCGTGGTGTGAGTCGATCCTCGGCGTTAAAGATTAGCCAGTGCAGGGCAAAGAGGTTCCGCTGGAATGGACTGAGACATCTGGGGGACTCTTGGAATGGTGGTACGACCATGGAGTTCCTCTCGCCTTTCCTGTTGAGAGTTCCTCCTCTTGAGATGCGACGGGAACGCCGGGAATTCTTTCCTGTTGAAAGCAGGGAAAGGATCCCTCACCTCGAGCTACGAGGGGGAAACGGGGCTCCTCTGGATGTGGGCGGGACCATCGTGCTTCCTCTCGAGTGGAGACGGGTATGGCGGTGAACTTCTTGAGTTGCAGCAAGGGTGTGAAAGACCCTTTTGAAGTCCAAGACATTAGCTGTCATTAGACTCCAGACGCCTCATCGGAAAGAGGCCTCATCTCGCCTGGAAGGGAGAACTTCCTGGATTTTCTCGAGTTGCGGCAGGTGTTCTTGAGTTACGACGGGGACCTCAGGGACCCGCCGTGGTGGCCACAGGAGAGGCCAGTCCCCATGCGAGTGGCTAGGGGGCCTCACCGGATTCCTCTCCCGTCGATACTGGGGCCAAAAACCTTGTGTGGAGTCAGGGCCGAAACCGAGGATTCCTCTCAGGGGCTGACATGGATCTTTGGGTACTTCTGGAGTCTCCCCAGGGGAGTCAGGCCTCGTCTCGAGTGGGGGCATGCACATGCGCTTTCCTTCCAGGCTGTAGCAGCAATGTCACGCTTCCCGGCTCGTGGATCAAAGGATCTGTGGTTTTCCCTCGAGGCTTTCCCTCGAGGCTTTCCCACAGGGCTGTCCCACGTGCCACCGTGGTGTGAGTCAATCCTCGGCGTGAAAGATGAGCCAGTGCAGGGCAAAGAGTTTCCTCTGGAATGGACTGAGAAATCTCGGGGACTCTTGGAATGGTGGTACGACCATGGAGTTCCTCTCATCTTTCCTGTTGAGAGTGCCTCCTCTTGAGATGCGACGGGAACGCCGGGAATTCTTTCCCGTTGATAGCAGGGAAAGGATCGCTCATCTCGAGCTACGAGGGGAAAACGGGGCTCCTCTGGATGTGGGCGGGACCATCGTGTTTCCTCTCGAGTGGAGACGGGTATGGCGGTGAACTTCTTGAGTTGCAGCAAGGGTGTGAAAGACCCTTTCGAAGTTCCAGAGGTTCGGTGTCATTAGTCTCCAGACGTCTCATCGGAAATAGGCCTCATCTCGCCTGGAAGGGAGAACTTCCTGGATTTTCTCGAGTTGCGGCAGGTGTTCTCGAGTTACGACGGGGACCTCAGGGACCCGCCCTGGTGGCCTCAGGAAAGGTCAGTCCCCTTGCGAGTTCCTAGGGGGCCTCTCGGGATTCCTCTCCCGTCGATACCGGGGCCAAAATACTTGTGTGGAGTCAGGGCCGGAACCGAGGATTCCTCTTAGGGGCTGACATGGATCTTTGGGTACTTCTGGAGTCTCCCCAGGGGAGTCAGGCCTCGTCTCGAGTGGGGGCATGCACGTGCGCTTTCCTTACAGGCTGTAGCAGCAATGTCACGGTTCCCGTCGCGTGGATCAAAGGATCTGTGGTTTTCCCTCGAGGCTTTCCCTCGAGGCTTTCCCACAGGGCTGTCCCACGTGCCACCGTGGTGTGAGTCGATCCTCGGCGTGAAAGATGAGCCAGTGCAGGGCAAAGAGGCTCCTCTGGAATGGACTGAGACATCTGGGGTTCTCTTGGAATGGTGGTACGACCATGGAGTTCCTCTCGCCTTTCCTGTTGAGAGTGCCTCCTCTTGAGATGCGACAGGAACGCCGGGAATTCTTTCCCGTTGAAAGCAGGGAATGGATCCCTCATCTCGAGCTCCGAGGGGGAAACGGGTCTCCTCTGGATGTGGGCGGGACCATCGTGCTTCCTCTCGAGTGGAGACGGGTATGGCGGTGAACTTCTTGAGTTGCAGCAAGGGTGTGAAAGACCCTTTCGAAGTTCCAGAGTTTAGGTGTCATTAGTCTCCAGACGCCTCATCGGAAATAGGCCTCATCTCTCCTGGAAGGGAGAACTTCCTGGATTTTCTCGAGTTGCGGCAGGTGTTCTCGAGTTACGACGGGGACCTCAGGAACCCGCCCTGGTGGCCTCAGGAGAGGCCAGTCCCCATGCGAGTTGCTAGGGGGCCTCTCGGGATTCCTCTCCCGTCGATACCGGGGCCAAAAACCTTGTGTGGAGTCAGGGCCGGAACCGAGGATTCCTCTCAGGGGCTGACATGGATCTTTGGGTACTTGTGGAGTCTCCCCAGGGGAGTCAGGCCTCGTCTCGAGTGGGGGCATGCACGTGCGCTTTCCTTCCAGGCTGTAGCAGCAATGTCACGCTTCCCGTCGCGTGGATCAAACGATCTGTGGTTTTCCCTCGAGGCTTTCCCTCGAGGCTTTCCCACAGGGCTGTCCCACGTGCCACCGTGGTGTGAGTCGATCATCGGCGTGAAAGATGAGCCAGTGCAGGGCAAAGAGGCTCCTCTGGAATGGACTGAGACATCTGGGGGACTCTTGGAATGGTGGTACGACCATGGAGTTCCTCTCGCCTTTCCTGTTGAGAGTGCCTCCTCTTGAGATGCGACGGAAACGCCGGGAATTCTTTCCCGTTGAAAGCAGGGAAAGGATCCCTCATCTCGAGCTACGAGGGGGAAACGGGGCTCCTCTGGATGTGGGCGGGACCATCGTGCTTCCTCTCGAGTGGAGACGGGTACGGCGGTGAACTTCTTGAGTTGCAGCAAGGGTGTGAAAGACCCTTTCGAAGTTCCAGAGGTTAGGTGTCATTTGTCTCCAGAGGCCTCATCGGAAATAGGCCTCATCTCGCCTGGAAGGGAGAACTTCCTGGATTTTCTCGAGTTGCGGCAGGTGTTCTCGAGTTACGACGGGGACCTCAGGGACCCGCCCTGTTGGCCTCAGGAGAGGCCAGTCCCCATGCGAGTTGCTAGGGGGCCTCTCGGGATTCCTCTCTCGTCGATACCGGGGCCAAAAACCTTGTGTGGAGTCAGGGCCGGAACCGAGGATTCCTCTCAGGGCTGACATGGATCTTTGGGTACTTCTGGAGTCTCCCCAGGGGAGTCAGGCATCGTCTCGAGTGGGGGCATGCACGTGCGCTTTCCTTCCAGGCTGTAGCAGCAATGTCACGCTTCCCGTCGTGTGGATCAAAGGATCTGTGGTTTTCCCTCGAGGCTTTCCCTCGAGGCTTTCCCACAGGGCTGTCCCACGTGCCACCGTGGTGTGAGTCGATCATCGGCGTGAAAGATGAGCCAGTGCAGGGCAAAGAGGCTCCTCTGGAATGGACTGAGACATCTGGGGGACTCTTGGAATGGTGGTACGACCATGGAGTTCCTCTCGCCTTTCCTGTTGAGAGTGCCTCCTCTTGAGATGCGACGGGAACGCCGGGAATACTTTCCCGTTGAAAGCAGGGAATGGATCCCTCATCTCGAGCTCCAAGGGGGAAACGGGTCTACTCTGGATGTGGGCGGGACTACCGTGCTTCCTCTCGAGTGGAGACGGGTATGGCGGTGAACTTCTTGAGTTGCAGCAAGGGTGTGAAAGACCCTTTCGAAGTTCCAGAGTTTAGGTGTCATTAGTCTCCAGATGCCTCATCGAAAATAGGCCTCATCTCGCCTGGAAGGGAGAACTTCCTGGATTTTCTCGAGTTGCGGCAGGTGTTCTCGAGTTACGACGGGGACCTCAGGGACCCGCCCTGGTGGCCTCAGGAGAGGCCAGTCCCCATGCGAGTTGCTAGGGGGCCTCTCGGGATTCCTCTCCCGTCGATACCAGGGCCAAAAACCTTGTGTGGAGTCAGGGCCGGAACCGAGGATTCCTCTCAGGGGCTGACATGGATCTTTGGGTACTTGTGGAGTCTCCCCAGGGGAGTCAGGCCTCGTCTCGAGTGGGGGCATGCACGTGCGCTTTCCTTCCAGGCTGTAGCAGCAATGTCACGCTTCCCGTCGCGTGGATCAAAGGATCTGTGGTTTTCCCTCGAGGCTTTCCCTCGAGGCTTTCCCACAGGGCTGTCCCACGTGCCACCGTGGTGTGAGTCGATCCTCGGCGTGAAAGATGAGCCAGTGCAGGGCAAAGAGGCTCCTCTGGAATGGACTGAGACATCTGGGGGACTTTTGGAATGGTGGTACGACCATGGAGTTCCTCTCGCCTTTCCTGTTGAGAGTGCCTCCTCTTGAGATGCGACGGGAACGCCGGGAATTCTTTCCCGTTGACAGCAGGGAATGGATCCCTCATCTCGAGCTACGAGGGGGAAACGGGGCTCCTCTGGATGTGGGCGGGACCATCGTGCTTCCTCTCGAGTGGAGACGGGTATGGCGGTGAACTTCTTGAGTTGCAGCAAGGGTGTGAAAGACCCCTTCGAAGTTCCAGAGGTTAGGTGTCATTTGTCTCCAGAGGCCTCATCGGAAATAGGCCTCATCTCGCCTGGAAGGGAGAACTTCCTGGATTTTCTCGAGTTGCCGCAGGTGTTCTCGAGTTACGACGTGGACCTCAGGGACCCGCCCTGGTGGCCTCAGGAGAGGCCAGTCCCCATGCGAGTTGCTAGGGGGCCTCTCGGGATTCCTCTCCCGTCGATACCGGGGCCAAAAACCTAGTGTGGAGTCAGGGCCGGAACCGAGGATTCCTCTCAGGGGCTGACATGGATCTTTGGGTACTTCTGGAGTCTCCCCAGGGGAGTCAGGCCTCGTCTCGAGTGGGGGCATGCACGTGCGCTTTCCTTCCAGGCTGTAGCAGCAATGTCACGCTTCCCGTCGCGTGGATCAAAGGATCTGTGGTTTTCCCTCGAGGCTTTCCCTCGAGGCTTTCCCACAGGGCTGTCCCACGTGCCACCGTGGTGTGAGTCGATCCTCGGCGTGAAAGATGAGCCAGTGCAAGGAAAAGAGGCTCCTCTGGAATGGACTGAGACATCTGGGGGACTCTTGGAATGGTGGTACGACCATGGAGTTCCTCTCGCCTTTCCTGTTGAGAGTGCCTCCTTTTGAGATGCGACGGGAACGCCGGGAATTCTTTCCCGTTGAAAGCAGGGAAAGGATCCCTCATCTCGAGCTCCGAGGGGGAAACGGGGCTCCTCTGGATGTGGGCGGGACCATCGTGCTTCCTCTCGAGTGGAGACGGGTATGGAGGTGAACTTCTTGAGTTGCATCAAGGGTGTGAAAGACCCTTTCGAAGTTCCAGAGGTTTGTTGTCATTTGTCTCCAGACGCCTCATCGGAAATAGGCCTCATCTCGCCTGGAAGGGAGAACTTCCTGGATTTTCTCGAGTTGCGGCAGGTGTTCTAGAGTTACGACGGGGACCTCAGGGACCCGCCCTGGTGGCCTCAGGAGAGGCCAGTCCCCATGCGAGATGCTAGGGGGCCTGTCGGGATTCCTCTCCCGTTGATACCGGGGCAAAAACCTTGTGTGGAGTCAGGCCGGAACCGAGGATTCCTCTCAGGGGCTGACATGGATCTTTGGGTACTTGTGGAGTCTCCCCAGGGGAGTCAGGCCTCGTCTCGAGTGGGGGCATGCACGTGCGCTTTCCTTCCAGGCTGTAGCAGCAATGTCACGCTTCCCGTCGCGTGGATCAAAGGATCTGTGGTTTTCCCTCGAGGCTTTCCCACAGGGCTGTCCCACGTGACACCGTGGTGTGAGTCGATCCTCGGCGTTAAAGATTAGCCAGTGCAGGGCAAAGAGGTTCCGCTGGAATGGACTGAGACATCTGGGGGACTCTTGGAATGGTGGTACGACCATGGAGTTCCTCTCGCCTTTCCTGTTGAGAGTTCCTCCTCTTGAGATGCGACGGGAACGCCGGGAATTCTTTCCTGTTGAAAGCAGGGAAAGGATCCCTCACCTCGAGCTACGAGGGGGAAACGGGGCTCCTCTGGATGTGGGCGGGACCATCGTGCTTCCTCTCGAGTGGAGACGGGTATGGCGGTGAACTTCTTGAGTTGCAGCAAGGGTGTGAAAGACCCTTTTGAAGTCCAAGACATTAGCTGTCATTAGACTCCAGACGCCTCATCGGAAAGAGGCCTCATCTCGCCTGGAAGGGAGAACTTCCTGGATTTTCTCGAGTTGCGGCAGGTGTTCTTGAGTTACGACGGGGACCTCAGGGACCCGCCGTGGTGGCCACAGGAGAGGCCAGTCCCCATGCGAGTGGCTAGGGGGCCTCACCGGATTCCTCTCCCGTCGATACTGGGGCCAAAAACCTTGTGTGGAGTCAGGGCCGAAACCGAGGATTCCTCTCAGGGGCTGACATGGATCTTTGGGTACTTCTGGAGTCTCCCCAGGGGAGTCAGGCCTCGTCTCGAGTGGGGGCATGCACATGCGCTTTCCTTCCAGGCTGTAGCAGCAATGTCACGCTTCCCGGCTCGTGGATCAAAGGATCTGTGGTTTTCCCTCGAGGCTTTCCCTCGAGGCTTTCCCACAGGGCTGTCCCACGTGCCACCGTGGTGTGAGTCAATCCTCGGCGTGAAAGATGAGCCAGTGCAGGGCAAAGAGTTTCCTCTGGAATGGACTGAGAAATCTCGGGGACTCTTGGAATGGTGGTACGACCATGGAGTTCCTCTCATCTTTCCTGTTGAGAGTGCCTCCTCTTGAGATGCGACGGGAACGCCGGGAATTCTTTCCCGTTGATAGCAGGGAAAGGATCGCTCATCTCGAGCTACGAGGGGAAAACGGGGCTCCTCTGGATGTGGGCGGGACCATCGTGTTTCCTCTCGAGTGGAGACGGGTATGGCGGTGAACTTCTTGAGTTGCAGCAAGGGTGTGAAAGACCCTTTCGAAGTTCCAGAGGTTCGGTGTCATTAGTCTCCAGACGTCTCATCGGAAATAGGCCTCATCTCGCCTGGAAGGGAGAACTTCCTGGATTTTCTCGAGTTGCGGCAGGTGTTCTCGAGTTACGACGGGGACCTCAGGGACCCGCCCTGGTGGCCTCAGGAAAGGTCAGTCCCCTTGCGAGTTCCTAGGGGGCCTCTCGGGATTCCTCTCCCGTCGATACCGGGGCCAAAATACTTGTGTGGAGTCAGGGCCGGAACCGAGGATTCCTCTTAGGGGCTGACATGGATCTTTGGGTACTTCTGGAGTCTCCCCAGGGGAGTCAGGCCTCGTCTCGAGTGGGGGCATGCACGTGCGCTTTCCTTACAGGCTGTAGCAGCAATGTCACGGTTCCCGTCGCGTGGATCAAAGGATCTGTGGTTTTCCCTCGAGGCTTTCCCTCGAGGCTTTCCCACAGGGCTGTCCCACGTGCCACCGTGGTGTGAGTCGATCCTCGGCGTGAAAGATGAGCCAGTGCAGGGCAAAGAGGCTCCTCTGGAATGGACTGAGACATCTGGGGTTCTCTTGGAATGGTGGTACGACCATGGAGTTCCTCTCGCCTTTCCTGTTGAGAGTGCCTCCTCTTGAGATGCGACAGGAACGCCGGGAATTCTTTCCCGTTGAAAGCAGGGAATGGATCCCTCATCTCGAGCTCCGAGGGGGAAACGGGTCTCCTCTGGATGTGGGCGGGACCATCGTGCTTCCTCTCGAGTGGAGACGGGTATGGCGGTGAACTTCTTGAGTTGCAGCAAGGGTGTGAAAGACCCTTTCGAAGTTCCAGAGTTTAGGTGTCATTAGTCTCCAGACGCCTCATCGGAAATAGGCCTCATCTCTCCTGGAAGGGAGAACTTCCTGGATTTTCTCGAGTTGCGGCAGGTGTTCTCGAGTTACGACGGGGACCTCAGGAACCCGCCCTGGTGGCCTCAGGAGAGGCCAGTCCCCATGCGAGTTGCTAGGGGGCCTCTCGGGATTCCTCTCCCGTCGATACCGGGGCCAAAAACCTTGTGTGGAGTCAGGGCCGGAACCGAGGATTCCTCTCAGGGGCTGACATGGATCTTTGGGTACTTGTGGAGTCTCCCCAGGGGAGTCAGGCCTCGTCTCGAGTGGGGGCATGCACGTGCGCTTTCCTTCCAGGCTGTAGCAGCAATGTCACGCTTCCCGTCGCGTGGATCAAACGATCTGTGGTTTTCCCTCGAGGCTTTCCCTCGAGGCTTTCCCACAGGGCTGTCCCACGTGCCACCGTGGTGTAAGTCGATCATCGGCGTGAAAGATGAGCCAGTGCAGGGCAAAGAGGCTCCTCTGGAATGGACTGAGACATCTGGGGGACTCTTGGAATGGTGGTACGACCATGGAGTTCCTCTCGCCTTTCCTGTTGAGAGTGCCTCCTCTTGAGATGCGACGGGAACGCCGGGAATTCTTTCCCGTTGAAAGCAGGGAATGGATCCCTCATCTCGAGCTCCAAGGGGGAAACGGGTCTCCTCTGGATGTGGGCGGGACCATCGTGCTTCCTCTCGAGTGGAGACGGGTATGGCGGTGAACTTGTTGAGTTGCAGCAAGGGTGTGAAAGACCGTTTCGAAGTTCCAGAGTTTAGGTGTCATTAGTCTCCAGACGCCTCATCGGAAATAGGCCTCATCTCGCCTGGAAGGGAGAACTTCCTGGATTTTCTCGAGTTGCGGCAGGTGTTCTCGAGTTACGACGGGGACCTCAGGGACCCGCCCTGGTGGCCTCAGGAGAGGCCAGTCCCCATGCGAGTTGCTAGGGGGCCTCTCGGGATTCCTCTCCCGTCGATACCGGGGCCAAAAACCTTGTGTGGAGTCAGGGCCGGAACCGAGGATTCCTCTCAGGGGCTGACATGGATCTTTGGGTACTTGTGGAGTCTCCCCAGGGGAGTCAGGCCTCGTCTCGAGTGGGGGCATGCACGTGCGCTTTCCTTCCAGGCTGTAGCAGCAATGTCACGCTTCCCGTCGCGTGGATCAAAGGATCTGTGGTTTTCCCTCGAGGCTTTCCCTCGAGGCTTTCCCACAGGGCTGTCCCACGTGCCACCGTGGTGTGAGTCGATCATCGGCGTGAAAGATGAGCCAGTGCAGGGCAAAGAGGCTCCTCTGGAATGGACTGAGACATCTGGGGGACTCTTGGAATGGTGGTACGACCATGGAGTTCCTCTCGCCTTTCCTGTTGAGAGTGCCTCCTCTTGAGATGCGACGGGAACGCCGGGAATTCTTTCCCGTTGAAAGCAGGGAAAGGATCCCTCATCTCGAGCTACGAGGGGGAAACGGGGCTCCTCTGGATGTGGGCGGGACCATCGTGCTTCCTCTCGAGTGGAGACGGGTACGGCGGTGAACTTCTTGAGTTGCAGCAAGGGTGTGAAAGACCCTTTCGAAGTTCCAGAGGTTAGGTGTCATTTGTCTCCAGAGGCATCATCGGAAATAGGCCTCATCTCGCCTGGAAGGGAGAACTTCCTGGATTTTCTCGAGTTGCGGCAGGTGTTCTCGAGTTACGACAGGGACCTCAGGGACCCGCCCTGGTGGCCTCAGGAGAGGCCAGTCCCCATGCGAGTTGCTAGGGGCTCTCTCGGGATTCCTCTCCCGTCGATACCGGGGCCAAAAAGCTTGTGTGGAGTCAGGGCCGGAACCGAGGATTCCTCTCAGGGGCTGACATGGATCTTTGGGTACTTGTGGAGTCTCCCCAGGGGAGTCAGGCCTCGTCTCGAGTGGGGGCATGCACGTGCGCTTTCCTTCCAGGCTGTAGCAGCAATGTCACGCTTCCCGTCGCGTGGATCAAAGGATCTGTGGTTTTCCCTCGAGGCTTTCCCTCGAGGCTTTCCCACAGGTCTGTCCCACGTGCCACCGTGGTGTGAGTCGATCCTCGGCGTGAAAGATGAGCCAGTGCAGGGCAAAGAGGCTCCTCTGGAATGGACTGAGACATCTGGGGGACTCTTGGAATGGTGGTACGACCATGGAGTTCCTCTCGCCTTTCCTGTTGAGAGTGCCTCCTCTTGAGATGCGACAGGAACGCCGGGAATTCTTTCCCGTTGAAAGCAGGGAATGGATCCCTCATCTCGAGCTCCGAGGGGGAAACGGGTCTCCTCTGGATGTGGGTGGGACCATCGTGCTTCCTCTCGAGTGGAGACGGGTATGGCGGTGAACTTCTTGAGTTGCAGCAAGGGTGTGAAAGACCCTTTCGAAGTTCCAGAGTTTAGGTGTCATTAGTCTCCAGACGCCTCATCGGAAATAGGCCTCATCTCTCCTGGAAGGGAGAACTTCCTGGATTTTCTCGAGTTGCGGCAGGTGTTCTCGAGTTACGACGGGGACCACAGGAACCCGCCCTGGTGGCCTCAGGAGAGGCCAGTCCCCATGCGAGTTGCTATGGGGCCTCTCGGGATTCCTCTCCCGTCGATACCGGGGCCAAAAACCTTGTGTGGAGTCAGGGCCGGAACCGAGGATTCCTCTCAGGGGCTGACATGGATCTTTGGGTACTTCTGGAGTCTCCCCAGGGGAGTCAGGCCTCGTCTCGAGTGGGGGCATGCACGTGCGCTTTCCTTCCAGGCTGTAGCAGCAATGTCACGCTTCCCGTCGCGTGGATCAAACGATCTGTGGTTTTCCCTCGAGGCTTTCCCTCGAGGCTTTCCCACAGGGCTGTCCCACGTGCCACCGTGGTGTGAGTCGATCCTCGGCGTGAAAGATGAGCCAGTGCAGGGCAAAGAGGCTCCTCTGGAATGGACTGAGACATCTGGGGGACTCTTGGAATGGTGGTACGACCATGGAGTTCCTCTCGCCTTTCCTGTTGAGAGTGCCTCCTCTTGAGATGCGACGGAAACGCCGGGAATTCTTTCCCGTTGAAAGCAGGGAAAGGATCCCTCATCTCGAGCTACGAGGGGGAAACGGGGCTCCTCTGGATGTGGGCGGGACCATCGTGCTTCCTCTCGAGTGGAGACGGGTACGGCGGTGAACTTCTTGAGTTGCAGCAAGGGTGTGAAAGACCCTTTCGAAGTTCCAGAGGTTAGGTGTCATTTGTCTCCAGAGGCCTCATCGGAAATAGGCCTCATCTCGCCTGGAAGGGAGAACTTCCTGGATTTTCTCGAGTTGCGGCAGGTGTTCTCGAGTTACGACGGGGACCTCAGGGACCCGCCCTGTTGGCCTCAGGAGAGGCCAGTCCCCATGCGAGTTGCTAGGGGGCCTCTCGGGATTCCTCTCTCGTCGATACCGGGGCCAAAAACCTTGTGTGGAGTCAGGGCCGGAACCGAGGATTCCTCTCAGGGCTGACATGGATCTTTGGGTACTTCTGGAGTCTCCCCAGGGGAGTCAGGCATCGTCTCGAGTGGGGGCATGCACGTGCGCTTTCCTTCCAGGCTGTAGCAGCAATGTCACGCTTCCCGTCGTGTGGATCAAAGGATCTGTGGTTTTCCCTCGAGGCTTTCCCTCGAGGCTTTCCCACAGGGCTGTCCCACGTGCCACCGTGGTGTGAGTCGATCATCGGCGTGAAAGATGAGCCAGTGCAGGGCAAAGAGGCTCCTCTGGAATGGACTGAGACATCTGGGGGACTCTTGGAATGGTGGTACGACCATGGAGTTCCTCTCGCCTTTCCTGTTGAGAGTGCCTCCTCTTGAGATGCGACGGGAACGCCGGGAATACTTTCCCGTTGAAAGCAGGGAATGGATCCCTCATCTCGAGCTCCAAGGGGGAAACGGGTCTACTCTGGATGTGGGCGGGACCATCGTGCTTCCTCTCGAGTGGAGACGGGTATGGCGGTGAACTTCTTGAGTTGCAGCAAGGGTGTGAAAGACCCTTTCGAAGTTCCAGAGTTTAGGTGTCATTAGTCTCCAGATGCCTCATCGAAAATAGGCCTCATCTCGCCTGGAAGGGAGAACTTCCTGGATTTTCTCGAGTTGCGGCAGGTGTTCTCGAGTTACGACGGGGACCTCAGGGACCCGCCCTGGTGGCCTCAGGAGAGGCCAGTCCCCATGCGAGTTGCTAGGGGGCCTCTCGGGATTCCTCTCCCGTCGATACCAGGGCCAAAAACCTTGTGTGGAGTCAGGGCCGGAACCGAGGATTCCTCTCAGGGGCTGACATGGATCTTTGGGTACTTCTGGAGTCTCCCCAGGGGAGTCAGGCCTCGTCTCGAGTGGGGGCATGCACGTGCGCTTTCCTTCCAGGCTGTAGCAGCAATGTCACTCTTCCCGTCGCGTGGATCAAAGGATCTGTGGTTTTCCCTCGAGGCTTTCCCTCGAGGCTTTCCCACAGGGCTGTCCCACGTACCACCGTGGTGTGAGTCGATCCTCGGCGTGAAAGATGAGCCAGTGCAAGGAAAAGAGGCTCCTCTGGAATGGACTGAGACATCTGGGGGACTCTTGGAATGGTGGTACGACCATGGAGTTCCTCTCGCCTTTCCTGTTGAGAGTGCCTCCTTTTGAGATGCGACGGGAACGCCGGGAATTCTTTCCCGTTGAAAGCAGGGAAAGGATCCCTCATCTCGAGCTCCGAGGGGGAAACGGGGCTCCTCTGGATGTGGGCGGGACCATCGTGCTTCCTCTCGAGTGGAGACGGGTATGGAGGTGAACTTCTTGAGTTGCATCAAGGGTGTGAAAGACCCTTTCGAAGTTCCAGAGGTTTGTTGTCATTTGTCTCCAGACGCCTCATCGGAAATAGGCCTCATCTCGCCTGGAAGGGAGAACTTCCTGGATTTTCTCGAGTTGCGGCAGGTGTTCTAGAGTTACGACGGGGACCTCAGGGACCCGCCCTGGTGGCCTCAGGAGAGGCCAGTCCCCATGCGAGATGCTAGGGGGCCTGTCGGGATTCCTCTCCCGTTGATACCGGGGCAAAAACCTTGTGTGGAGTCAGGCCGGAACCGAGGATTCCTCTCAGGGGCTGACATGGATCTTTGGGTACTTGTGGAGTCTCCCCAGGGGAGTCAGGCCTCGTCTCGAGTGGGGGCATGCACGTGCGCTTTCCTTCCAGGCTGTAGCAGCAATGTCACGCTTCCCGTCGCGTGGATCAAAGGATCTGTGGTTTTCCCTCGAGGCTTTCCCACAGGGCTGTCCCACGTGACACCGTGGTGTGAGTCGATCCTCGGCGTTAAAGATTAGCCAGTGCAGGGCAAAGAGGTTCCGCTGGAATGGACTGAGACATCTGGGGGACTCTTGGAATGGTGGTACGACCATGGAGTTCCTCTCGCCTTTCCTGTTGAGAGTTCCTCCTCTTGAGATGCGACGGGAACGCCGGGAATTCTTTCCTGTTGAAAGCAGGGAAAGGATCCCTCACCTCGAGCTACGAGGGGGAAACGGGGCTCCTCTGGATGTGGGCGGGACCATCGTGCTTCCTCTCGAGTGGAGACGGGTATGGCGGTGAACTTCTTGAGTTGCAGCAAGGGTGTGAAAGACCCTTTTGAAGTCCAAGACATTAGCTGTCATTAGACTCCAGACGCCTCATCGGAAAGAGGCCTCATCTCGCCTGGAAGGGAGAACTTCCTGGATTTTCTCGAGTTGCGGCAGGTGTTCTTGAGTTACGACGGGGACCTCAGGGACCCGCCGTGGTGGCCACAGGAGAGGCCAGTCCCCATGCGAGTGGCTAGGGGGCCTCACCGGATTCCTCTCCCGTCGATACTGGGGCCAAAAACCTTGTGTGGAGTCAGGGCCGAAACCGAGGATTCCTCTCAGGGGCTGACATGGATCTTTGGGTACTTCTGGAGTCTCCCCAGGGGAGTCAGGCCTCGTCTCGAGTGGGGGCATGCACATGCGCTTTCCTTCCAGGCTGTAGCAGCAATGTCACGCTTCCCGGCTCGTGGATCAAAGGATCTGTGGTTTTCCCTCGAGGCTTTCCCTCGAGGCTTTCCCACAGGGCTGTCCCACGTGCCACCGTGGTGTGAGTCAATCCTCGGCGTGAAAGATGAGCCAGTGCAGGGCAAAGAGTTTCCTCTGGAATGGACTGAGAAATCTCGGGGACTCTTGGAATGGTGGTACGACCATGGAGTTCCTCTCATCTTTCCTGTTGAGAGTGCCTCCTCTTGAGATGCGACGGGAACGCCGGGAATTCTTTCCCGTTGATAGCAGGGAAAGGATCGCTCATCTCGAGCTACGAGGGGAAAACGGGGCTCCTCTGGATGTGGGCGGGACCATCGTGTTTCCTCTCGAGTGGAGACGGGTATGGCGGTGAACTTCTTGAGTTGCAGCAAGGGTGTGAAAGACCCTTTCGAAGTTCCAGAGGTTCGGTGTCATTAGTCTCCAGACGTCTCATCGGAAATAGGCCTCATCTCGCCTGGAAGGGAGAACTTCCTGGATTTTCTCGAGTTGCGGCAGGTGTTCTCGAGTTACGACGGGGACCTCAGGGACCCGCCCTGGTGGCCTCAGGAAAGGTCAGTCCCCTTGCGAGTTCCTAGGGGGCCTCTCGGGATTCCTCTCCCGTCGATACCGGGGCCAAAATACTTGTGTGGAGTCAGGGCCGGAACCGAGGATTCCTCTTAGGGGCTGACATGGATCTTTGGGTACTTCTGGAGTCTCCCCAGGGGAGTCAGGCCTCGTCTCGAGTGGGGGCATGCACGTGCGCTTTCCTTACAGGCTGTAGCAGCAATGTCACGGTTCCCGTCGCGTGGATCAAAGGATCTGTGGTTTTCCCTCGAGGCTTTCCCACAGGGCTGTCCCACGTGCCACCGTGGTGTGAGTCGATCCTCGGCGTGAAAGATGAGCCAGTGCAGGGCAAAGAGGTTCCTCTGGAATGGACTGAGACATCTGGGGGACTCTTGGAATGGTGGTACGACCATGGAGTTCCTCTCACCTTTCCTGTTGAGAGTTCCTCCTCTTGAGATGCGACGGGAACGCCGGGAATTCTTTCCTGTTGAAAGCAGGGAAAGGATCCCTCATCTCGAGCTACGAGGGGGAAACGGGGCTCCTCTGAATGTGGGCGGGACCATCGTGCTTCCTCTCGAGTGGAGACGGGTATGGCGGTGAACTTCTTGAGTTGCAGCAAGGGTGTGAAAGACCCTTTTGCAGTCCCAGAGATTAGCTGTCATTAGACTCCAGACGCCTCATCGGAAATAGGCCTCATCTCGCCTGGAACGGAGAACTTCCTGGATTTTCTCGAGTTGCGGCAGGTGTTCTCGAGTTACGACGGGGACGTCAGGGACAAGCCCTGGTGGCCTCAGGAAACTCCAGTCCCCATACGAGTTGCTAGGGTGCCTCTCGGGATTCCTCTCAAGTCGATACCGGGGCCAAAAACCTTGTGTGGAGTCAGGGCCGGAACGGAGGATTCCTCTAAGGGGCTGACATGGATCTTTGGGTCTTTCTGGAGTCTCCCCAGGGGAGTCAGGCCTCGTCTCGAGTGGGGGCATGCACGTGCGCTTTCCTTCCAGGCTGTAGCAGCAATGTCACGCTTCCCGTCGCGTGGATCAAAGGATCTGTGGTTTTCCCTCTTGGCTTTCCCTCGAGGCTATCCCACAGGGCTGTCCCAATGCCACCGTGGTGTGAGTCGATCTTCGGCATGAAAGATGAGCCAGTGCAGGGCAAAGAGGTTCCTCTGGAATGGACTGAAACATCTGGGGGACTCTTGGAATGGTGGTACGACCATGGAGTTCCTCTCGTCTTTCCTGTTGAGAGTGCCTCCTCTTGAGATGCGACGGGAACGCCGAAAATACTTTCCCGTTGATAGCAGGGAAAGGATCCCTCATCTCGAGCTACGAGGGGCAAACGGGGCTCCTCTGGATGTGGGCGGGACCATCATGTTTCCTCTCGAGTGGAGACGGTTATGGCGGTGAACTTCTTGAGTTGCAGCAAGGGTGTGAAAGACCCTTTCGAAGTTCCAGAGGTTCCGTGTCATTAGTCTCCAGACGCCTCATCGGAAATAGGCCTCATCTCGCCTGGAAGGGAGAACTTCCTGAAGTTTCTCGAGTTGCGGCAGGTGTTCTCGAGTTACGACGGGGACCTCAGGGACCCGCCCTGGTGGCCTCAGGAAAGGCCAATCCCCATGCTAGTTGCTAGGGGGCCTCTCAGGATTCCTCTCCTGTCGATACCGGGGCCAAAAAACTTGTGTGGAGTCAGGGCCGGAACCGAGGATTCCTCTCAGGGGTGACATGGATCTTTGGGTACTTCTGGAGTCTCCCCAGGGGAGTCAGGCCTCGTCTCGAGTGGGGGCATGCACGTGCGCTTTCCTTCCAGGCTGTAGCCGCAATGTCTCGGTTCCCGTCGCGTGGATCAAAGGATCTGTGGTTTTCCCTCGAGGCTTTCCCACAGGGCTGTCCCACGTGCCACCGTGGTGTGAGTCGATTCTCGGCGTGAAAGATGAGACAGTGCAGGGCAAAGAGGTTCCTCTGGATTGGACTGAGACATCTGGGGGACTCTTGGAATGGTGGTACGACCATGGAGTTCCTCTCGCCTTTCCTGTTGAGAGTGCCTCCTCTTGAGATGCGACGGGAACGCCGGGAATTCTTTCCCGTTGAAAGCAGGGAAAGGATCCCTCATCTCGAGCTACGAGGGGGAAACGGGGCTCCTCTGGATGTGGGCGGGACCATCGTGCTTCCTCTCGAGTGGAGACGGGTATGGCGGTGAAATTCTTGAGTTGCAGCAAGGGTGTGAAAGACCCTTTCGAAGTTCCAGAGGTTAGGTGTCATTAGTCTCCAGACGCCTCATCGGAAATAGGCCTCATTTCGCCTGGAAAGGAGAACTTCCTGGATTTTCTCGAGTTGCGGCAGGTGTTCTCGATTTACGAAGGGGACCTCAGGGACCCGCCCTGGTGGCCACAGGAGAGGCCAGTCCCCATGCTAGTTGCTAGGGGGCCTCTCGGGATTCCTCTCCCGTCGATACCGGGGCCAAAAACCTTGTGTGGAGTCAGGGCCGGAACCGAGGATTCCTCTCAGGGGCTGACATGGATCTTTGGGTACTTCTGGAGTCTCCCCAGGGGAGTCAGGACTCGTCTCGAGTGGGGGCATGCACGTGCGCTTTCCTTCCAGGCTGTAGCAGCAATGTCATGCTTCCCGTCGCGTGGATCAAAGGATCTGTGGTTTTCCCTCGAGGCTTTCCCTCGAGGCTTTCCCACAGGGCTGTCCCACGTGCCACCATGGTGTGAGTCGATCCTCGGCGCGAAAGATGAGCCAGTGCAGGGCAAAGAGTTTCCTCTGGAATGGACTGAGAAATCTCGGGGACTCTTGGAATGGTGATACGACCATGGAGTTCCTCTCATCTTTCCTGTTGAGAGTGCCTCCTCTTGAGATGCGACGGGAACGCCGGGAATTCTTTCCCGTTGATAGCAGGGAAAGGATCCCTCATCTCGAGCTACGAGGGGGAAACGGGGCTCCTCTGGATGTGGGCGGGACCATCGTGTTTCCTCTCGAGTGGAGACGGGTATGGCGGTGAACTTCTTGAGTTGCAGCAAGGGTGTGAAAGACCCTTTCGAAGTTCCAGAGGTTCGGTGTCATTAGTCTCCAGACGCCTCATCGGAAATAGGCCTCATCTCGCCTGGAAGGGAGAACTTCCTGGATTTTCTCGAGTTGCGGCAGGTGTTCTCGAGTTACGACGGGGACCTCAGGGACCCGCCCTAGTGGCCTCAGGAAAGGCCAGTCCCCATGCGAGTTGCTCGGGGGCCTCTCGGGATTCCTCTCCCGTCGATACGGGGGCCAAAAACTTTGTGTGGAGTCAGGGCCGGAACCGAGGATTCCTCTCAGGGAATGACATGGATCTTTGGGTACTTCTGGAGTCTCCCCAGGAGAGTCAGGCCTCGTCTCGAGTGGGGGCATGCACGTGCGCTTTCCTTCCAGGCTGTAGCAGCAATGTCACGCTTCCCGTCGCGTGGATCAAAGGATCTGTGGTTTTCCCTCGAGGCTTTCCCACAGGGCTGTCCCACGTGCCACCGTGGTGTGAGTGGATCCTCGGCGTGAAACATGAGCCAGTGCAGGGCAAAGAGCTTCCTCTGGAATGGACTGAGACATCTGGGGGACTCTTGGAATGGTGGTACGACCATGGAGTTCCTCTCGCCTTTCCTGTTGAGAGTGCCTCCTCTTGAGATGCGACGGGAACGCCGGGAATTCTTTCCCGTTGAAAGCAGGGAAAGGATCCCTCATCTCGAGCTCCGAGGGGGAAACGGGGATCCTCTGGATGTGGGCGGGACCATCGTGCTTCCTCTTGAGTGGAGACGGGTATGGCGGTGAACTTCTTAAGTTGCAGCAAGGGTGTGAAACACCCTTTCGAAGTTCCAGAGGTTAGGTGTCATTAGTCTCCAGACGCCTCATCGGAAATAGGCCTCATCTCGCCTGGAAGGGAGAACTTCCTGGATTTTCTCGAGTTGCGGCAGGTGTTCTCGAGTTACGACGGGGACCTCAGGGACCCGCCCTGGTGGCCTCAGGAGAGGCCAGTCCCCATGCGAGTTGCTAGGGGGCCTCTCGGAATTCCTCTCCCGTCGATACCGGGGCCAAAAACCTTTGGTGGAGTCAGGGCCGGAACCGAGGATTCCTCTCAGGGGCTGACATGGATCTTTGGGTACTTCTGGAGTCTCCCCAGGGGAGTCAGGCCTCGTCTCGAGTGGGGGCATGCACGTGCGCTTTCCTTCCAGGCTGTAGCAGCAATCTCACACTTCCCGTGGCGTGGATCAAAGGATCTGTGGTTTTCCCTCGAGGCTTTCCCTCGAGGCTTTCCCACAGGGCTGTCCCACGTGCCACCGTGGTGTGAGTCGATCCTCGGCGTGAAAGATGAGCCAGTGCAGGGCAAAGAGGCTCCTCTGGAATGGACTGAGACATCTGGGGGACTCTTGGAATGGTGGTACGACCATGGAGTTCCTCTCGCCTTTCCTGTTGAGAGTGCCTCCTTTTGAGATGCGACGGGAACGCCGGGAATTCTTTCCCGTTGAAAGCAGGGAAAGGATCCCTCATCTCGAGCTCCGAGGGGGAAACGGGGCTCCTTTGGATGTGGGCGGGACCATCGTGCTTCCTCTCGAGTGGAGACGGGTATGGAGGTGAACTTCTTGAGTTGCATCAAGGGTGTGAAAGACCCTTTCGAAGTTCCAGAGGTTTGTTGTCATTTGTCTCCAGACGCCTCATCGGAAATAGGCCTCATCTCGCCTGGAAGGGAGAACTTCCTGGATTTTCTCGAGTTGCGGCAGGTGTTCTAGAGTTACGACGGGGACCTCAGGGACCCGCCCTGGTGGCCTCAGGAGAGGCCAGTCCCCATGCGAGATGCTAGGGGGCCTCTCGGGATTCCTCTCCCGTTGATACCGGGGCAAAAACCTTGTGTGGAGTCAGGCCGGAACCGAGGATTCCTCTCAGGGGCTGACATGGATCTTTGGGTACTTGTGGAGTCTCCCCAGGGGAGTCAGGCCTCGTCTCGAGTGGGGGCATGCACGTGCGCTTTCCTTCCAGGCTGTAGCAGCAATGTCACGCTTCCCGTCGCGTGGATCAAAGGATCTGTGGTTTTCCCTCGAGGCTTTCCCACAGGGCTGTCCCACGTGACACCGTGGTGTGAGTCGATCCTCCGCGTTAAAGATTAGCCAGTGCAGGGCAAAGAGGTTCCGCTGGAATGGACTGAGACATCTGGGGGACTCTTGGAATGGTGGTACGACCATGGAGTTCCTCTCGCCTTTCCTGTTGAGAGTTCCTCCTCTTGATATGCGACGGGAACGCCGGGAATTCTTTCCTGTTGAAAGCAGGGAAAGGATCCCTCACCTCGAGCTACGAGGGGGAAACGGGGCTCCTCTGGATGTGGGCGGGACCATCGTGCTTCCTCTCGAGTGGAGACGGGTATGGCGGTGAACTTCTTGAGTTGCAGCAAGGGTGTGAAAGACCCTTTTGAAGTCCAAGACATTAGCTGTCATTAGACTCCAGACGCCTCATCGGAAAGAGGCCTCATCTCGCCTGGAAGGGAGAACTTCCTGGATTTTCTCGAGTTGCGGCAGGTGTTCTTGAGTTACGACGGGGACCTCAGGGACCCGCCGTGGTGGCCACAGGAGAGGCCAGTCCCCATGCGAGTGGCTAGGGGGCCTCACCGGATTCCTCTCCCGTCGATACTGGGGCCAAAAACCTTGTGTGGAGTCAGGGCCGAAACCGAGGATTCCTCTCAGGGGCTGACATGGATCTTTGGGTACTTCTGGAGTCTCCCCAGGGGAGTCAGGCCTCGTCTCGAGTGGGGGCATGCACATGCGCTTTCCTTCCAGGCTGTAGCAGCAATGTCACGCTTCCCGGCTCGTGGATCAAAGGATCTGTGGTTTTCCCTCGAGGCTTTCCCACAGGGCTGTCCCACTTGCCACCGTGGTGTGAGTCGATCCTCGGCGTGAAAGATGAGCCAGTGCAGGGCAAAGAGGTTCCTCTAGAATGGACTGAGAAATCTCGGGGACTCTTGGAATGGTGGTACGACCATGGAGTTCCACTCGTCTTTCCTGTTGAGAGTGCCTCCTCTTGAGATGCGACGGGAACGCCGAAAATACTTTCCCGTTGAAAGCAGGGAAAGGATCCCTCATCTCGAGCTACGAGGGGCAAACGGGGCTCCTCTGGATGTGGGCGGGACCATCATGTTTCCTCTCGAGTGGAGACGGTTATGGCGGTGAACTTCTTGAGTTGCAGCAAGGGTGTGAAAGACCCTTTCGAAGTTCCAGAGTTTCCGTGTCATTAGTCTCCAGACGCCTCATCGGAAATAGGCCTCATCTCGCCTGGAAGGGAGAACTTCCTGGATTTTCTCGAGTTGCGGCAGGTGTTCTCGAGTTACGACGGGGACCTCAGGGACCCGCCCTGGTGGCCTCAAGAGACGCCAGTCCCCATGCGAGTTGCTAGGGGGCCTCTCGGGATTCCTCTCCCGTCGATACCGGGTCCAAAAACCTTGTGTGGAGTCAGGGCCGGAACCGAGGATTCCTCTCAGGGGCTGATATGGATCTTTGGTACATCTGGAGTCTCGCCAGGGGAGACAGGCCTCGTCTCGAGTCGGGGCATGCACGTGCACTTTCCTTCCAGGCTGTAGCAGCAATGTCACGCTTCCCGTCGGGTGGATCAAAGGATCTGTGGTTTTCCCTCGAGGCTTTCCCTCGAGGCTTTCCCACAGGGCTGTCCCACGTGCCACCGTGGTGTGAGTCGATCCTCGGCGTGAAAGATGAGCCAGTGCAGGGCAAAGAGGTTCCTCTGGAATGGACTGAGACATCTGGGGGACTCTTGGAATGGTGGTACGACCATGGAGTTCCTCTCGCCTTTCCTGTTGAGAGTGCCTCCTCTTGAGATGCGACGGGACCGCCGGGAATTCTTTCCCGTTGAAAGCAGGGAAAGGATCCCTCATCTCGAGCTCCGAGGGGGAAACGGGGCTCCTCTGGATGTGGGCGGGACCATCGTGCTTCCTCTCGAGTGGAGACGGGTATGGTGGTGAACTTCTTGAGTTGCAGCAAGGGTGTGAAAGACCCTTTCGAAGTTCCAGAGGTTAGGTGTCATTAGTCTCCAGACGCCTCATCGGAAATAGGCCTCATCTCGCCTGGAAGGGAGAACTTCCTGGATTTTCTCGAGTTGCGGCAGGTGTTCTCGAGTTACGACGGGGACCTCAGGGACCCGCCCTGGTGGCCTCAGGAGAGGCCAGTCCCCATGCGAGTTACTAGGGGGCCTCTCGGGATTCCTCTCCCTTCGATACCGGGGCCAAAAACCTTTGGTGGAGTCAGGGCCGGAACCGAGGATTCCTCTCAGGGGCTGACATGGATCTTTGGGTACTTGTGGAGTCTCCCCAGGGGAGTCAGGCCTCGTCTCGAGTGGGGGCATGCACGTGCGCTTTCCTTCCAGGCTGTAGCAGCAATGTCACGCTTCCCGTCGCGTGGATCAAAGAATCTGTGGTTTTCCCTCGAGGCTTTCCCTCGAGGCTTTCCCACAGGGCTGTCCCACGTGCCACCGTGGTGTGAGTGGATCCTCGGCGTGAAACATGAGCCAGTGCAGGGCAAAGAGCTTCCTCTGGAATGGACTGAGACATCTGGGGGACTCTTGGAATGGTGGTACGACCATGGAGTTCCTCTCGCCTTTCCTGCTGAGAGTGCCTCCTCTTGAGATGCGACGGGAACGCCGGGAATTCTTTCCCGTTGAAAGCAGGGAAAGGATCCCTGATCTCGAGCTACGAGGGGGAAACGGGGCTCCTCTGGATGTGGGCGGGACCATCGTACTTCCTCTCGAGTCGACTCGGGTATGGCGGTGAACTTCTTGAGTTGCAGCAAGGGTGTGAAAGACCCTTTCGAAGTTCCAGAGGTTAGGTGTCATTAGTCTCCAGACGCCTCATCGGAAATAGGCCTCATCTCGCCTGGAAGGGAGAACTTCCTGGATTTTCTCGAGTTGCGGCAGGTGTTCTCGAGTTACGACGGGGACCTCAGGGACCCGCCCTGGTGGCCTCAGGAGAGGCCAGTCCCCATGCGAGTTGCTAGGGGGCCTCTCGGGATTCCTCTCCCGTCGATACCGGGGCCAAAAACCTTTGGTGGAGTCAGGGCCGGAACCGAGGATTCCTCTCAGGGGCTGACATGGATCTTTGAGTACTTCTGGAGTCTCCCCAGGGGAGTCAGGCCTCGTCTCGACTGGGGGCATGCACGTGCGCTTTCCTTCCAGGCTGTAGCAGCAATGTCACGCTTCCCGTGGCGTGGATCAAAGGATCTATGGTTTTCCCTCGTGGCTTTCCATCGAGGCTTTCCCACAGGGCTGTCCCACGTGCCACCATGGTGTGAGTCGATCCTCGGCGTGATAGATGAGCCAGTGCAGGGCAAAGAGGTTCCTCTGGAATGGACTGAGACATCTGGGGGACTCTTGGAATGGTGGTACGACCATGGAGTTCCTCTCGCCTTTCCTGCTGAGAGTGCCTCCTCTTGAGATGCGACGGGAACGCCGGGAATTCTTTCCCGTTGAAAGCAGGGAAAGGATCCCTCATCTCGAGCTACGAGGGGGAAACGGTGCTCCTCTGGATGTGGGCGGGACCATCGTGCTTCCTCTTGAGTGGACACGGGTATGGCGGTGAACTTCTTGAGTTGCAGAAAGGGTGGGAAAGACCCTTTCGAAGTTCCAGAGTTTAGGTGTCATTAGTCTCCAGACGCCTCATCGGAAATAGGCCTCATCTCGCCTGGAAGGGAGAACTTCCTGGATTTCTCGAGTTGCGGCAGGTGTTCTCGAGTTACGACGGGGACCTCAGGGACCCGCCCTGGTGGCCTCAGGTGAGGCCAGTCCCCATGCGAGTTGCTAGGGGGCCTCTCGGGATCACTCTTCCGTCGATACCGGGGCCAAAACCCTTTGGTGGAGACAGGGCCGGAACAGAGGATTCCTCTCAGGGGCTGACATGGATCTTTGGGTACTTCTGGAGTCTCCCCAGGGGAGTCAGGCCTCGTCTCGAGTGGGGGCATGCACGTGCGCTTTCCTTCCAGGCTGTAGCAGCAATGTCACGCTTCCCGTCGCGTGGATCAAACGATCTGTGGTTTTCCCTCGAGGCTTTCCCTCGAGGCTTTCCCACAGGGCTGTCCCACGTGCCACCGTGGTGTGATTCGATCCTCGGCGTGAAAGATGTGCCAGTGCAGGGCAAAGAGGTTCCTTTGGAATGGACTGAGACATCTGGGGGACTCTTGGAATGGTGGTACGACCATGGAGTTCCTCTCGCCTTTCCTGTTGAGAGTGCCTGCTCTTGAGATGCGACGGGAACGCCGGGAATTCTTTCCCGTTGAAAGCAGGGAAAGGATCCCTCATCTCGAGCTACGAGGGGGAAACGGGGCTCCTCTGGATGTGGGCGGGACCATCGTGCTTCCTCTTGAGTGGACACGGGTATGGCGGTGAACTTGTTGAGTTGCAGCAAGGGTGTGAAAGACCCTTTCGAAGTTCCAGAGGTTAGGTGTCATTAGTCTCCAGACGCCTCATCGGAAATAGGCCTCATCTCGCCTGGAAGGGAGAACTTCCTGGATTTCTCGAGTTGCGGCAGGTGTTCTCGAGTTACGACGGGGACCTCAGGGACCCGCCCTGGTGTCCTCAGGAAAGGCCAGTCCCCATGCAAGTTGCTCGGGGGCCTCTCGGGATTCCTCTCCCGTCGATACCGGGGCCAAAATCCTTCTGTGGCGTCAGGGCCGGAACCGAGGATTCCTCTCAGGGGCTGACATGGGTCTTTGGGTACTTCTGGAGTCTCCCCAGGGGGGTCAGGCCTCGTCTCGAGTGGGGGCATGCACGTGCGCCTTCCTTCCAGGCTGTAGCAGCAATGTCACGCTTCCCGTCGCGTGGATCAAAGGATCTGTGGTTTTCCCTCGAGGCTTTCCCTCGAGGCTTTCCCACAGGGCTGTCTCACGTGCCACCGTTGTGTGAGTCGATCCTCGGCGTGAAAGATGAGCCAGTGCAGGGCAAACAGGTTCCTCTGGAATGGACTGAGACATCTGGGGGACTCTTGGAATGGTGGTACGACCATGGAGTTCCTCTCGCGTTTCCTGTTGAGAGTGCCTCCTCTTGAGATGCGACGGGAACGCCGGGAATTCTTTCCCGTTGAAAGCAGGGAAAGAATCCCTCATCTCGAGCTACGAGGGGGAAACGGGGCTCCTCTGGATGTGGGCGGGACCATCGTGCTTCCTTTCGAGTGGAGACGGGTATGGCGGTGAAATTCTTGAGTTGCAGCAAGGGTGTGAAAGACCCTTTCGAAGTTCCAGAGGTTAGGTGTCATTAGTCTCCAGACGCCTCATCGGAAATAGGCCTCATTTCGCCTGGAGAGGAGAACTTCCTGGATTTTCTCGAGTTGCAGCAGGTGTTCTCGATTTACGACGGGGACCTCAGGGACCCGCCCTGGTGGCCTCAGGAACGGCCAGTCCCCATGCTAGTTTCTAGGGGGCCTCTTGGGATTCCTCTCCCGTCGATACCGGGGCCAAAAACCTTGTGTGGAGTCAGGGCCGGAACCGAGGATTCCTCTCAGGGGCTGACATGGATCTTTGGGTACTTCTGGAGTCTCCCCAGGGGAGTCAGGACTCGTCTCGAGTGGGGGCATGCACGTGCGCTTTCCTTCCAGGCTGTAGCAGCAATGTCACGCTTCCCGGATCGTGGATCAAAGGATCTGTGGTTTTCCCTCGAGGCTTTCCCTCGAGGCTTTCCCACAGGGCTGTCCCACGTGCCACCGTGGTGTGAGTCAATCCTCGGCGTGAAAGATGAGCCAGTGCAGGGCAAAGAGTTTCCTCTGGAATGGACTGAGAAATCTCGGGGACTCTTGGAATGGTGGTTCGACCATGGAGTTCCTCTCATCTTTCCTATTGAGAGTGCCTCCTCTTGAGATGCGACGGGAACGCCGGGAATTCTTTCCCGTTGATAGCAGGGAAAGGATCCCTCATCTCGAGCTACGAGGGGGAAACGGGGCTCCTCTGGATGTGGGCGGGACCATCGTGTTTCCTCTCGAGTGGAGACGGGTATGGCGGTGAACTTCTTGAGTTGCAGCAAGGGTGTGAAAGACCCTTTCGAAGTTCCAGAGGTTCGGTGTCATTAGTCTCCAGACGCCTCATCGGAAATAGGCCTCATCTCGCCTGGAAGGGAGAACTTCCTGGATTTTCTCGAGTTGCGGCAGGTGTTCTCGAGTTACGACGGGGACCTCAGGGACCCGCCCTGGTGGCCTCAGGAAAGGCCAGTCCCCATGCGAGTTGCTCGGGGGCCTCTCGGGATTCCTCTCCCGTCGATACGGGGGCCAAAAACTTTGTGTGGAGTCAGGGCCTGAACCGAGGATTCCTCTCAGGGAATGACATGGATCTTTGGGTACTTCTGGAGTCTCCCCAGGAGAGTCAGGCCTCGTCTCGAGTGGGGGCATGCACGTGCGCTTTTCTTCCAGGCTGTAGCAGCAATGTCACGCTTCCCGTCGCGTGGATCAAAGGATCTGTGGTTTTCCCTCGAGGCTTTCCCACAGGGCTGTCACACGTGCCACCCTGGTGTGAGTCGATCCTCGGCGTGAAAGATGAGTCAGTGCAGGGCAAAGAGGTTCCTCTGGAATGGACTGAAAAATCTCGGGGACTCTTGGAATGGTGGTACGACCATGGATTTCCTCTCGTCTTTCCTGTTGAGAGTGCCTCCTCTTGAGATGCGACGGGAACGCCGAAAATACTTTCCCGTTGATAGCAGGGAAAGGATCCCTCATCTCGAGCTACGAGGGGCAAACGGGGCTCCTCTGGATGTGGGCGGGACCATCATGTTTCCTTTCGAGTGGAGACGGATATGGCGGTGAACTTCCTGAGTTGCAGCAAGGGTGTGAAAGACCCTTTCGAAGTTCCAGAGGTTCCGTGTCATTAGTCTCCAGACGCCTTATCGGAAATAAGCCTCATCTCGCCTGGAAGGGAGAACTTCCTGGATTTTCTCGAGTTGCGGCAGGTGTTCTCGAGTTACGAGGGGGACCTCAGCAACCCGCCCTGGTGGCCTCAGGAAAGGTCAGTCCCCTTGCGAGTTCCTAGGGGGCCTCTCGGGATTCCTCTCCCGTCGATACCGGGGCCAAAATACTTGTGTGGAGTCACGGCCGGAACCGAGGATTCCTCTCAGGGGCTGACATGGATCTTTGGGTACTTCTGGAGTCTCCCCAGGGGAGTCAGGCCTCGTCTCGAGTGGGGGCATGCACGTGCGCTTTCCTTCCAGGCTGTAGCAGCAATGTCACGCTTCCCGTCGCGTGGATCAAAGGATCTGTGGTTTTCCCTCGAGGCTTTCCCACAGGGCTGTCCCACGTGCCACCGTGGTGTGAGTGGATCCTCGGCGTGAAACATGAGCCAGTGCAGGGCAAAGAGGTTCCTCTGGAATGGACTGAGACATCTGGGGGACTCTTGGAATGGTGGTACGACCATGGAGTTCCTCTCGCCTTTCCTGTTGAGAGTTCCTCCTCTTCAGATGCGACGGGAACGCCGGGAATTCTTTCCTGTTGAAAGCAGGGAAAGGATCCCTCATCTCGAGCTACGAGGGGGAAACGGGGCTCCTCTGAATGTGGGCGGGACCATCGTGCTTCCTCTCGAGTGGAGACGGGTATGGCGGTGAACTTCTTGAGTTGCAGCAAGGGTGTGAAAGACCCTTTTGAAGTCCCAGAGATTAGCTGTCATTAGACTCCAGACGCCTCATCGGAAATAGGCCTCATCTCGCCTGGAAGGGAGAACTTCCTGGATTTTCTCGAGATGCGGCAGGTGTTCTCGAGTTACGACGGGGACCTCAGGGACCCGCCCTGGTGGCCTCAGGAGACGCCAGTCCCCATGCGAGTTGCTAGGGGACCTCTCGGGATTCCTCTCCCGTCGATACCGGGGCCAAAAACCTTGTGTGGAGTCAGGGCCGGAACCGAGGATTCCTCTCAGGGGCTGACATGGATCTTTGGGTACTTGTGGAGCCTCCCCAGGGGAGTCAGGCCTCGTCTCGAGTGGGGGCATGCACGTGCGCTTTTCTTCCAGGCTGTAGCAGCAATGTCACGCTTCCCGTCGCGTGGATCAAAGGATCTGTGGTTTTCCCTCGAGGCTTTCCCTCGAGGCTTTCCCACAGGGCTGTCCCACGTGCCACCGTGGTGTGAGTGGATCCTCGGCGTGAAACATGAGCCAGTGCAGGGCAAAGAGCTTCCTCTGGAATGGACTGAGACATCTGGGGGACTCTTGGAATGGTGGTACGACCATGGAGTTCCTCTCGCCTTTCCTGTTGAGAGTGCCTCCTCTTGATATGCGTCGGGAACGCCGGGAATTCTTTCCCGTTGAAAGCAGGGAAAGGATCCCTCATCTCGAGCTCCGAGGGGGAAACGGGGCTCCTCTGGATGTGGGCGGGACCATCGTGCTTCCTCTCGAGTGGAGACGGGTATAGCGGTGAACTTCTTGAGTTGCAGCAAGGGTGTGAAAGACCCTTTCGAAGTTCCAGACGTTAGGTGTCATTAGTCTGTAGACGCCTCATCGGAAATAGGCCTCATCTCGCCTGGAATGGAGAACTTCCTGGATTTTCTCGAGTTGCGGCAGGTGTTCTCGAGTTACGACGGGGACCTCAGGGACCCGCCCTGGTGGCCTCAGGAGAGGCCAGTCCCCATGCGAGTTGCTAGGGGGCCTCTCGGTATTCCTCTCCCGTCGAAACCGGGGCCAAAACCCTTTGGTGGAGTCAGGGCCGGAACCGAGGATTCCTCTCAGGGGCTGACATGGATCTTTGGGTACTTCTGGAGTCTCCCCAGGGGAGTCAGGCCTCGTCTCGAGTGGGGGCATGCACGTGCGCTTTCCTTCCAGGCTGTAGCAGCAATCTCACACTTCCCGTGGCGTGGATCAAAGGATCTGTGGTTTTCCCTCGAGGCTTTCCCTCGAGGCTTTCCCACAAGGCTGTCCCACGTGCCACCGTGGTGTGAGTGGATCCTCGGCGTGAAAGATGAGCCAGTGCAGGGCAAAGAGTTTCCTCTGGAATGGACTGAGAAATCTGGGGGACTCTTGGAATGGTGGTACGACCATGGAGTTCCTCTCCCCTTTCCTGTTGAGAGTGCCTCCTCTTGAGATGCGACGGGAACGCCGGGAAATCTTTCCCGTTGAAAGCAGGGAAAGGATCCCTCATCTCGAGCCAAGAGGGGGAAATGGTGCTCCTCTGGATGTGGGCGGGACCATCGTGCTTCCTCTTGAGTGGACACGGGTATGGCGGTGAACTTCTTGAGTTGCAGCAAGGGTGTGAAAGACCCTTTCGAAGTTCCAGAGGTTAGGTGTCATTAGTTTCCAGACACCTCATCAGAAATAGGCCTCATCTCGCCTGGAAGGGAGAACTTCCTGGATTTTCTCGAGTTGCGGCAGGTGTTCTCGAGTTACGACGGGGACCTCAGGGACCCGCCCTGGTGGCCTCAAGAGACGCCAGTCCCCATGCGAGTTGCTAGGGGGCCTCTCGGGATTCCTCTCCCGTCGATACCGGGGCCAAAAACCTTGTGTGGAGTCAGGGCCGGAACCGAGGATTCCTCTCAGAGGCTGATATGGATCTTTGGTACATCTGGAGTCTCGCCAGGGGAGACAGGCCTCGTCTCGAGTCGGGGCATGCACGTGCACTTTCCTTCCAGGCTGTAGCAGCAATGTCACGCTTCCCGTCTGGTGGATCAAAGGATCTGTGGTTTTCCCTCGAGGCTTTCCCTCGAGGCTTTCCCACAGGGCTGTCCCACGTGCCACCGTGGTGTGAGTCGATCCTCGGCGTGAAAGATGAGCCAGTGCAGGGCAAAGAGGTTCCTCTGGAATGGACTGAGACATCTGGGGGACTCTTGGAATGGTGGTACGACCATGGAGTTCCTCTCGCCTTTCCTGCTGAGAGTGCCTCCTCTTGAGATGCGACGGGAACGCCGGGAATTCTTTCCCGTTGAAAGCAGGGAAAGGATCCCTGATCTCGAGCTACGAGGGGGAAACGGGGCTCCTCTGGATGTGGGCGGGACCATCGTACTTCCTCTCGAGAGGACTCGGGTATGGCGGTGAACTTCTTGAGTTGCAGCAAGGGTGTGAAAGACCCTTTCGAAGTTCCAGAGGTTAGGTGTCATTAGTCTCCAGACGCCTCATCGGAAATAGGCCTCATCTCGCCTGGAAGGGAGAACTTCCTGGATTTTCTCGAGTTGCGGCAGGTGTTCTCGAGTTACGACGGGGACCTCAGGGACCGGCCCTGGTGGCCTCAGGAGAGGCCAGTCCCCATGCGAGTTGCTAGGGGGCCTCTCGGGATTCCTCTCCCGTCGATACCGGGGCCAAAAACCTTTGGTGGAGTCAGGGCCGGAACAGAGGATTCCTCTCAGGGGCTGACATGGATCTTTGAGTACTTCTGGAGTCTCCCCAGGGGAGTCAGGCCTCGTCTCGACTGGGGGCATGCACGTGCGCTTTCCTTCCAGGCTGTAGCAGCAATGTCACGCTTCCCGTGGCGTGGATCAAAGGATCTCTGGTTTTCCCTCGAGGCTTTCCATCGAGGCTTTCCCACAGGGCTGTCCCACGTGCCACCATGGTGTGAGTCGATCCTCGGCGTGATAGATGAGCCAGTGCAGGGCAAAGAGGTTCCTCTGGAATGGACTGAGACATCTGGGGGACTCTTGGAATGGTGGTACGACCATGGAGTTCCTCTCGCCTTTCCTGCTGAGAGTGCCTCCTCTTGAGATGCGACGGGAACGCCGGGAATACTTTCCCGTTGAAAGCAGGGAAAGGATCCCTCATCTCGAGCTACGAGGGGGAAACGGTGCTCCTCTGGATGTGGGCGGGACCATCGTGCTTCCTCTTGAGTGGACACGGGTATGGCGGTGAACTTCTTGAGTTGCAGAAAGGGTGTGAAAGACCCTTTCGAAGTTCCAGAGTTTAGGTGTCATTAGTCTCCAGACGCCTCATCGGAAATAGGCCTCATCTCGCCTGGAAGGGAGAACTTCCTGGATTTCTCGAGTTGCGGCAGGTGTTCTCGAGTTACGACGGGGACCTCAGGGACCCGCCCTGGTGGCCTCAGGAGAGGCCAGTCCCCATGCGAGTTGCTAGGGGGCCTCTCGGGATCACTCTTCCGTTGATACCGGGGCCAAAACCCTTTGGTGGAGACAGGGCCGGAACCGAGGATTCCTCTCAGGGAATGACATGGATCTTTGGGTACTTCTGGAGTCTCCCCAGGAGATTCAGGCCTCGTCTCGAGTGGGGGCATGCACGTGCGCTTTTCTTCCAGGCTGTAGCAGCAATGTCACGCTTCCCGTCGCGTGGATCAAAGGATCTGTGGTTTTCCCTCGAGGCTTTCCCACAGGGCTGTCCCACGTGCCACCCTGGTGTGAGTCGATCCTCGGCGTGAAAGATGAGTCAGTGCAGGGCAAAGAGGTTCCTCTGGAATGGACTGAAAAATCTCGGGGACTCTTGGAATGGTGGTACGACCATGGAGTTCCTCTCGTCTTTCCTGTTGAGAGTGCCTCCTCTTGAGATGCGACGGGAACGCCGAAAATACTTTCCCGTTGATAGCAGGGAAAGGATCCCTCATCTCGAGCTACGAGGGGCAAACGGGGCTCCTCTGGATGTGGGCGGGACCATCATGTTTCCTTTCGAGTGGAGACGGATATGGCGGTGAACTTCTTGAGTTGCAGCAAGGGTGTGAAAGACCCTTTCGAAGTTCCAGAGGTTCCGTGTCATTAGTCTCCAGACGCCTTATCGGAAATAAGCCTCATCTCGCCTGGAAGGGAGAACTTCCTGGATTTTCTCGAGTTGCGGCAGGTGTTCTCGAGTTACGAGGGGGACCTCAGCAACCCGCCCTGGTGGCCTCAGGAAAGGTCAGTCCCCTTGCGAGTTCCTAGGGGGCCTCTCGGGATTCCTCTCCCGTCGATACCGGGGCCAAAATACTTGTGTGGAGTCAGGGCCGGAACCGAGGATTCCTCTCAGGGGCTGACATGGATCTTTGGGTACTTCTGGAGTCTCCCCAGGGGAGTCAGGCCTCGTCTCGAGTGGGGGCATGCACGTGCGCTTTCCTTCCAGGCTGTAGCAGCAATGTCACGCTTCCCGTCGCGTGGATCAAAGGATCTGTGGTTTTCCCTCGAGGCTTTCCCACAGGGCTGTCCCACGTGCCACCGTGGTGTGAGTGGATCCTCGGCGTGAAACATGAGCCAGTGCAGGGCAAAGAGGTTCCGCTGGAATGGACTGAGACATCTGGGGGACTCTTGGAATGGTGGTACGACCATGGAGTTCCTCTCGCCTTTCCTGTTGAGAGTTCTTCCTCTTCAGATGCGACGGGAACGCCGGGAATTCTTTCCTGTTGAAAGCAGGGAAAGGATCCCTCATCTCGAGCTACGAGGGGCAAACGGGGCTCCTCTGAATGTGGGCGGGACCATCGTGCTTCCTCTCGAGTGGAGACGGGTATGGCGGTGAACTTCTTGAGTTGCAGCAAGGGTGTGAAAGACCCTTTTGAAGTCCCAGAGATTAGCTGTCATTAGACTCCAGACGCCTCATCGGAAATAGGCCTCATCTCGCCTGGAAGGGAGAACTTCCTGGATTTTCTCGAGTTGCGGCAGGTGTTCTCGAGTTACGACGGGGACCTCAGGGACCCGCCCTGGTGGCCTCAGGAGAGGCCAGTCCCCATGCGAGTTGCTACGGGACCTCTCGGGATTCCTCTCCCGTCGATACCGGGGCCAAAAACCTTGTGTGGAGTCAGGGCCGGAACCGAGGATTCCTCTCAGGGGCTGACATGGATCTTTGGGTACTTGTGGAGCCTCCCCAGGGGAGTCAGGCCTCGTCTCGAGTGGGGGCATGCACGTGCGCTTTCCTTCCAGGCTGTAGCAGCAATGTCACGCTTCCCGTCGCGTGGATCAAAGGATCTGTGGTTTTCCCTCGAGGCTTTCCCTCGAGGCTTTCCCACAGGGCTGTCCCACGTGCCACCGTGGTGTGAGTGGATCCTCGGCGTGAAACATGAGCCAGTGCAGGGCAAAGAGCTTCCTCTGGAATGGACTGAGACATCTGGGGGACTCTTGGAATGGTGGTACGACCATGGAGTTCCTCTCGCCTTTCCTGTTGAAAGTGCCTCCTCTTGAGATGCGTCGGGAACGCCGGGAATTCTTTCCCGTTGAAAGCAGGGAAAGGATCCCTCATCTCGAGCTCCGAGGGGGAAACGGGGCTCCTCTGGATGTGGGCGGGACCATCGTGCTTCCTCTCGAGTGGAGACGGGTATGGCGGTGAACTTCTTGAGTTGCAGCAAGGGTGTGAAAGACCCTTTCGAAGTTCCAGACGTTAGGTGTCATTAGTCTGCAGACGCCTCATCGGAAATAGGCCTCATCTCGCCTGGAATGGAGAACTTCCTGGATTTTCTCGAGTTGCGGCAGGTGTTCTCGAGTTACGACGGGGACCTCAGGGACCCGCCCTGGTGGCCTCAGGAGAGGCCAGTCCCCATGCGAGTTGCTAGGGGGCCTCTCGGGATCACTCTTCCGTCGATACCGGGGCCAAAACCCTTTGGTGGAGACAGGGCCGGAACCGAGGATTCCTCTCAGGGAATGACATGGATCTTTGGGTACTTCTGGAGTCTCCCCAGGAGAGTCAGGCCTCGTCTCGAGTGGGGGCATGCACGTGCGCTTTTCTTCCAGGCTGTAGCAGCAATGTCACGCTTCCCGTCGCGTGGATCAAAGGATCTGTGGTTTTCCCTCGAGGCTTTCCCACAGGGCTGTCCCACGTGCCACCCTGGTGTGAGTCGATCCTCGGCGTGAAAGATGAGTCAGTGCAGGGCAAAGAGGTTCCTCTGGAATGGACTGAAAAATCTCGGGGACTCTTGGAATGGTGGTACGACCATGGAGTTCCTCTCGTCTTTCCTGTTGAGAGTGCCTCCTCTTGAGATGCGACGGGAACGCCGAAAATACTTTCCCGTTGATAGCAGGGAAAGGATCCCTCATCTCGAGCTACGAGGGGCAAACGGGGCTCCTCTGGATGTGGGCGGGACCATCATGTTTCCTTTCGAGTGGAGACGGATATGGCGGTGAACTTCTTGAGTTGCAGCAAGGGTGTGAAAGACCCTTTCGAAGTTCCAGAGGTTCCGTGTCATTAGTCTCCAGACGCCTTATCGGAAATAAGCCTCATCTCGCCTGGAAGGGAGAACTTCCAGGATTTTCTCGAGTTGCGGCAGGTGTTCTCGAGTTACGAGGGGGACCTCAGCAACCCGCCCTGGTGGCCTCAGGAAAGGTCAGTCCCCTTGCGAGTTCCTAGGGGGCCTCTCGGGATTCCTCTCCCGTCGATACCGGGGCCAAAATACTTGTGTGGAGTCAGGGCCGGAACCGAGGATTCCTCTCAGGGGCTGACATGGATCTTTGGGTACTTCTGGAGTCTCCCCAGGGGAGTCAGGCCTCGTCTCGAGTGGGGGCATGCACGTGCGCTTTCCTTCCAGGCTGTAGCAGCAATGTCACGCTTCCCGTCGCGTGGATCAAAGGATCTGTGGTTTTCCCTCGAGGCTTTCCCACAGGGCTGTCCCACGTGCCACCGTGGTGTGAGTGGATCCTCGGCGTGAAACATGAGCCAGTGCAGGGCAAAGAGGTTCCTCTGGAATGGACTGAGACATCTGGGGGACTCTTGGAATGGTGGTACGACCATGGAGTTCCTCTCGCCTTTCCTGTTGAGAGTTCCTCCTCTTCAGATGCGACGGGAACGCCGGGAATTCTTTCCTGTTGAAAGCAGGGAAAGGATCCCTCATCTCGAGCTACGAGGGGGAAACGGGGCTCCTCTGAATGTGGGCGGGACCATCGTGCTTCCTCTCGAGTGGAGACGGGTATGGCGGTGAACTTCTTGAGTTGCAGCAAGGGTGTGAAAGACCCTTTTGAAGTCCCAGAGATTAGCTGTCATTAGACTCCAGACGCCTCATCGGAAATAGGCCTCATCTCGCCTGGAAGGGAGAACTTCCTGGATTTTCTCGAGTTGCGGCAGGTGTTCTCGAGTTACGACGGGGACCTCAGGGACCCGCCCTGGTGGCCTCAGGAGAGGCCAGTCCCCATGCGAGTTGCTACGGGACCTCTCGGGATTCCTCTCCCGTCGATACCGGGGCCAAAAACCTTGTGTGGAGTCAGGGCCGGAACCGAGGATTCCTCTCAGGGGCTGACATGGATCTTTGGGTACTTGTGGAGCCTCCCCAGGGGAGTCAGGCCTCGTCTCGAGTGGGGGCATGCACGTGCGCTTTCCTTCCAGGCTGTAGCAGCAATGTCACGCTTCCCGTCGCGTGGATCAAAGGATCTGTGGTTTTCCCTCGAGGCTTTCCCTCGAGGCTTTCCCACAGGGCTGTCCCACGTGCCACCGTGGTGTGAGTGGATCCTCGGCGTGAAACATGAGCCAGTGCAGGGCAAAGAGGTTCCTCTGGAATGGACTGAGACATCTGGGGGACTCTTGGAATGGTGGTACGACCATGGAGTTCCTCTCGCCTTTCCTGCTGAGAGTGCCTCCTCTTGAGATGCGACGGGAACGCCGGGAATTCTTTCCCGTTGAAAGCAGGGAAAGGATCCCTCATCTCGAGCTACGAGGGGGAAACGGTGCTCCTCTGGATGTGGGCGGGACCATCGTGCTTCCTCTTGAGTGGACACGGGTATGGCGGTGAACTTCTTGAGTTGCAGAAAGGGTGTGAAAGACCCTTTCGAAGTTCCAGAGTTTAGGTGTCATTAGTCTCCAGACGCCTCATCGGAAATAGGCCTCATCTCGCCTGGAAGGGAGAACTTCCTGGATTTCTCGAGTTGCGGCAGGTGTTCTCGAGTTACGACGGGGACCTCAGGGACCCGCCCTGGTGGCCTCAGGTGAGGCCAGTCCCCATGCGAGTTGCTAGGGGGCCTCTCGGGATCACTCTTCCGTCGATACCGGGGCCAAAACCCTTTGGTGGAGACAGGGCCGGAACCGAGGATTCCTCTCAGGGGCTGACATGGATCTTTGGGTACTTCTGGAGTCTCCCCAGGGGAGTCAGGCCTCGTCTCGAGTGGGGGCATGCACGTGCGCTTTCCTTCCAGGCTGTAGCAGCAATGTCACGCTTCCCGTCGCGTGGATCAAACGATCTGTGGTTTTCCCTCGAGGCTTTCCCTCGAGGCTTTCCCACAGGGCTGTCCCACGTGCCACCGTGGTGTGATTCGATCCTCGGCGTGAAAGATGTGCCAGTGCAGGGCAAAGAGGTTCCTTTGGAATGGACTGAGACATCTGGGGGACTCTTGGAATGGTGGTACGACCATGGAGTTCCTCTCGCCTTTCCTGTTGAGAGTGCCTGCTCTTGAGATGCGACGGGAACGCCGGGAATTCTTTCCCGTTGAAAGCAGGGAAAGGATCCCTCATCTCGAGCTACGAGGGGGAAACGGTGCTCCTCTGGATGTGGGCGGGACCATCGTGCTTCCTCTTGAGTGGACACGGGTATGGCGGTGAACTTGTTGAGTTGCAGCAAGGGTGTGAAAGACCCTTTCGAAGTTCCAGAGGTTAGGTGTCATTAGTCTCCAGACGCCTCATCGGAAATAGGCCTCATCTCGCCTGGAAGGGAGAACTTCCTGGATTTCTCGAGTTGCGGCAGGTGTTCTCGAGTTACGACGGGGACCTCAGGGACCCGCCCTGGTGTCCTCAGGAAAGGCCAGTCCCCATGCAAGTTGCTCGGGGGCCTCTCGGGATTCCTCTCCCGTCGATACCGGGGCCAAAATCCTTCTGTGGCGTCAGGGCCGGAACCGAGGATTCCTCTCAGGGGCTGACATGGGTCTTTGGGTACTTCTGGAGTCTCCCCAGGGGGGTCAGGCCTCGTCTCGAGTGGGGGCATGCACGTGCGCCTTCCTTCCAGGCTGTAGCAGCAATGTCACGCTTCCCGTCGCGTGGATCAAAGGATCTGTGGTTTTCCCTCGAGGCTTTCCCTCGAGGCTTTCCCACAGGGCTGTCTCACGTGCCACCGTTGTGTGAGTCGATCCTCGGCGTGAAAGATGAGCCAGTGCAGGGCAAACAGGTTCCTCTGGAATGGACTGAGACATCTGGGGGACTCTTGGAATGGTGGTACGACCATGGAGTTCCTCTCGCGTTTCCTGTTGAGAGTGCCTCCACTTGAGATGCGACGGGAACGCCGGGAATTCTTTCCCGTTGAAAGCAGGGAAAGAATCCCTCATCTCGAGCTACGAGGGGGAAACGGGGCTCCTCTGGATGTGGGCGGGACCATCGTGCTTCCTTTCGAGTGGAGACGGGTATGGCGGTGAAATTCTTGAGTTGCAGCAAGGGTGTGAAAGACCCTTTCGAAGTTCCAGAGGTTAGGTGTCATTAGTCTCCAGACGCCTCATCGGAAATAGGCCTCATTTCGCCTGGAGAGGAGAACTTCCTGGATTTTCTCGAGTTGCAGCAGGTGTTCTCGATTTACGACGGGGACCTCAGGGACCCGCCCTGGTGGCCTCAGGAACGGCCAGTCCCCATGCTAGTTTCTAGGGGGCCTCTCGGGATTCCTCTCCCGTCGATACCGGGGCCAAAAACCTTGTGTGGAGTCAGGGCCGGAACCGAGGATTCCTCTCAGGGGCTGACATGGATCTTTGGGTACTTCTGGAGTCTCCCCAGGGGAGTCAGGACTCGTCTCGAGTGGGGGCATGCACGTGCGCTTTCCTTCCAGGCTGTAGCAGCAATGTCACGCTTCCCGGCTCGTGGATCAAAGGATCTGTGGTTTTCCCTCGAGGCTTTCCCTCGAGGCTTTCCCACAGGGCTGTCCCACGTGCCACCGTAGTGTGAGTCAATCCTCGGCGTGAAAGATGAGCCAGTGCAGGGCAAAGAGTTTCCTCTGGAATGGACTGAGAAATCTCGGGGACTCTTGGATTGGTGGTTCGACCATGGAGTTCCTCTCATCTTTCCTATTGAGAGTGCCTCCTCTTGAGATGCGACGGGAACGCCGGGAATTCTTTCCCGTTGATAGCAGGGAAAGGATCCCTCATCTCGAGCTACGAGGGGGAAACGGGGCTCCTCTGGATGTGGGCGGGACCATCGTGTTTCCTCTCGAGTGGAGACGGGTATGGCGGTGAACTTCTTGAGTTGCAGCAAGGGTGTGAAAGACCCTTTCGAAGTTCCAGAGGTTCGGTGTCATTAGTCTCCAGACGCCTCATCGGAAATAGGCCTCATCTCGCCTGGAAGGGAGAACTTCCTGGATTTTCTCGAGTTGCGGCAGGTGTTCTCGAGTTACGACGGGGACCTCAGGGACCCGCCGTGGTGGCCTCAGGAAAGGCCAGTCCCCATGCGAGTTGCTCGGGGGCCTCTCGGGATTCCTCTCCCGTCGATACGGGGGCCAAAAACTTTGTGTGGAGTCAGGGCCGGAACCGAGGATTCCTCTCAGGGAATGACATGGATCTTTGGGTACTTCTGGAGTCTCCCCAGGAGAGTCAGGCCTCGTCTCGAGTGGGGGCATGCACGTGCGCTTTTCTTCCAGGCTGTAGCAGCAATGTCACGCTTCCCGTCGCGTGGATCAAAGGATCTGTGGTTTTCCCTCGAGGCTTTCCCACAGGGCTGTCCCACGTGCCACCCTGGTGTGAGTCGATCCTCGGCGTGAAAGATGAGTCAGTGCAGGGCAAAGAGGTTCCTCTGGAATGGACTGAAAAATCTCGGGGACTCTTGGAATGGTGGTACGACCATGGAGTTCCTCTCGTCTTTCCTGTTGAGAGTCCCTCCTCTTGAGATGCGACGGGAACGCCGAAAATACTTTCCCGTTGATAGCAGGGAAAGGATCCCTCATCTCGAGCTACGAGGGGCAAACGGGGCTCCTCTGGATGTGGGCGGGACCATCATGTTTCCTTTCGAGTGGAGACGGATATGGCGGTGAACTTCTTGAGTTGCAGCAAGGGTGTGAAAGACCCTTTCGAAGTTCCAGAGGTTCCGTGTCATTAGTCTCCAGACGCCTTATCGGAAATAAGCCTCATCTCGCCTGGAAGGGAGAACTTCCTGGATTTTCTCGAGTTGCGGCAGGTGTTCTCGAGTTACGAGGGGGACCTCAGCAACCCGCCCTGGTGGCCTCAGGAAAGGTCAGTCCCCTTGCGAGTTCCTAGGGGGCCTCTCGGGATTCCTCTCCCGTCGATACCGGGGCCAAAATACTTGTGTGGAGTCACGGCCGGAACCGAGGATTCCTCTCAGGGGCTGACATGGATCTTTGGGTACTTCTGGAGTCTCCCCAGGGGAGTCAGGCCTCGTCTCGAGTGGGGGCATGCACGTGCGCTTTCCTTCCAGGCTGTAGCAGCAATGTCACGCTTCCCGTCGCGTGGATCAAAGGATCTGTGGTTTTCCCTCGAGGCTTTCCCACAGGGCTGTCCCACGTGCCACCGTGGTGTGAGTGGATCCTCGGCGTGAAACATGAGCCAGTGCAGGGCAAAGAGGTTCCTCTGGAATGGACTGAGACATCTGGGGGACTCTTGGAATGGTGGTACGACCATGGAGTTCCTCTCGACTTTCCTGTTGAGAGTTCCTCCTCTTCAGATGCGACGGGAACGCAGGGAATTCTTTCCTGTTGAAAGCAGGGAAAGGATCCCTCATCTCGAGCTACGAGGGGGAAACGGGGCTCCTCTGAATGTGGGCGGGACCATCGTGCTTCCTCTCGAGTGGAGACGGGTATGGCGGTGAACTTCTTGAGTTGCAGCAAGGGTGTGAAAGACCCTTTTGAAGTCCCAGAGATTAGCTGTCATTAGACTCCAGACGCCTCATCGGAAATAGGCCTCATCTCGCCTGGAAGGGAGAACTTCCTGGATTTTCTCGAGATGCGGCAGGTGTTCTCGAGTTACGACGGGGACCTCAGGGACCCGCCCTGGTGGCCTCAGGAGACGCCAGTCCCCATGCGAGTTGCTAGGGGACCTCTCGGGATTCCTCTCCCGTCGATACCGGGGCCAAAAACCTTGTGTGGAGTCAGGGCCGGAACCGAGGATTCCTCTCAGGGGCTGACATGGATCTTTGGGTACTTGTGGAGCCTCCCCAGGGGAGTCAGGCCTCGTCTCGAGTGGGGGCATGCACGTGCGCTTTTCTTCCAGGCTGTAGCAGCAATGTCACGCTTCCCGTCGCGTGGATAAAAGGATCTGTGGTTTTCCCTCGAGGCTTTCCCTCGAGGCTTTCCCACAGGGCTGTCCCACGTGCCACCGTGGTGTGAGTGGATCCTCGGCGTGAAACATGAGCCAGTGCAGGGCAAAGAGCTTCCTCTGGAATGGACTGAGACATCTGGGGGACTCTTGGAATGGTGGTACGACCATGGAGTTCCTCTCGCCTTTCCTGTTGAGAGTGCCTCCTCTTGAGATGCGTCGGGAACGCCGGGAATTCTTTCCCGTTGAAAGCAGGGAAAGGATCCCTCATCTCGAGCTCCGAGGGGGAAACGGGGCTCCTCTGGATGTGGGCGGGACCATCGTGCTTCCTCTCGAGTGGAGACGGGTATAGCGGTGAACTTCTTGAGTTGCAGCAAGGGTGTGAAAGACCCTTTCGAAGTTCCAGACGTTAGGTGTCATTAGTCTGCAGACGCCTCATCGGAAATAGGCCTCATCTCGCCTGGAATGGAGAACTTCCTGGATTTTCTCGAGTTGAGGCAGGTGTTCTCGAGTTACGACGGGGACCTCAGGGACCCGCCCTGGTGGCCTCAGGAGAGGCCAGTCCCCATGCGAGTTGCTAGGGGGCCTCTCGGGATTCCTCTCCCGTCGATACCGGGGCCAAAACCCTTTGGTGGAGTCAGGGCCGGAACCGAGGATTCCTCTCAGGGGCTGACATGGATCTTTGGGTACTTCTGGAGTCTCCCCAGGGGAGTCAGGCCTCGTCTCGAGTGGGGGCATGCACGTGCGCTTTCCTTCCAGGCTGTAGCAGCAATCTCACACTTCCCGTGGCGTGGATCAAAGGATCTGTGGTTTTCCCTCGAGGCTTTCCCTCGAGGCTTTCCCACAAGGCTGTCCCACGTTCCACCGTGTTGTGAGTGGATCCTCGGCGTGAAAGATGAGCCAGTGCAGGGCAAAGAGTTTCCTCTGGAATGGACTGAGACATCTGGGGGACTCTTGGAATGGTGGTACGACCATGGAGTTCCTCTCCCCTTTCCTGTTGAGAGTGCCTCCTCTTGAGATGCGACGGGAACGCCGGGAAATCTTTCCCGTTGAAAGCAGGGAAAGGATCCCTCATCTCGAGCCAAGAGGGGGAAATGGTGCTCCTCTGGATGTGGGCGGGACCATCGTGCTTCCTCTTGAGTGGACACGGGTATGGCGGTGAACTTCTTGAGTTGCAGCAAGGGTGTGAAAGACCCTTTCGAAGTTCCAGAGGTTAGGTGTCATTAGTTTCCAGACACCTCATCAGAAATAGGCCTCATCTCGCCTGGAAGGGAGAACTTCCTGGATTTTCTCGAGTTGCGGCAGGTGTTCTCGAGTTACGACGGGGACCTCAGGGACCCGCCCTGGTGGCCTCAAGAGACGCCAGTCCCCATGCGAGTTGCTAGGGGGCCTCTCGGGATTCCTCTCCCGTCGATACCGGGGCCAAAAACCTTGTGTGGAGTCAGGGCCGGAACCGAGGATTCCTCTCAGGGGCTGATATGGATCTTTGGTACATCTGGAGTCTCGCCAGGGGAGACAGGCCTCGTCTCGAGTCGGGGCATGCACGTGCACTTTCCTTCCAGGCTGTAGCAGCAATGTCACGCTTCCCGTCTGGTGGATCAAAGGATCTGTGGTTTTCCCTCGAGGCTTTCCCTCGAGGCTTTCCCACAGGGCTGTCCCACGTGCCACCGTGGTGTGAGTCGATCCTCGGCGTGAAAGATGAGCCAGTGCAGGGCAAAGAGGTTCCTCTGGAATGGACTGAGACATCTGGGGGACTCTTGGAATGGTGGTACGACCATGGAGTTCCTCTCGCCTTTCCTGTTGAGAGTGCCTCCTCTTGAGATGCGACGGGACCTCCGGGAATTCTTTCCCGTTGAAAGCAGGGAAAGGATCCCTCATCTCGAGCTCCGAGGGGGAAACGGGGCTCCTCTGGATGTGGGCGGGACCATCGTGCTTCCTCTCGAGTGGAGACGGGTATGGTGGTGAACTTCTTGAGTTGCAGCAAGGGTGTGAAAGACCCTTTCGAAGTTCCAGAGGTTAGGTGTCATTAGTCTCCAGACGCCTCATCGGAAATAGGCCTCATCTCGCCTGGAAGGGAGAACTTCCTGGATTTTATCGAGTTGCGGCAGGTGTTCTCGAGTTACGACGGGGACCTCAGGGACCCGCCCTGGTGGCCTCAGGAGAGGCCAGTCCCCATGCGAGTTACTAGGGGACCTCTCGGGATTCCTCTCCCTTCGATACCGGGGCCAAAAACCTTTGGTGGAGTCAGGGCCGGAACCGAGGATTCCTCTCAGGGGCTGACATGGATCTTTGGGTACTTGTGGAGTCTCCCCAGGGGAGTCAGGCCTCGTCTCGAGTGGGGGCATGCACGTGCGCTTTCCTTCCAGGCTGTAGCAGCAATGTCACGCTTCCCGTCGCGTGGATCAAAGAATCTGTGGTTTTCCCTCGAGGCTTTCCCTCGAGGCTTTCCCACAGGGCTGTCCCACGTGCCACCGTGGTGTGAGTGGATCCTCGGCGTGAAACATGAGCCAGTGCAGGGCAAAGAGCTTCCTCTGGAATGGACTGAGACATCTGGGGGACTCTTGGAATGGTGATACGACCATGGAGTTCCTCTCGCCTTTCCTGCTGAGAGTGCCTCCTCTTGAGATGCGACGGGAACGCCGGGAATTCTTTCCCGTTGAAAGCAGGGAAAGGATCCCTGATCTCGAGCTACGAGGGGGAAACGGGGCTCCTCTGGATGTGGGCGGGACCATCGTACTTCCTCTCGAGTCGACTCGGGTATGGCGGTGAACTTCTTGAGTTGCAGCAAGGGTGTGAAAGACCCTTTCGAAGTTCCAGAGGTTAGGTGTCATTAGTCTCCAGACGCCTCATCGGAAATAGGCCTCATCTCGCCTGGAAGGGAGAACTTCCTGGATTTTCTCGAGTTGCGGCAGGTGTTCTCGAGTTACGACGGGGACCTCAGGGACCCGCCCTGGTGGCCTCAGGAGAGGCCAGTCCCCATGCGAGTTGCTAGGGGGCCTCTCGGGATTCCTCTCCCGTCGATACCGGGGCCAAAAACCTTTGGTGGAGTCAGGGCCGGAACCGAGGATTCCTCTCAGGGGCTGACATGGATCTTTGAGTACTTCTGGAGTCTCCCCAGGGGAGTCAGGCCTCGTCTCGACTGGGGGCATGCACGTGCGCTTTCCTTCCAGGCTGTAGCAGCAATGTCACGCTTCCCGTGGCGTGGATCAAAGGATCTATGGTTTTCCCTCGAGGCTTTCCATCGAGGCTTTCCCACAGGGCTGTCCCACGTGCCACCATGGTGTGAGTCGATCCTCGGCGTGATAGATGAGCCAGTGCAGGGCAAAGAGGTTCCTCTGGAATGGACTGAGACATCTGGGGGACTCTTGGAATGGTGGTACGACCATGGAGTTCCTCTCGCCTTTCCTGCTGAGAGTGCCTCCTCTTGAGATGCGACGGGAACGCCGGGAATTCTTTCCCGTTGAAAGCAGGGAAAGGATCCCTCATCTCGAGCTACGAGGGGGAAACGGTGCTCCTCTGGATGTGGGCGGGACCATCGTGCTTCCTCTTGAGTGGACACGGGTATGGCGGTGAACTTCTTGAGTTGCAGAAAGGGTGTGAAAGACCCTTTCGAAGTTCCAGAGTTTAGGTGTCATTAGTCTCCAGACGCCTCATCGGAAATAGGCCTCATCTCGCCTGGAAGGGAGAACTTCCTGGATTTCTCGAGTTGCGGCAGGTGTTCTCGAGTTACGACGGGGACCTCAGGGACCCGCCCTGGTGGCCTCAGGTGAGGCCAGTCCCCATGCGAGTTGCTAGGGGGCCTCTCGGGATCACGCTTCCGTCGATACCGGGGCCAAAACCCTTTGGTGGAGACAGGGCCGGAACCGAGGATTCCTCTCAGGGGCTGACATGGATCTTTGGGTACTTCTGGAGTCTCCCCAGGGGAGTCAGGCCTCGTCTCGAGTGGGGGCATGCACGTGCGCTTTCCTTCCAGGCTGTAGCAGCAATGTCACGCTTCCCGTCGCGTGGATCAAACGATCTGTGGTTTTCCCTCGAGGCTTTCCCTCGAGGCTTTCCCACAGGGCTGTCCCACGTGCCACCGTGGTGTGATTCGATCCTCGGCGTGAAAGATGTGCCAGTGCAGGGCAAAGAGGTTCCTTTGGAATGGACTGAGACATCTGGGGGACTCTTGGAATGGTGGTACGACCATGGAGTTCCTCTCGCCTTTCCTGTTGAGAGTGCCTGCTCTTGAGATGCGACGGGAACGCCGGGAATTCTTTCCCGTTGAAAGCAGGGAAAGGATCCCTCATCTCGAGCTACGAGGGGGAAACGGTGCTCCTCTGGATGTGGGCGGGACCATCGTGCTTCCTCTTGAGTGGACACGGGTATGGCGGTGAACTTGTTGAGTTGCAGCAAGGGTGTGAAAGACCCTTTCGAAGTTCCAGAGGTTAGGTGTCATTAGTCTCCAGACGCCTCATCGGAAATAGGCCTCATCTCGCCTGGAAGGGAGAACTTCCTGGATTTCTCGAGTTGCGGCAGGTGTTCTCGAGTTACGACGGGGACCTCAGGGACCCGCCCTGGTGGCCTCAGGAGACGCCATTCCCCAAGCGAGTTGCTAGGGGGCCTCTCGGGATTCCTCTCCCGTCGATACCGGGGCCAAAAACCTTGTGTGGAGTCAGGGCCGGAACCGAGGATTCCTCTCAGGGGCTGATATGGATCTTTGGGTACATCTGGAGTCTCGCCAGGGGAGACAGGCCTCGTCTCGAGTCGGGGCATGCACGTGCACTTTCCTTCCAGGCTGTAGCAGCAATGTCACGCTTCCCGTCGCGTGGATCAAAGGATCTGTGGTTTTCCCTCGAGGCTTTCCCTCGAGGCTTTCCCACAGGGCTGTCCCACGTGCCACCGTGGTGTGATTCGATCCTCGGCGTGAAAGATGTGCCAGTGCAGGGCAAAGAGGTTCCTTTGGAATGGACTGAGACATCTGGGGGACTCTTGGAATGGTGGTACGACCATGGAGTTCCTCTCGCCTTTCCTGTCGAGAGTGCCTGCTCTTGAGATGCGACGGGAACGCCGGGAATTCTTTCCCGTTGAAAGCAGGGAAAGGATCCCTCATCTCGAGCTACGAGGGGGAAACGGTGCTCCTCTGGATGTGGGCGGGACCATCGTGCTTCCTCTTGAGTGGACACGGGTATGGCGGTGAACTTGTTGAGTTGCAGCAAGGGTGTGAAAGACCCTTTCGAAGTTCCAGAGGTTAGGTGTCATTAGTCTCCAGACGCCTCATCAGAAATAGGCCTCATCTCGCCTGGAAGGGAGAACTTCCTGGATTTTCTCGAGTTGCGGCAGGTGTTCTCGAGTTACGACGGGGACATCAGGGACCCGCCCTGGTGGCCTCAGGAGACGCCAGTCCCCATGCGAGTTGCTAGGGGGCCTCTCGGGATTCCTCTCCCGTCGATACCGGGGCCAAAAACCTTGTGTGGAGTCAGGGCCGGAACCGAGGATTCCTCTCAGGGGCTGATATGGATCTTTGGGTACATCTGGAGTCTCGCCAGGGGAGACAGGCCTCGTCTCGGGTCGGGGCATGCACGTGCACTTTCCTTCCAGGCTGTAGCAGCAATGTCACGCTTCCCGTCGCGTGGATCAAAGGATCTGTGGTTTTCCCTCGAGGCTTTCCCTTGAGGCTTTCCCACAGGGCTGTCCCACGTGCCACCGTGGTGTGAGTCGATCCTCGGCGTGAAAGATGAGCCAGTGCAGGGCAAAGAAGTTCCTCTGGAATGGACTGAGACATCTGGGGGACTCTTGGAATAGTGGTACGACCATGGAGTTCCTCTCGCCTTTCCTGTTGAGAGTGCCTCCTCTTGAGATGCGACGGGAACGCCGGGAATTCTTTCCCGTTGAAAGCAGGGAAAGGATCCCTCATCTCGAGCTACGAGGGCGAAACGGGGCTCCTCTGGATGTGGGCGGGACCATCGTGCTTCCTCTCGAGTGGAGACGGGTATGGCGGTGAACTTCTTGATTCGCAGCAAGGGTGTGAAAGACCCTTTCGAAGTTCCAGAGTTTAGGTGTCATTAGTCTCCAGACGCCTCATCGGAAATAGGCCTCATCTCGCCTGGAAGGGAGAACTTCCTGGATTTCTCGAGTTGCGGCAGGTGTTCTCGAGTTTCGACGGGGACCTCTTGGACCCGCCCTGGTGGCCTCAGGAGACGCCAGTCCCCATGCGAGTTGCTAGGGGGCCTCTCGGGATCACTCTTCCGTCGATACCGGGGCCAAAACCCTTTGGTGGAGTCAGGGCCGGAACCGAGGATTCCTCTCAGGGGCTGACATGTATCTTTGGGTACTTCTGGAGTCTCCCCAGGGGAGTCAGGCCTCGTCTCGAGTGGGGGCATGCACGTGCGCTTTCCTTCCAGGCTGTAGCAGCAATGTCACGCTTCCCGTCGCGTGGATCAAACGATCTGTGGTTTTCCCTCGAGGCTTTCCCTCGAGGCTTTACCACAGGGCTGTCCCACGTGCCACCGTGGTGTGATTCGATCCTCGGCGTGAAAGATGTGCCAGTGCAGGGCAAAGAGGTTCCTCTGGAATGGACTGAGACATCTGGGGGACTCTTGGAATGGTGGTACGACCATGGAGTTCCTCTCGCCTTTCCTGTTGAGAGTGCCTGCTCTTGAGATGCGACGGGAACGCCGGGAATTCTTTCCCGTTGAAAGCAGGGAAAGGATCCCTCATCTCGAGCTACGAGGGGGAAACGGTGCTCCTCTGGATGTGGGCGGGACCATCGTGCTTCCTCTTGAGTGGACACGGGTATGGCGGTGAACTTGTTGAGTTGCAGCAAGTGTGTGAAAGACTCTTTCGAAGTTCCAGAGGTTAGGTGTCATTAGTCTCCAGACGCCTCATCAGAAATAGGCCTCATCTCGCCTGGAAGGGAGAACTTCCTGGATTTTCTCGAGTTGCGGCAGGTGTTCTCGAGTTACGACGGGGACCTCAGGGACCCGCCCTGGTGGCCTCAGGAGAGGCCAGTCCCCATGCGAGTTGCTAGGGGGCCTCTCGGGATTCCTCTCCCGTCGATACCGGGGCCAAAAACCTTGTGTGGAGTCAGGGCCGGAACCGAGGATTCCTCTCAGGGGCTGATATGGATCTTTGGGTACATCTGGAGTCTCGCCAGGGGAGACAGGCCTCGTCTTGAGTCGGGGCATGCACGTGCACTTTCCTTCCAGGCTGTAGCAGCAATGTCACGCTTCCCGTCGCGTGGATCAAAGGATCTGTGGTTTTCCCTCGAGGCTTTCCCTTGAGGCTTTCCCACAGGGCTGTCCCACGTGCCACCGTGGTGTGAGTCGATCCTCGGCGTGAAAGATGAGCCAGTGCAGGGCAAAGAGGTTCCTCTGGAATGGACTGAGACATCTGGGGGACTCTTGGAATAGTGGTACGACCATGGAGTTCCTCTCGCCTTTCCTGTTGAGAGTGCCTCCTCTTGAGATGCGACGGGAACGCCGGGAATTCTTTCCCGTTGAAAGCAGGGAAAGGATCCCTCATCTCGAGCTACGAGGGGGAAACGGGGCTCCTCTGGATGTGGGCGGGACCATCGTGCTTCCTCTCGAGTGGAGACGGGTATGGCGGTGAACTTCTTGATTCGCAGCAAGGGTGTGAAAGACCCTTTCGAAGTTCCACAGGTTAGGTGTCATTAGTCTCCAGACGCCTCATCGGAAATAGGCCTCATCTCGCCTGGAAGGGAGAACTTCCTGGATTTTCTCGAGTTGCGGCAGGTGTTCTCGAGTTACGACGGGGACCTCAGGGACCCGCCCTGGTGGCCTCAGGATAGGCCAGTCCCCTTGCGAGTTGCTAGGGGGCCTCTCGGGATTCCTCTCCCGTCGATACCGGGGCCAAAAACCTTGTGTGGAGTCAGGGCCGGAACCGAGGATTACTCTCATGGGCTGATATGGATCTTTGGGTACATTTGGAGTCTCGCCAGGGGAGACAGGCCTCGTCTCGAGTCGTGGCATGCACGTGCACTTTCCTTCCAGGCTGTAGCAGCAATGTCACGCTTCCCGTCGCGTGGATCAAAGGATCTGTGGTTTTCCCTCGAGGCTTTCCCTCGAGGCTTTCCCACAGGGCTGTCCCACGTGCCACCATGGTGTGAGTCGATCCTCGGCGTGAAAGATGAGCCAGTGCAGGGCAAAGAGGTTCCTCTGGAATGGACTGAGACATCTGGGGGACTCTTGGAATGGTGGTACGACCATGGAGTTCCTCTCGCCTTTCCTGTTGAGAGTGCCTCCTCTTGAGATGCGACGGGAACGCCGGGAATTCTTTCCCGTTGAAAGCATGGAAAGGTTCCCTCATCTCGAGCTACGAGGGGGAAACGGTGCTCCTCTGGATGTGGGCGGGACCATCGTGCTTCCTCTCGAGTGGACACGGTAGGGCGGTGAACTTCTTGAGTCGCAGCAAGGGTGTGAAAGACCCTTTCGAAGTTCCAGAGGTTAGGTGTCATTAGTCTCCAGACGCCTCATCGGAAATAGGCCTCATCTCGCCTGGAAGGGAGAACTTCCTGGATTTTCTCGAGTTGCGGCAGGTGTTCTCGAGTTACGACGGGGACATCAGGGACCCGCCCTGGTGGCCTCAGGAGACGCCAGTCCCCATGCGAGTTGCTAGGGGGCCTCTCGGGATTCCTCTCCCGTCGATACCGGGGCCAAAAACCTTGTGTGGAGTCAGGGCCGGAACCGAGGATTCCTCTCAGGGGCTGATATGGATCTTTGGGTACATCTGGAGTCTCGCCAGGGGAGACAGGCCTCGTCTCGGGTCGGGGCATGCACGTGCACTTTCCTTCCAGGCTGTAGCAGCAATGTCACGCTTCCCGTCGCGTGGATCAAAGGATCTGTGGTTTTCCCTCGAGGCTTTCCCTTGAGGCTTTCCCACAGGACTGTCCCACGTGCCACCGTGGTGTGAGTCGATCCTCGGCGTGAAAGATGAGCCAGTGCAGGGCAAAGAGGTTCCTCTGGAATGGACTGAGACATCTGGGGGACTCTTGGAATAGTGGTACGACCATGGAGTTCCTCTCGCCTTTCCTGTTGAGAGTGCCTCCTCTTGAGATGCGACGGGAACGCCGGGAATTCTTTCCCGTTGAAAGCAGGGAAAGGATCCCTCATCTCGAGCTACGAGGGGGAAACGGGGCTCCTCTGGATGTGGGCGGGACCATCGTGCTTCCTCTCGAGTGGAGACGGGTATGGCGGTGAACTTCTTGATTCGCAGCAAGGGTGTGAAAGACCCTTTCGAAGTTCCAGAGTTTAGGTGTCATTAGTCTCCAGACGCCTCATCGGAAATAGGCCTCATCTCGCCTGGAAGGGAGAACTTCCTGGATTTCTCGAGTTGCGGCAGGTGTTCTCGAGTTTCGACGGGGACCTCAGGGACCCGCCCTGGTGGCCTCAGGAGAGTCCAGTCCCCATGCGAGTTGCTAGGGGGCCTCTCGGGATCACTCTTCCGTCGATACCGGGGCCAAAACCCTTTGGTGGAGTCAGGGCCGGAACCGAGGATTCCTCTCAGGGGCTGACATGTATCTTTGGGTACTTCTGGAGTCTCCCCAGGGGAGTCAGGCCTCGTCTCGAGTGGGGGCATGCACGTGCGCTTTCCTTCCAGGCTGTAGCAGCAATGTCACACTTCCCGTCGCGTGGATCAAACGATCTGTGGTTTTCCCTCGAGGCTTTCCGTCGAGGCTTTCCCACAGGGCTGTCCCACGTGCCACCGTGGTGTGAGTGGATCCTCGGCGTGAAAGATGTGCCAGTGCAGGGCAAAGAGGTTCCTTTGGAATGGACTGAGACATCTGGGGGACTCTTGGAATGGTGGTACGACCATGGAGTTCCTCTCGCCTTTCCTGTTGAGAGTGCCTGCTCTTGAGATGCGACGGGAACGCCGGGAATTCTTTCCCGTTGAAAGCAGGGAAAGGATCCCTCATCTCGAGCTACGAGGGGGAAACGGTGCTCCTCTGGATGTGGGCGGGACCATCGTGCTTCCTCTTGAGTGGACACGGGTATGGCGGTGAACTTGTTGAGTTGCAGCAAGGGTGTGAAAGACTCTTTCGAAGTTCCAGAGGTTAGGTGTCATTAGTCTCCAGACGCCTCATCAGAAATAGGCCTCATCTCGCCTGGAAGGGAGAACTTCCTGGATTTTCTCGAGTTGCGGCAGGTGTTCTCGAGTTACGACGGGGACCTCAGGGACCCGCCCTGGTGGCCTCAGGAGACGCCAGTCCCCATGCGAGTTGCTAGGGAGCCTCTCGGGATTCCTCTCCCGTCGATACCGGGGCCAAAAACCTTGTGTGGAGTCAGGGCCGGAACCGAGGATTCCTCTCAGGGGCTGATATGGATCTTTGGGTACATCTGGAGTCTCGCCAGGGGAGACAGGCCTCGTCTCGAGTCGGGGCATGCACGTGCACTTTCCTTCCAGGCTGTAGCAGCAATGTCACGCTTCCCGTCGCGTGGATCAAAGGATCTGTGGTTTTCCCTCGAGGCTTTCCCTTGAGGCTTTCCCACAGGGCTGTCCCACGTGCCACCGTGGTGTGAGTCGATCCTCGGCGTGAAAGATGAGCCAGTGCAGGGCAAAGAGGTTCCTCTGGAATGGACTGAGACATCTGGGGGACTCTTGGAATGGTGGTACGACCATGGAGTTCCTCTCGCCTTTCCTGTTGAGAGTGCCTCCTCTTGAGATGCGACGGGAACGCCGGGAATTCTTTCCCGTTGAAAGCAGGGAAAGGATCCCACATCTCGAGCTACGAGGGGGAAACGGGGCTCCTCTGGATGTGGGCGGGACCATCGTGCTTCCTCTCGAGTGGAGACGGGTATGGCGGTGAACTTCTTGAGTCGCAGCAAGGGTGTGAAAACCCTTTCGAAGTTCCACAGGTTAGGTGTCATTAGTCTCCAGACGCCTCATCGGAAATAGGCCTCATCTCGCCTGGAAGGGAGAACTTCCTGGATTTTCTCGAGTTGCGGCAGGTGTTCTCGAGTTACGACGGGGACCTCAGGGACCCGCCCTGGTGGCCTCAGGAGAGGCCAGTCCCCATGCGAGTTGCTAGGGGGCCTCTCGGGATTCCTCTCCCGTCGATACCGGGGCCAAAAACCTTTGGTGGAGTCAGGGCCGGAACCGAGGATTCCTCTCAGGGGCTGACATGGATCTTTGAGTACTTCTGGAGTCTCCCCAGGGGAGTCAGGCCTCGTCTCGACTGGGGGCATGCACGTGCGCTTTCCTTCCAGGCTGTAGCAGCAATGTCACGCTTCCCGTGGCGTGGATCAAAGGATCTGTGGTTTTCCCTCGAGGCTTTCCATCGAGGCTTTCCCACAGGGCTGTCCCACGTGCCACCATGGTGTGAGTCGATCCTCGGCGTGATAGATGAGCCAGTGCAGGGCAAAGAGGTTCCTCTGGAATGGACTGAGACATCTGGGGGACTCTTGGAATGGTGGTACGACCATGGAGTTCCTCTCGACTTTCCTGCTGAGAGTGCCTCCTTTTGAGATGCGACGGGAACGCCGGGAATTCTTTCCCGTTGAAAGCAGGGAAAGGATCCCTCATCTCGAGCTACGAGGGGGAAACGGTGCTCCTCTGGATGTGGACGGGACCATCGTGCTTCCTCTTGAGTGGACACGGGTATGGCGGTGAACTTCTTGAGTTGCAGCAAGGGTGTGAAAGACCCTTTCGAAGTTCCAGAGTTTAGGTGTCATTAGTCTCCAGACGCCTCATCGGAAATAGGCCTCATCTCGCCTGGAAGGGAGAACTTCCTGGATTTCTCGAGTTGCGGCAGGTGTTCTGGAGTTTCGACGGGGACCTCAGGGACCCGCCCTGGTGGCCTCAGGAGAGGCCAGTCCCCATGAGAGTTGCTAGGGGGCCTCTCGGGATTACTCTTCCGTCGATACCGGGGCCAAAACCCTTTGGTGGAGTCAGGGCCGGAACCGAGGATTCCTCTGAGGGGCTGACATGGATCTTTGGGTACTTCTGGAGTCTCCCCAGGGGAGTCAGGCCTGGTCTCGAGTGGGGGCATGCACGTGCGCTTTCCTTCCAGGCTGTAGCAGCAATGTCAGGCTTCCCGTCGCGTGGATCAAAGGATCTGTGGTTTTCCCTCGAGCCTTTCCCTCGAGGCTTTCCCACAGGGCTATCCCACGTGCCACCGTGGTGTGAGTCGATCCTCGGCGTGAAAGATGAGCCAGTGCAGGGCAAAGAGGTTCCTCTGGAATGCACTGAGACATCTGGGGGACTCTTGGAATGGTGGTACGACCATGGAGTTCCTCTCGCCTTTCCTGTTGAGAGTGCCTCCTCTTGAGATGCGACGGGAACGCCGGGAATTCTTTCCCGTTGAAAGCAGGGAAAGGATCCCTCATCTCGAGCTCCGAGGGGGAAACGGTGCTCCTCTGGATGTGGGCGGGACCATCGTGCTTCCTCTTGAGTGGACACGGGTATGGCGGTGAACTTCTTGAGTTGCAGCAAGGGTGTGAAAGACCCTTTCGAAGTTCCAGAGGTTAGGTGTCATTAGTCTCCAGACGCCTCATTGGAAATAGGCCTCATCTCGCCTGGAAGGGAGAATTTCCTGGATTTTCTCGAGTTGCGGCAGGTGTTCTCGAGTTACGACGGGGACCTCAGGGACCCGCCCTGGTGGCCTCAGTAGACGCCAGTCCCCATGTGAGTTGCTAGGGGGCCTCTCGGGATTCCTCTCCCGTCGATACCGGGGCCAAAAACCTTGTGTGGAGTCAGGGCCGGAACCGAGGATTCCTCTCAGGGGCTGATATGGATCTTTGGGTACATCTGGAGTCTCGCCAGGGGAGACAGGCCTCGTCTCGAGTCGGGGCATGCACGTGCACTTTCCTTCCAGGCTGTAGCAGCAATGTCACGCTTCCCGTCGCGTGGATCAAAGGATCTGTGGTTTTCCCTCGAGGCTTTCCCTCGAGGCTTTCCCACAGGGCTGTCCCACGTGCCACCGTGGTGTGAGTCGATCCTCGGCGTGAAAGATGAGCCAGTGCAGGGCAAAGAGGTTCCTCTTGAATGAACTGAGACATCTGGGGGACTCTTGGAATGGTGGTACGACCATGGAGTTCCTCTCGCCTTTCCTGTTGAGAGTGCCTCCTCTTGAGATGCGACGGGAACGCCGGGAATTCTTTCCCGTTGAAAGCAGGGAAAGGATCCCTCATCTCGAGCTACGAGGGGGAAACGGGGCTCCTCTGGATGTGGGCGGGACCATCGTGCTTCCTCTCGAGTGGAGACGGGTATGGCGGTGAACTTCTTGAGTTGCAGCAAGGGTGTGAAAGACCCTTTCGAAGTTCCAGAGTTTAGGTGTCATTAGTCTCCAGACGCCTCATCGGAAATAGGCCTCATCTCGCCTGGAAGGGAGAACTTCCTGGATTTTCCTGAGTTGCGGCAGGTGTTCTCGAGTTACGACGGGGACCTCAGGGACCCGCCCTGGTGGCCTCAGGAGAGGCCATTCCCCATGCGAGTCGCTAGGGGGCCTCTCGGGATTCCTCTCCCGTCGATACCGGGGCCAAAAACATTTGGTGGAGTCAGGGTCGGAACCGAGGATTCCTCTCAGGGGCTGACATGGATCTTTGGGTACTTCTGGAGTCTCCCCAGGGGAGTCAGGCCTCGTCTCGAGTGGGGGCATGCACGTGCGCTTTCCTTCCAGGCTGTAGCAGCAATGTCACGCTTCCCGTCGCGTGGATCAAAGGATCTGTGGTTTTCCCTCGAGGCTTTCCCTCGAGGCTTTCCCACAGGGCTGTCCCACGTGCCACCGTGTTGTGAGTCGATCCTCGGCGTGAAAGATGAGCCAGTGCAGGGCAAAGAGGTTCCTCTGGAATGGACTGAGACATCTGGGGGACTCTTGGAATGGTGGTACGACCATGGAGTTCCTCTCGCCTTTCCTGTTGAGAGTGCCTCCTCTTGAGATGCGACGGGAACGCCGGGAATTCTTTCCCGTTGAAAGCAGGGAAAGGATCCCTCATCTCGAGCTACGAGGGGGAAACGGTGCTCCTCTGGATGTGGGCGGGACCATCGTGCTTCCTCTTGAATGGACACGGGTATGGCGGTGAATTTCTTGAGTTGCAGCAAGGGTGTGAAAGACTCTTTCGAAGTTCCAGAGGTTTGGTGTCATTAGTCTCCAGACGCCTCATCAGAAATAGGCCTCATCTCGCCTGGAAGGGAGAACTTCCTGGATTTTCTCGAGTTGCGGCAGGTGTTCTCGAGTTATGACGGGGACCTCAGGGATCCGCCCTGGTGGCCTCAGGAGACGCCAGTCCCCATGCGAGTTGCTAGGGGGCCTCTCGGGATTCCTCTCCCGTCGATACCGGGGCCAAAAACCTTGTGTGGAGTCAGGGCCGGAACCGAGGATACCTCTCATGGGCTGATATGGATCTTTGGGTACATCTGGAGTCTCGCCAGGGGAGACAGGCCTCGTCTCGAGTCGGGGCATGCACGTGCACTTTCCTTCCAGGCTGTAGCAGCAATGTCACGCTTCCCGTCACGTGGATCAAAGGATCTGTGGTTTTCCCTCGAGGCTTTCCCTCGAGGCTTTCCCACAGGGCTGTCCCACGTGCCACCATGGTGTGAGTCGATCCTCGGCGTGAAAGATGAGCCAGTGCAGGGCAAAGAGGTTCCTCTGGAATGGACTGAGACATCTGGGGGACTCTTGGAATGGTGGTACGACCATGGAGTTCCTCTCGCCTTTCCTGTTGAGAGTGCCTCCTCTTGAGATGCGACGGGAACGCCGGGAATTCTTTCCCGTTGAAAGCAGTGAAAGGATCCCTCATCTCGAGCTCCGAGGGGGAAACGGGGCTCCTCTGGATGTGGGCGGGACCATCGTGCTTCCTCTCGAGTGGAGACGGGTATGGCGGTGAACTTCTTGAGTCGCAGCAAGGGTGTGAAAGACCCTTTCGAAGTTCCAGAGGTTAGGTGTCATTAGTCTCCAGACGCCTCATCGGAAATAGGCCTCATCTCGCCTGGAAGGGAGAACTTCCTGGATTTTCTCGAGTTGCGGCAGGTGTTCTCGAGTTACGACGGGGACCTCAGGGACCCGCCCTGGTGGCCTCAGGAGAGGCCAGTCCCCATGCGAGTTGCTAGGGGGCCTCTCAGGATTCCTCTCCTGTCGAAACCGGGGCCAAAAACCTTTGGTGGAGTCAGGGCCGGAACCGAGGATTCCTCTCAGGGGCTGACATGGATCTTTGGGTACTTCTGGAGTCTCCCCAGGGGAGTCAGGCCTGGTCTCGAGTGGGGGCATGCACGTGCGCTTTCCTTCCAGGCTGTAGCAGCAATGTCACGCTTCCCGTCGCGTGGATCAAAGGATCTGTGGTTTTCCATCGAGGCTTTCCCTCGAGGCTTTCCCACAGGGCTATCCCACGTGCCACCGTGGTGTGAGTCGATCCTCGGCGTGAAAGATGAGCCAGTGCAGGGCAAAGAGGTTCCTCTGGAATGCACTGAGACATCTGGGGGACTCTTGGAATGGTGGTACGACCATGGAGTTCCTCTCGCCTTTCCTGGTGAGAGTGCATCCTCTTGAGATGCAACGGGAACGCCGGTAATTCTTTCCCGTTGAAAGCAGGGAAAGGATCCCTCATCTCGAGCTACGAGGGGGAAACGGTGCTCCTCTGGATGTGGGCGGGACCATCGTGCTTCCTCTTGAGTGGACACGGGTATGGCGGTGAACTTCTTGAGTTGCAGCAAGGGTGTGAAAGACCCTTTCGAAGTTCCAGAGGTTAGTTGTCATTAGTCTCCAGACGCCTCATCGGAAATAGGCCTCATCTCGCCTGGAAGGGAGAATTTCCTGGATTTTCTCGAGTTGCGGCAGGTGTTCTCGAGTTACGACGGGGACCTCAGGGACCCGCCCTGGTGGCCTCAGGAGACGCCAGTCCCCATGCGAGTTGCTAGGGGGCCTCTCGGGATTCCTCTCCCGTCGATACCGGGGCGAAAAACCTTGTGTGGAGTCAGGGCCGGAACCGAGGATTCCTCTCAGGGTCTGATATGGAACTTTGGGTACATCTGGAGTCTCGCCAGGGGAGACAGGCCTCGTCTCGAGTCGGGGCATGCACGTGCACTTTCCTTCCAGGCTGTAGCAGCAATGTCACGCTTCCCGTCGCGTGGATCAAAGGATCTGTGGTTTTCCCTCGAGGCTTTCCCTCGAGGCTTTCCCACAGGGCTGTCCCACGTGCCACCGTGTTGTGAGTCGATCCTCGGCGTGAAAGATGAGCCAGTGCAGGGCAAAGAGGTTCCTCTGGAATTGACTGAGACATCTGGGGGACTCTTGGAATGGTGGTACGACCATGGAGTTCCTCTCGCCTTTCCTGTTGAGAGTGCCTCCTCTTGAGATGCGACGGGAACGCCGGGAATACTTTCCCGTTGAAAGCAGGGAAAGGATCCCACATCTCGAGCTACGAGGGGGAAACGGGGCTCCTCTGGATGTGGGCGGGACCATCGTGCTTCCTCTCGAGTGGAGACGGGTATGGCGGTGAACTTCTTGAGTTGCAGCAAGGGTGTGAAAGACCCTTTCGAAGTTCCAGAGGTTAGGTGTCATTAGTCTCCAGAGGCCTCATCGGAAATAGGCCTCATCTCGCCTGGAAGGGAGAACTTCCTGGATTTTCTCGAGTTGCGGCAGGCGTTCTCGAGTTACGACGGGGACCTCAGCGACCCGCCCTGGTGGCCTCAGGAGAGGCCAGTCCCCATGCGAGTTGCTAGGGGGCCTCTCGGGATTCCTCTCCCGTCGATACCGGGGCCAAAAAGCTTGTGTGGAGTCAGGGCCGGAACCGAGGATTCCTCTCAGGGGCTGACATGGATCTTTGGGTACTTCTGGAGTCTCCCCAGGGGAGTCAGGCCTCGTCTCGAGTGGGGGCATGCACGTGCGCTTTCCTTCCAGGCTGTAGCAGCAATGTCACGCTTCCCGTCGCGTGGATCAAAGGATCTGTGGTTTTCCATCGAGGCTTTCCCTCGAGGCTTTCCCACAGGGCTATCCCACGTGCCACCGTGGTGTGAGTCGATCCTCGGCGTGAAAGATGAGCCAGTGCAGGGCAAAGAGGTTCCTCTGGAATGCACTGAGACATCTGGGGAATCTTGGAATGGTGGTATGACCATGGAGTTCCTCTCGCCTTTCCTGGTGAGAGTGCATCCTCTTGAGATGCAACGGGAACGCCGGTAATTCTTTCCCGTTGAAAGCAGGGAAAGGATCCCTCATCTCGAGCTACGAGGGGGAAACGGTGCTCCTCTGGATGTGGGCGGGACCATCGTGCTTCCTCTTGAGTGGACACGGGTATGGCGGTGAACTTCTTGAGTTGCAGCAAGGGTGTGAAAGACCCTTTCGAAGTTCCAGAGGTTAGTTGTCATTAGTCTCCAGACGCCTCATCGGAAATAGGCCTCATCTCGCCTGGAAGGGAGAATTTCCTGGATTTTCTCGAGTTGCGGCAGGTGTTCTCGAGTTACGACGGGGACCTCAGGGACCCGCCCTGGTGGCCTCAGGAGACGCCAGTCCCCATGCGAGTTGCTAGGGGGCCTCTCGGGATTCCTCTCCCGTCGATACCGGGGCGAAAAACCTTGTGTGGAGTCAGGGCCGGAACCGAGGATTCCTCTCAGGGTCTGATATGGAACTTTGGGTACATCTGGAGTCTCGCCAGGGGAGACAGGCCTCGTCTCCAGTCGGGGCATGCACGTGCACTTTCCTTCCAGGCTGGAGCAGCAATGTCACGCTTCCCGTCGCGTGGATCAAAGGATCTGTGGTTTTCCCTCGAGGCTTTCCCTCGAGGCTTTCCCACAGGGCTGTCCCACGTGCCACCGTGGTGTGAGTCGATCCTCGGCGTGAAAGATGAGCCAGTGCAGGGCAAAGAGGTTCCTCTGGAATTGACTGAGACATCTGGGGGACTCTTGGAATGGTGGTACGACCATGGAGTTCCTCTCGCCTTTCCTGTTGAGAGTGCCTCCTCTTGAGATGCGACGGGAACGCCGGGAATACTTTCCCGTTGAAAGCAGGGAAAGGATCCCACATCTCGAGCTACGAGGGGGAAACGGGGCTCCTCTGGATGTGGGCGGGACCATCGTGCTTCCTCTCGAGTGGAGACGGGTATGGCGGTGAACTTCTTGAGTTGCAGCAAGGGTGTGAAAGACCCTTTCGAAGTTCCAGAGGTTAGGTGTCATTAGTCTCCAGAGGCCTCATCGGAAATAGGCCTCATCTCGCCTGGAAGGGAGAACTTCCTGGATTTTCTCGAGTTGCGGCAGGTGTTCTCGAGTTACGACGGGGACCTCAGCGACCCGCCCTGGTGGCCTCAGGAGAGGCCAGTCCCCATGCGAGTTGCTAGGGGGCCTCTCGGGATTCCTCTCCCGTCGATACCGGGGCCAAAAAGCTTGTGTGGAGTCAGGGCCGGAACCGAGGATTCCTCTCAGGGGCTGACATGGATCTTTGGGTACTTCTGGAGTCTCCCCAGGGGAGTCAGGCCTCGTCTCGAGTGGGGGCATGCACGTGCGCTTTCCTTCCAGGCTGTAGCAGCAATGTCACGCTTCCCGTCGCGTGGATCAAAGGATCTGTGGTTTTCCCTCGAGGCTTTCCCTCGAGGCTTTCCCACAGGGCTGTCCCACGTGCCACCGTGGTGTGAGTCGATCCTCGGCGTGAAAGATGAGCCAGTGCAGGGCAAAGAGGTTCCTCTGGAATGGACTGAGACATCTGGGGGACTCTTGGAATGGTGGTACGACCATGGAGTTCCTCTCGCCTTTCCTGTTGAGAGTGCCTCCTCTTGAGATGCGACGGGAACGCCGGGAATACTTTCCCGTTGAAACCAGGGAAAGGATCCCTCATCTCTAGCTACGAGGGGGAAACGGGGCTCCTCTGGATGTGGGCGGGACCATCGTGATTCCTCTCGAGTGGAGACGGGTATGGCGGTGAACTTCTTGAGTTGCAGCAAGGGTGTGAAAGACCCTTTCGAAGTTCCCGAGGTTTGGTGTCATTAGTCTCTAGAGGCCTCATCGGAAATAGGCCTCATCTCGCCTGGAAGGGAGAACATCCTGGATTTTCTCGAGTTCCGGCAGGTGTTCTCGAGTTACGACGGGGACCTCAGGGACCCGCCCTGGTGGCCTCCGGAGAGGCCAGTCCCCATGCGAGTTGCTAGGGGGCCTCTCGGGATTCCTCTCCCGTCGATACCGGGGCCAAAAACCTTGTGTGGAGTCAGGGCCGGAACCGAGGATTCCTCTCAGGGGCTGACATGGATCTTTGGGTACTTCTGGAGTCTCCCCAGTGGAGTCAGGCCTCGTCTCGAGTGGGGGCATGCACGTGCGCTTTCCTTCCAGGCTGTAGCAGCAATGTCACGCTTCCCGTGGCGTGGATCAAAGGATCTGTGGTTTTCCCTCGAGGCTTTCCCACAGGGCTGTCGCACGTGCCACCGTGGTGTGAGTCGATCCTCGGCGTGAAAGATGAGCCAGTGCAGGGCAAAGAGGTTCCTCTGGAATGGACTGAGACATCTGGGGGACTCTTGGAATGGTGGTACGACCATGGAGTTCCTCTCGCCTTTCCTGTTGAGAGTGCCTCCTCTTGAGATGCGACGGGAACGCCGGGAATTCTTTCCCGTTGAAAGCAGGGAAAGGATCCCTCATCTCGAGCTACGAGGGGGAAACGGTGCACCTCTGGATGTGGGCGGGACCATCGTGCTTCCTCTCGAGTGGACACGGGTATGGCGGTGAACTTCTTGAGTCGCAGGAAGGGTGTGAAAGACCCTTTCGAAGTTCCAGAGGTTAGGTGTCATTAGTCTCCAGACGCCTCATCGGAAATAGGCCTCATCTCGCCTGGAAGGGAGAACTTCCTGGATTTTCTCCAGTTGCTGCAGGTGTTCTCGAGTTACGACGGGGACCTCAGGGACCCGCCCTGGTGGCCTCAGGAGAGGCCAGTCCCCATGCGAGTTTCTAGGGGGCCTCTCGGGATTCCTCTCCCGTCGATACCGGGGCCAAAAACCTTTGGTGGAGTCAGGGCCGGAACCGAGGATTCCTCTCATGGGCTGACATGGATCTTTGAGTACTTCTGGAGTCTCCCCAGGGGAGTCAGGCCTCGTCTCGACTGGGGGCATGCACGTGTGCTTTCCTTCCAGGCTGTAGCAGGAAAGTCACGCTTCCCGTGGCGTGGATGAAAGGATCTGTGTTTTTCCCTCGAGGCTTTCCATCGAGGCTTTCCCACAGGGCTGTCCCACGTGCCACCATGGTGTGAGTCGATCCTCGGCGTGATAGATGAGCCAGTGCTGGGCAAAGAGGTTCCTCTGGAATGGACTGAGACATCTGGGGGACTCTTGGAATGGTGGTAAGACCATGGAGTTCCTCTCGCCTTTCCTGCTGAGAGTGCCTCCTCTTGAGATGCGACGGGAACGCCGGGAATTCTTTCCCGTTGAAAGCAGGGAAAGGATCCCTCATCTCGAGCTACGAGGGGGAAACGGGGCTCCTCTGGATGTGGGCGGGACCATCGTGCTTCCTCTCGAGTGGAGACGGGTATGGCGGTGAACTTCTTGAGTTGCAGCAAGGGTGTGAAAGACCCTTTCGAAGTTCCAGAGGTTAGGTGTCATTAGTCTCCAGAGGCCTCATCGGAAATAGGCCTCATCTCGCCTGGAAGGGAGAACTTCCTGGATTTTCTCGAGTTGCGGCAGGTGTTCTCGAGTTACGACGGGGACCTCAGGGACCCGCCCTGGTGGCCTCAGGAGAGGCCAGTCCCCATGCGAGTTGCTAGGGGGCCTCTCGGGATTCCTCTCCCGTCGATACCGGGGCCAAAAAGCTTGTGTGGAGTCAGGGCCGGAACCGAGGATTCCTCTCAGGGGCTGACATGGATCTTTGGGTACTTCTGGAGTCTCCCCAGGGGAGTCAGGCCTCGTCTCGAGTGGGTGCATGCACGTGCGCTTTCCTTCCAGGCTGTAGCAGCAATGTCATGCTTCCCGTCGCGTGGATCAAAGGATCTGTGGTTTTCCCTCGAGGCTTTTCCTCGAGGCTTTCCCACAGGGCTGTCCCACGTGCCACCGTGTTGTGAGTCGATCCTCGGCGTGAAAGATGAGCCAGTGCAGGGCAAAGAGGTTCCTCTGGAATGGACTGAGACATCTGGGGGACTCTTGGAATGGTGGTACGACCATGGAGTTCCTCTCGCCTTTCCTGTTGAGAGTGCCTCCTCTTGAGATGCGACGGGAACGCCGGGAATACTTTCCCGTTGAAACCAGGGAAAGGATCCCTCATCTCGAGCTACGAGGGGGAAACGGGGCTCCTCTGGATGTGGGCGGGACCATCGTGCTTCCTCTCAAGTGGAGACGGGTATGGCGGTGAACTTCTTGAGTTGCAGCAAGGGTGTGAAAGACCCTTTCGAAGTTCCCGAGGTTTGGTGTCATTAGTCTCCAGAGGCCTCATCGGAAATAGGCCTCATCTCGCCTGGAAGGGAGAACTTCCTGGATTTTCTCGAGTTGCGGCAGGTGTTCTCGAGTTACGACGGGGACCTCAGGGACCCGCCCTGGTGGCCTCAGGAGAGGCCAGTCCCCATGCGAGTTGCTAGGGGGCCTCTCGGGATTCCTCTCCCGTCGATACCGGGGCCAAAAAGCTTGTGTGGAGTCAGGGCCGGAACCGAGGATTCCTCTCAGGGGCTGACATGGATCTTTGGGTACTTCTGGAGTCTCCCCAGGGGAGTCAGGCCTCGTCTCGAGTGGGGGCATGCACGTGCGCTTTCCTTCCAGGCTGTAGCAGCAATGTCACGCTTCCCGTCGCGTGGATCAAAGGATCTGTGGTTTTCCCTCGAGGCTTTCCCTCGAGGCTTTCCCACAGGGCTGTCCCACGTGCCACCGTGTTGTGAGTCGATCCTCGGCGTGAAAGATGAGCCAGTGCAGGGCAAAGAGGTTCCTCTGGAATGGACTGAGACATCTGGGGGACTCTTGGAATGGTGGTACGACCATGGAGTTCCTCTCGCCTTTCCTGTTGAGAGTGCCTCCTCTTGAGATGCGACGGGAACGCCGGGAATACTTTCCCGTTGAAACCAGGGAAAGGATCCCTCATCTCGAGCTACGAGGGGGAAACGGGGCTCCTCTGGATGTGGGCGGGACCATCGTGCTTCCTCTCGAGTGGACACGGGTATGGCGGTGAACTTCTTGAGTCGCAGCAAGGGTGTGAAAGACCCTTTCGAAGTTCCAGAGGTTAGGTGTCATTAGTCTCCAGACGCCTCATCGGAAATAGGCCTCATCTCGCCTGGAAGGGAGAACTTCCTGGATTTTCTCGAGTTGCGGCAGGTGTTCTCGAGTTACGACGGGGACATCAGGGACCCGCCCTGGTGGCCTCAGGAGACGCCAGTCCCCATGCGAGTTGCTAGGGGGCCTCTCGGGATTCCTCTCCCGTCGATACCGGGGCCAAAAACCTTGTGTGGAGTCAGGGCCGGAACCGAGGATTCCTCTCAGGGGCTGATATGGATCTTTGGGTACATCTGGAGTCTCGCCAGGGGAGACAGGCCTCGTCTCGGGTCGGGGCATGCACGTGCACTTTCCTTCCAGGCTGTAGCAGCAATGTCACGCTTCCCGTCGCGTGGATCAAAGGATCTGTGGTTTTCCCTCGAGGCTTTCCCTTGAGGCTTTCCCACAGGGCTGTCCCACGTGCCACCGTGGTGTGAGTCGATCCTCGGCGTGAAAGATGAGCCAGTGCAGGGCAAAGAGGTTCCTCTGGAATGGACTGAGACATCTGGGGGACTCTTGGAATAGTGGTACGACCATGGAGTTCCTCTCGCCTTTCCTGTTGAGAGTGCCTCCTCTTGAGATGCGACGGGAACGCCGGGAATTCTTTCCCGTTGAAAGCAGGGAAAGGATCCCTCATCTCGAGCTACGAGGGGGAAACGGGGCTCCTCTGGATGTGGGCGGGACCATCGTGCTTCCTCTCGAGTGGAGACGGGTATGGCGGTGAACTTCTTGATTCGCAGCAAGGGTGTGAAAGACCCTTTCGAAGTTCCAGAGTTTAGGTGTCATTAGTCTCCAGACGCCTCATCGGAAATAGGCATCATCTCGCCTGGAAGGGAGAACTTCCTGGATTTCTCGAGTTGCGGCAGGTGTTCTCGAGTTTCGACGGGGACCTCAGGGACCCGCCCTGGTGGCCTCAGGAGAGTCCAGTCCCCATGCGAGTTGCTAGGGGGCCTCTCGGGATCACTCTTCCGTCGATACCGGGGCCAAAACCCTTTGGTGGAGTCAGGGCCGGAACCGAGGATTCCTCTCAGGGGCTGACATGTATCTTTGGGTACTTCTGGAGTCTCCCCAGGGGAGTCAGGCCTCGTCTCGAGTGGGGGCATGCACGTGCGCTTTCCTTCCAGGCTGTAGCAGCAATGTCACACTTCCCGTCGCGTGGATCAAACGATCTGTGGTTTTCCCTCGAGGCTTTCCGTCGAGGCTTTCCCACAGGGCTGTCCCACGTGCCACCGTGGTGTGATTCGATCCTCGGCGTGAAAGATGTGCCAGTGCAGGGCAAAGAGGTTCCTTTGGAATGGACTGAGACATCTGGGGGACTCTTGGAATGGTGGTACGACCATGGAGTTCCTCTCGCCTTTCCTGTTGAGAGTGCCTGCTCTTGAGATGCGACGGGAACGCCGGGAATTCTTTCCCGTTGAAAGCAGGGAAAGGATCCCTCATCTCGAGCTACGAGGGGGAAACGGTGCTCCTCTGGATGTGGGCGGGACCATCGTGCTTCCTCTTGAGTGGACACGGGTATGGCGGTGAACTTGTTGAGTTGCAGCAAGGGTGTGAAAGACTCTTTCGAAGTTCCAGAGGTTAGGTGTCATTAGTCTCCAGACGCCTCATCAGAAATAGGCCTCATCTCGCCTGGAAGGGAGAACTTCCTGGATTTTCTCGAGTTGCGGCAGGTGTTCTCGAGTTACGACGGGGACCTCAGGGACCCGCCCTGGTGGCCTCAGGAGACGCCAGTCCCCATGCGAGTTGCTAGGGGGCCTCTCGGGATTCCTCTCCCGTCGATACCGGGGCCAAAAACCTTGTGTGGAGTCAGGGCCGGAACCGAGGATTCCTCTCAGGGGCTGATATGGATCTTTGGGTACATCTGGAGTCTCGCCAGGGGAGACAGGCCTCGTCTCGAGTCGGGGCATGCACGTGCACTTTCCTTCCAGGCTGTAGCAGCAATGTCACGCTTCCCGTCGCGTGGATCAAAGGATCTGTGGTTTTCCCTCGAGGCTTTCCCTTGAGGCTTTCCCACAGGGCTGTCCCACGTGCCACCGTGGTGTGAGTCGATCCTCGGCGTGAAAGATGAGCCAGTGCAGGGCAAAGAGGTTCCTCTGGAATGGACTGAGACATCTGGGGGACTCTTGGAATGGTGGTACGACCATGGAGTTCCTCTCGCCTTTCCTGTTGAGAGTGCCTCCTCTTGAGATGCGACGGGAACGCCGGGAATTCTTTCCCGTTGAAAGCAGGGAAAGGATCCCACATCTCGAGCTACGAGGGGGAAACGGGGCTCCTCTGGATGTGGGCGGGACCATCGTGCTTCCTCTCGAGTGGAGACGGGTATGGCGGTGAACTTCTTGAGTCGCAGCAAGGGTGTGAAAACCCTTTCGAAGTTCCACAGGTTAGGTGTCATTAGTCTCCAGACGCCTCATCGGAAATAGGCCTCATCTCGCCTGGAAGGGAGAACTTCCTGGATTTTCTCGAGTTGCGGCAGGTGTTCTCGAGTTACGACGGGGACCTCAGGGACCCGCCCTGGTGGCCTCAGGAGAGGCCAGTCCCCATGCGAGTTGCTAGGGGGCCTCTCGGGATTCCTCTCCCGTCGATACCGGGGCCAAAAACCTTTGGTGGAGTCAGGGCCGGAACCGAGGATTCCTCTCAGGGGCTGACATGGATCTTTGAGTACTTCTGGAGTCTCCCCAGGGGAGTCAGGCCTCGTCTCGACTGGGGGCATGCACGTGCGCTTTCCTTCCAGGCTGTAGCAGCAATGTCACGCTTCCCGTGGCGTGGATCAAAGGATCTGTGGTTTTCCCTCGAGGCTTTCCATCGAGGCTTTCCCACAGGGCTGTCCCACGTGCCACCATGGTGTGAGTCGATCCTCGGCGTGATAGATGAGCCAGTGCAGGGCAAAGAGGTTCCTCTGGAATGGACTGAGACATCTGGGGGACTCTTGGAATGGTGGTACGACCATGGAGTTCCTCTCGACTTTCCTGCTGAGAGTGCCTCCTTTTGAGATGCGACGGGAACGCCGGGAATTCTTTCCCGTTGAAAGCAGGGAAAGGATCCCTCATCTCGAGCTACGAGGGGGAAACGGTGCTCCTCTGGATGTGGACGGGACCATCGTGCTTCCTCTTGAGTGGACACGGGTATGGCGGTGAACTTCTTGAGTTGCAGCAAGGGTGTGAAAGACCCTTTCGAAGTTCCAGAGTTTAGGTGTCATTAGTCTCCAGACGCCTCATCGGAAATAGGCCTCATCTCGCCTGGAAGGGAGAACTTCCTGGATTTCTCGAGTTGCGGCAGGTGTTCTGGAGTTTCGACGGGGACCTCAGGGACCCGCCCTGGTGGCCTCAGGAGAGGCCAGTCCCCATGAGAGTTGCTAGGGGGCCTCTCGGGATTACTCTTCCGTCGATACCGGGGCCAAAACCCTTTGGTGGAGTCAGGGCCGGAACCGAGGATTCCTCTGAGGGGCTGACATGGATCTTTGGGTACTTCTGGAGTCTCCCCAGGGGAGTCAGGCCTGGTCTCGAGTGGGGGCATGCACGTGCGCTTTCCTTCCAGGCTGTAGCAGCAATGTCAGGCTTCCCGTCGCGTGGATCAAAGGATCTGTGGTTTTCCCTCGAGCCTTTCCCTCGAGGCTTTCCCACAGGGCTATCCCACGTGCCACCGTGGTGTGAGTCGATCCTCGGCGTGAAAGATGAGCCAGTGCAGGGCAAAGAGGTTCCTCTGGAATGCACTGAGACATCTGGGGGACTCTTGGAATGGTGGTACGACCATGGAGTTCCTCTCGCCTTTCCTGTTGAGAGTGCCTCCTCTTGAGATGCGACGGGAACGCCGGGAATTCTTTCCCGTTGAAAGCAGGGAAAGGATCCCTCATCTCGAGCTCCGAGGGGGAAACGGTGCTCCTCTGGATGTGGGCGGGACCATCGTGCTTCCTCTTGAGTGGACACGGGTATGGCGGTGAACTTCTTGAGTTGCAGCAAGGGTGTGAAAGACCCTTTCGAAGTTCCAGAGGTTAGGTGTCATTAGTCTCCAGACGCCTCATTGGAAATAGGCCTCATCTCGCCTGGAAGGGAGAATTTCCTGGATTTTCTCGAGTTGTGGCAGGTGTTCTCGAGTTACGACGGGGACCTCAGGGACCCGCCCTGGTGGCCTCAGTAGACGCCAGTCCCCATGTGAGTTGCTAGGGGGCCTCTCGGGATTCCTCTCCCGTCGATACCGGGGCCAAAAACCTTGTGTGGAGTCAGGGCCGGAACCGAGGATTCCTCTCAGAGGCTGATATGGATCTTTGGGTACATCTGGAGTCTCGCCAGGGGAGACAGGCCTCGTCTCGAGTCGGGGCATGCACGTGCACTTTCCTTCCAGGCTGTAGCAGCAATGTCACGCTTCCCGTCGCGTGGATCAAAGGATCTGTGGTTTTCCCTCGAGGCTTTCCCTCGATGCTTTCCCACAGGGCTGTCCCACGTGCCACCGTGGTGTGAGTCGATCCTCGGCGTGAAAGATGAGCCAGTGCAGGGCAAAGAGGTTCCTCTGGAATGAACTGAGACATCTGGGGGACTCTTGGAATGGTGGTACGACCATGGAGTTCCTCTCGCCTTTCCTGTTGAGAGTGCCTCCTCTTGAGATGCGACGGGAACGCCGGGAATTCTTTCCCGTTGAAAGCAGGGAAAGGATCCCTCATCTCGAGCTACGAGGGGGAAACGGGGCTCCTCTGGATGTGGGCGGGACCATCGTGCTTCCTCTCGAGTGGAGACGGGTATGGCGGTGAACTTCTTGAGTTGCAGCAAGGGTGTGAAAGACCCTTTCGAAGTTCCAGAGTTTAGGTGTCATTAGTCTCCAGACGCCTCATCGGAAATAGGCCTCATCTCGCCTGGAAGGGAGAACTTCCTGGATTTTCCTGAGTTGCGGCAGGTGTTCTCGAGTTACGACGGGGACCTCAGGGACCCGCCCTGGTGGCCTCAGGAGAGGCCATTCCCCATGCGAGTCGCTAGGGGGCCTCTCGGGATTCCTCTCCCGTCGATACCGGGGCCAAAAACATTTGGTGGAGTCAGGGTCGGAACCGAGGATTCCTCTCAGGGGCTGACATGGATCTTTGGGTACTTCTGGAGTCTCCCCAGGGGAGTCAGGCCTCGTCTCGAGTGGGGGCATGCACGTGCGCTTTCCTTCCAGGCTGTAGCAGCAATGTCACGCTTCCCGTCGCGTGGATCAAAGGATCTGTGGTTTTCCCTCGAGGCTTTCCCTCGAGGCTTTCCCACAGGGCTGTCCCACGTGCCACCGTGTTGTGAGTCGATCCTCGGCGTGAAAGATGAGCCAGTGCAGGGCAAAGAGGTTCCTCTGGAATGGACTGAGACATCTGGGGGACTCTTGGAATGGTGGTACGACCATGGAGTTCCTCTCGCCTTTCCTGTTGAGAGTGCCTCCTCTTGAGATGCGACGGGAACGCCGGGAATTCTTTCCCGTTGAAAGCAGGGAAAGGATCCCTCATCTCGAGCTACGAGGGGGAAACGGTGCTCCTCTGGATGTGGGCGGGACCATCGTGCTTCCTCTTGAATGGACACGGGTATGGCGGTGAATTTCTTGAGTTGCAGCAAGGGTGTGAAAGACTCTTTCGAAGTTCCAGAGGTTAGGTGTCATTAGTCTCCAGACGCCTCATCAGAAATAGGCCTCATCTCGCCTGGAAGGGAGAATTTCCTGGATTTTCTCGAGTTGCGGCAGGTGTTCTCGAGTTACGACGGGGACCTCAGGGATCCGCCCTGGTGGCCTCAGGAGACGCCAGTCCCCATGCGAGTTGCTAGGGGGCCTCTCGGGATTCCTCTCCCGTCGATACCGGGGCCAAAAACCTTGTGTGGAGTCAGGGCCGGAACCGAGGATACCTCTCATGGGCTGATATGGATCTTTGGGTACATCTGGAGTCTCGCCAGGGGAGACAGGCCTCGTCTCGAGTCGGGGCATGCACGTGCACTTTCCTTCCAGGCTGTAGCAGCAATGTCACGCTTCCCGTCACGTGGATCAAAGGATCTGTGGTTTTCCCTCGAGGCTTTCCCTCGAGGCTTTCCCACAGGGCTGTCCCACGTGCCACCATGGTGTGAGTCGATCCTCGGCGTGAAAGATGAGCCAGTGCAGGGCAAAGAGGTTCCTCTGGAATGGACTGAGACATCTGGGGGACTCTTGGAATGGTGGTACGACCATGGAGTTCCTCTCGCCTTTCCTGTTGAGAGTGCCTCCTCTTGAGATGCGACGGGAACGCCGGGAATTCTTTCCCGTTGAAAGCAGTGAAAGGATCCCTCATCTCGAGCTCCGAGGGGGAAACGGGGCTCCTCTGGATGTGGGCGGGACCATCGTGCTTCCTCTCGAGTGGAGACGGGTATGGCGGTGAACTTCTTGAGTCGCAGCAAGGGTGTGAAAGACCCTTTCGAAGTTCCAGAGGTTAGGTGTCATTAGTCTCCAGACGCCTCATCGGAAATAGGCCTCATCTCGCCTGGAAGGGAGAACTTCCTGGATTTTCTCGAGTTGCGGCAGGTGTTCTCGAGTTACGACGGGGACCTCAGGGACCCGCCCTGGTGGCCTCAGGAGAGGCCAGTCCCCATGCGAGTTGCTAGGGGGCCTCTCAGGATTCCTCTCCTGTCGAAACCGGGGCCAAAAACCTTTGGTGGAGTCAGGGCCGGAACCGAGGATTCCTCTCAGGGGCTGACATGGATCTTTGGGTACTTCTGGAGTCTCCCCAGGGGAGTCAGGCCTGGTCTCGAGTGGGGGCATGCACGTGCGCTTTCCTTCCAGGCTGTAGCAGCAATGTCACGCTTCCCGTCGCGTGGATCAAAGGATCTGTGGTTTTCCATCGAGGCTTTCCCTCGAGGCTTTCCCACAGGGCTATCCCACGTGCCACCGTGGTGTGAGTCGATCCTCGGCGTGAAAGATGAGCCAGTGCAGGGCAAAGAGGTTCCTCTGGAATGCACTGAGACATCTGGGGGACTCTTGGAATGGTGGTACGACCATGGAGTTCCTCTCGCCTTTCCTGGTGAGAGTGCATCCTCTTGAGATGCAACGGGAACGCCGGTAATTCTTTCCCGTTGAAAGCAGGGAAAGGATCCCTCATCTCGAGCTACGAGGGGGAAACGGTGCTCCTCTGGATGTGGGCGGGACCATCGTGCTTCCTCTTGAGTGGACACGGGTATGGCGGTGAACTTCTTGAGTTGCAGCAAGGGTGTGAAAGACCCTTTCGAAGTTCCAGAGGTTAGTTGTCATTAGTCTCCAGACGCCTCATCGGAAATAGGCCTCATCTCGCCTGGAAGGGAGAATTTCCTGGATTTTCTCGAGTTGCGGCAGGTGTTCTCGAGTTACGACGGGGACCTCAGGGACCCGCCCTGGTGGCCTCAGGAGACGCCAGTCCCCATGCGAGTTGCTAGGGGGCCTCTCGGGATTCCTCTCCCGTCGATACCGGGGCGAAAAACCTTGTGTGGAGTCAGGGCCGGAACCGAGGATTCCTCTCAGGGTCTGATATGGAACTTTGGGTACATCTGGAGTCTCGCCAGGGGAGACAGGCCTCGTCTCGAGTCGGGGCATGCACGTGCACTTTCCTTCCAGGCTGTAGCAGCAATGTCACGCTTCCCGTCGCGTGGATCAAAGGATCTGTGGTTTTCCCTCGAGGCTTTCCCTCGAGGCTTTCCCACAGGGCTGTCCCACGTGCCACCGTGTTGTGAGTCGATCCTCGGCGTGAAAGATGAGCCAGTGCAGGGCAAAGAGGTTCCTCTGGAATTGACTGAGACATCTGGGGGACTCTTGGAATGGTGGTACGACCATGGAGTTCCTCTCGCCTTTCCTGTTGAGAGTGCCTCCTCTTGAGATGCGACGGGAACGCCGGGAATACTTTCCCGTTGAAAGCAGGGAAAGGATCCCACATCTCGAGCTACGAGGGGGAAACGGGGCTCCTCTGGATGTGGGCGGGACCATCGTGCTTCCTCTCGAGTGGAGACGGGTATGGCGGTGAACTTCTTGAGTTGCAGCAAGGGTGTGAAAGACCCTTTCGAAGTTCCAGAGGTTAGGTGTCATTAGTCTCCAGAGGCCTCATCGGAAATAGGCCTCATCTCGCCTGGAAGGGAGAACTTCCTGGATTTTCTCGAGTTGCGGCAGGTGTTCTCGAGTTACGACGGGGACCTCAGCGACCCGCCCTGGTGGCCTCAGGAGAGGCCAGTCCCCATGCGAGTTGCTAGGGGGCCTCTCGGGATTCCTCTCCCGTCGATACCGGGGCCAAAAAGCTTGTGTGGAGTCAGGGCCGGAACCGAGGATTCCTCTCAGGGGCTGACATGGATCTTTGGGTACTTCTGGAGTCTCCCCAGGGGAGTCAGGCCTCGTCTCGAGTGGGGGCATGCACGTGCGCTTTCCTTCCAGGCTGTAGCAGCAATGTCACGCTTCCCGTCGCGTGGATCAAAGGATCTGTGGTTTTCCCTCGAGGCTTTCCCTCGAGGCTTTCCCACAGGGCTGTCCCACGTGCCACCGTGGTGTGAGTCGATCCTCGGCGTGAAAGATGAGCCAGTGCAGGGCAAAGAGGTTCCTCTGGAATGGACTGAGACATCTGGGGGACTCTTGGAATGGTGGTACGACCATGGAGTTCCTCTCGCATTTCCTGTTGAGAGTGCCTCCTCTTGAGATGCGACGGGAACGCCGGGAATACTTTCCCGTTGAAACCAGGGAAAGGATCCCTCATCTCTAGCTACGAGGGGGAAACGGGGCTCCTCTGGATGTGGGCGGGACCATCGTGCTTCCTCTCGAGTGGAGACGGGTATGGCGGTGAACTTCTTGAGTTGCAGCAAGGGTGTGAAAGACCCTTTCGAAGTTCCCGAGGTTTGGTGTCATTAGTCTCTAGAGGCCTCATCGGAAATAGGCCTCATCTCGCCTGGAAGGGAGAACATCCTGGATTTTCTCGAGTTCCGGCAGGTGTTCTCGAGTTACGACGGGGACCTCAGGGACCCGCCCTGGTGGCCTCCGGAGAGGCCAGTCCCCATGCGAGTTGCTAGGGGGCCTCTCGGGATTCCTCTCCCGTCGATACCGGGGCCAAAAACCTTGTGTGGAGTCAGGGCCGGAACCGAGGATTCCTCTCAGGGGCTGACATGGATCTTTGGGTACTTCTGGAGTCTCCCCAGGGGAGTCAGGCCTCGTCTCGAGTGGGGGCATGCACGTGCGCTTTCCTTCCAGGCTGTAGCAGCAATGTCACGCTTCCCGTGGCGTGGATCAAAGGATCTGTGGTTTTCCCTCGAGGCTTTCCCACAGGGCTGTCGCACGTGCCACCGTGGTGTGAGTCGATCCTCGGCGTGAAAGATGAGCCAGTGCAGGGCAAAGAGGTTCCTCTGGAATGGACTGAGTCATCTGGGGGACTCTTGGAATGGTGGTACGACCATGGAGTTCCTCTCGCCTTTCCTGTTGAGAGTGCCTCCTCTTGAGATGCGACGGGAACGCCGGGAATTCTTTCCCGTTGAAAGCAGGGAAAGGATCCCTCATCTCGAGCTACGAGGGGGAAACGGTGCACCTCTGGATGTGGGCGGGACCATCGTGCTTCCTCTCGAGTGGACACGGGTATGGCGGTGAACTTCTTGAGTCGCAGGAAGGGTGTGAAAGACCCTTTCGAAGTTCCAGAGGTTAGGTGTCATTAGTCTCCAGACGCCTCATCGGAAATAGGCCTCATCTCGCCTGGAAGGGAGAACTTCCTGGATTTTCTCCAGTTGCTGCAGGTGTTCTCGAGTTACGACGGGGACCTCAGGGACCCGCCCTGGTGGCCTCAGGAGAGGCCAGTCCCCATGCGAGTTTCTAGGGGGCCTCTCGGGATTCCTCTCCCGTCGATACCGGGGCCAAAAACCTTTGGTGGAGTCAGGGCCGGAACCGAGGATTCCTCTCATGGGCTGACATGGATCTTTGAGTACTTCTGGAGTCTCCCCAGGGGAGTCAGGCCTCGTCTCGACTGGGGGCATGCACGTGTGCTTTCCTTCCAGGCTGTAGCAGGAAAGTCACGCTTTCCGTGGCGTGGATGAAAGGATCTGTGTTTTTCCCTCGAGGCTTTCCATCGAGGCTTTCCCACAGGGCTGTCCCACGTGCCACCATGGTGTGAGTCGATCCTCGGCGTGATAGATGAGCCAGTGCTGGGCAAAGAGGTTCCTCTGGAATGGACTGAGACATCTGGGGGACTCTTGGAATGGTGGTAAGACCATGGAGTTCCTCTCGCCTTTCCTGCTGAGAGTGCCTCCTCTTGAGATGCGACGGGAACGCCGGGAATTCTTTCCCGTTGAAAGCAGGGAAAGGATCCCTCATCTCGAGCTACGAGGGGGAAACGGGGCTCCTCTGGATGTGGGCGGGACCATCGTGCTTCCTCTTGAGTGGACACGGGTATGGCGGTGAACTTCTTGAGTTGCAGCAAGGGTGTGAAAGACCCTTTCGAAGTTCCAGAGTTTAGGTGTCATTAGTCTCCAGACGCCTCATCGGAAATAGGCCTCATCTCGCCTGGAAGGGAGAACTTCCTGGATTTCTCGAGTTGCGGCAGGTGTTCTCGAGTTACGACGGGGACCTCAGGGACCCGCCCTGGTGGCCTCAGGAGAGGCCAGTCCCCATGCGAGTTGCTAGGGGGCGTCTCGGGATTACTCTTCCGTCGATACCGGGGCCAAAACCCTTTGGTGGAGTCAGGGCCGGAACCGAGGATTCCTCTCAGGGGCTGACATGGATCTTTGGGTACTTCTGGAGTCTCCCCAGGGGAGTCAGGCCTCGTCTCGAGTGGGTGCATGCACGTGCGCTTTCCTTCCAGGCTGTAGCAGCAATGTCACGCTTCCCGTCGCGTGGATCAAAGGATCTGTGGTTTTCCCTCGAGGCTTTCCCTCGAGGCTTTCCCACAGGGCTGTCCCACGTGCCACCGTGTTGTGAGTCGATCCTCGGCGTGAAAGATGAGCCAGTGCAGGGCAAAGAGGTTCCTCTGGAATTGACTGAGATATCTGGGGGACTCTTGGAATGTTGGTACGACCATGGAGTTCCTCTCGCCTTTCCTGTTGAGAGTGCCTCCTCTTGAGATGCGACGGGAACGCCGGGAATACTTTCCCGTTGAAAGCAGGGAAAGGATCCCACATCTCGAGCTACGAGGGGGAAACGGGGCTCCTCTGGATGTGGGCGGGACCATCGTGCTTCCTCTCGAGTGGAGACGGGTATGGCGGTGAACTTCTTGAGTTGCAGCAAGGGTGTGAAAGACCCTTTCGAAGTTCCAGAGGTTAGGTGTCATTAGTCTCCAGAGGCCTCATCGGAAATAGGCCTCATCTCGCCTGGAAGGGAGAACTTCCTGGATTTTCTCGAGTTGCGGCAGGTGTTCTCGAGTTACGACGGGGACCTCAGGGACCCGCCCTGGTGGCCTCAGGAGAGGCCAGTCCCCATGCGAGTTGCTAGGGGGCCTCTCGGGATTCCTCTCCCGTCGATACCGGGGCCAAAAAGCTTGTGTGGAGTCAGGGCCGGAACCGAGGATTCCTCTCAGGGGCTGACATGGATCTTTGGGTACTTCTGGAGTCTCCCCAGGGGAGTCAGGCCTCGTCTCGAGTGGGTGCATGCACGTGCGCTTTCCTTCCAGGCTGTAGCAGCAATGTCATGCTTCCCGTCGCGTGGATCAAAGGATCTGTGGTTTTCCCTCGAGGCTTTTCCTCGAGGCTTTCCCACAGGGCTGTCCCACGTGCCACCGTGTTGTGAGTCGATCCTCGGCGTGAAAGATGAGCCAGTGCAGGGCAAAGAGGTTCCTCTGGAATGGACTGAGACATCTGGGGGACTCTTGGAATGGTGGTACGACCATGGAGTTCCTCTCGCCTTTCCTGTTGAGAGTGCCTCCTCTTGAGATGCGACGGGAACGCCGGGAATACTTTCCCGTTGAAACCAGGGAAAGGATCCCTCATCTCGAGCTACGAGGGGGAAACGGGGCTCCTCTGGATGTGGGCGGGACCATCGTGCTTCCTCTCAAGTGGAGACGGGTATGGCGGTGAACTTCTTGAGTTGCAGCAAGGGTGTGAAAGACCCTTTCGAAGTTCCCGAGGTTTGGTGTCATTAGTCTCCAGAGGCCTCATCGGAAATAGGCCTCATCTCGCCTGGAAGGGAGAACTTCCTGGATTTTCTCGAGTTGCGGCAGGTGTTCTCGAGTTACGACGGGGACCTCAGGGACCCGCCCTGGTGGCCTCAGGAGAGGCCAGTCCCCATGCGAGTTGCTAGGGGGCCTCTCGGGATTCCTCTCCCGTCGATACCGGGGCCAAAAAGCTTGTGTGGAGTCAGGGCCGGAACCGAGGATTCCTCTCAGGGGCTGACATGGATCTTTGGGTACTTCTGGAGTCTCCCCAGGGGAGTCAGGCCTCGTCTCGAGTGGGGGCATGCACGTGCGCTTTCCTTCCAGGCTGTAGCAGCAATGTCACGCTTCCCGTCGCGTGGATCAAAGGATCTGTGGTTTTCCCTCGAGGCTTTCCCTCGAGGCTTTCCCACAGGGCTGTCCCACGTGCCACCGTGTTGTGAGTCGATCCTCGGCGTGAAAGATGAGCCAGTGCAGGGCAAAGAGGTTCCTCTGGAATGGACTGAGACATCTGGGGGACTCTTGGAATGGTGGTACGACCATGGAGTTCCTCTCGCCTTTCCTGTTGAGAGTGCCTCCTCTTGAGATGCGACGGGAACGCCGGGAATACTTTCCCGTTGAAACCAGGGAAAGGATCCCTCATCTCTAGCTACGAGGGGGAAACGGGGCTCCTCTGGATGTGGGCGGGACCATCGTGCTTCCTCTCGAGTGGAGACGGGTATGGCGGTGAACTTCTTGAGTTGCAACAAGGGTGTGAAAGACCCTTTCGAAGTTCCAGAGGTTAGGTGTCATTAGTCTCCAGACGCCTCATCGGAAATAGGCCTCATCTCGCCTGGAAGGGAGAACTTCCTGGATTTTCTCGAGTTCCGGCAGGTGTTCTCGAGTTACGACGGGGACCTCAGGGACCCGCCCTGGTGGCCTTCCGAGAGGCCAGTCCCCATGCGAGTTGCTAGGGGGCCTCTCGGGATTCCTCTCCCGTCGATACCGGGGCCAAAAACCTTGTGTGGAGTCAGGGCCGGAACCGAGGATTCCTCTCAGGGGCTGACATGGATCTTTGGGTACTTCTGGAGTCTCCCCAGTGGAGTCAGGCCTCGTCTCGAGTGGGGGCATGCACGTGCGCTTTCCTTCCAGGCTGTAGCAGCAATGTCACGCTTCCCGTGGCGTGGATCAAAGGATCTGTGGTTTTCCCTCGAGGCTTTCCCACAGGGCTGTCGCACGTGCCACCGTGGTGTGAGTCGATCCTCGGCGGGAAAGATGAGCCATTGCAGGGCAAAGAGGTTCCTCTGGAATGGACTGAGACATCTGGGGGACTCTTGGAATGGTGGTACGACCATGGAGTTCCTCTCGCCTTTCCTGTTGAGAGTGCCTCCTCTTGAGATGCGACGGGAACGCCGGGAATTCTTTCCCGTTGAAAGCAGGGAAAGGATCCCTCATCTCGAGCTACGAGGGGGAAACGGTGCACCTCTGGATGTGGGCGGGACCATCGTGCTTCCTCTCGAGTGGACACGGGTATGGCGGTGAACTTCTTGAGTCGCAGCAAGGGTGTGAAAGACCCTTTCGAAGTTCCAGAGGTTAGGTGTCATTAGTCTCCAGACGCCTCATCGGAAATAGGCCTCATCTCGCCTGGAAGGGAGAACTTCCTGGATTTTCTCGAGTTGCGGCAGGTGTTCTCGAGTTACGACGGGGACCTCAGGGACCCGCCCTGGTGGCCTCAGGAGAGGCCAGTCCCCATGCGAGTTGCTAGGGGGCCTATCGGGATTCCTCTCCCGTCGATACCGGGGCCAAAAACCTTGTGTGGCGTCAGGGCCGGAACCGAGGATTCCTCTCAGGGGCTGACATGGATCTTTGGGTACTTCTGGAGTCTCCCCAGGGGAGTCAGGCCTCGTCTCGAGTGGGGGCATGCACGTGCGCTTTCCTTCCAGGCTGTAGCAGCAATGTCATTCTTCCCGTCGCGTGGATCAAAGGATCTGTGGTTTTCCCTCGAAGCTTTCCCTAGAGGCTTTCCCACAGGGCTGTCCCACGTGCCACCGTGGTGTGAGTCGATCCTCGGCGTGAAAGATGAGCCAGTGCAGGGCAAAGAGGTTCCTCTGGAATGGACTGAGACATCTGGGGGACTCTTGGAATGGTGGTACGACCATGGAGTTCCTCTCGCCTTTCCTGTTGAGAGTGCCTCCTCTTGAGATGCGACGGGAACGCCGGGAATTCTTTCCCGTTGAAAGCAGGGAAAGGATCCCTCATCTCGAGCTCCGAGGGGGAAACGGGGCTCCTCTGGATGTGGGCGGGACCATCGTGCTTCCTCTCGAGTGGAGACGGGTATGGCGGTAAACTTCTTGAGTTGCAGCAAGTGTGTGAAAGACCCTTTCGAAGTTCCAGAGGTTAGGTGTCATTAGTCTCCAGACGCCTCATCGGAAATAGGCCTCATCTCGCCTGGAAGGGAGAACTTCCTGGATTTTCTCGAGTTGCGGCAGGTGTTCTCGAGTTACGACGGGGACCTCAGGGACCCGCCCTGGTGGCCTCAGGAGAGGCCAGTCCCCATGCGAGTTGCTAGGGGGCCTCTCGGGATTCCTCTCCCGTCGATACCGGGTCCAAAAACCTTGTGTGGTGTCAGGGCCGGAACCGAGGATTCCTCTCAGGTGCTGACATGGATCTTTGGGTACTTCTGGAGTCTCCCCAGGGGAGTCAGGCCTCGTCTCGTGTGGGGGCATGCACTTGCGCTTTCCTTCCAGGCTGTAGCAGCAATGTCACGCTTCCCGTGGCGTGGATCAAAGGATCTGTGGTTTTCCCTTGAGGCTTTCCCTCGAGGCTTTCCCACAGGGCTGTCCCACGTGCCACCGTGGTGTGAGTCGATCCTCGGCGTGAAAGATGAGCCAGTGCAGGGAAAAGAGGTTACTCTGGAATGGACTGAGACATCTGGGGGACTCTTGGAATGGTGGTACGACCATGGAGTTCCTCTCGCCTTTCATGTTGAGAGTGCCTCCTCTTGAGATGCGACGGGAACGCCGGGAATTCTTTCCCGTTGAAAGCAGGGAAAGGATCCCTCATCTCGAGCTACGAGGGGGAAACGGGACTCCTCTGGATGTGGGCGGGACCATCGTGCTTCCTCCCGAGTGGAGACGGGTATGGCGGTGAACTTCTTGAGTTGCAGCAAGGGTGTGAAAGACCCTTTCGAAGTTCCAGAAGTTAGGTGTCATTTATCTCCAGACGCCTCATCGGAAATAGGCCTCATCTCGCCTGGAAGGGAGAACTTCCTGGATTTTCTCGAGTTGCGGCAGGTGTTCTCGAGTTACGACGGGGACCTCAGGGACCCGCCCTGGTGGCCTCAGGAGAGGCCAGTCCCCATGCGAGTTGCTAGGGGGCCTCTCGGGATTCCTCTCCCGTCGATACCGGGAAGAAAAACATTTTTTGGAGTCAGGGCCGGAAGCGAGGATTCCTCTCAGGGGCTGACATGGATCTTTGGGTACTTCTGCAGTCTCCCCAAGGGAGTCAGGCCTCGTCTCGAATGGGGGCATGCACGTGCGCTTTCCTTCCAGGCTGTAGCAGCAATGTCACGCTTCCCGTCTCGTGGATCAAAGGATCTGTGGTTTTCCCTCGAGGCTTTCCCTCGAGGCTTTCCCACAGGGCTGTCCTACGTGCCACCGTGGTGTGAGTCGATCCTCGGCGTGAAAGATGAGCCAGTGCAGGGCAAAGAGGTTCCTCTGGAATGGACTGAGACATCTGGGGGACTCTTGGAATGGTGGTACGACCATGGAGTTCCTCTCGCCTTTCCTGTTGAGAGTGCCTCCTCTTGAGATGCGACGGGAACGCCGGGAATTCTTTCCCGTTGAAAGCAGGGAAAGGATCCCTCATCTCGAGCTACGAGGGGGAAACGGGGCTCCTCTGGATGTGGGCGGGACCATCGTGCTTCCTCTCGAGTGGAGACGGGTATGGCGGTGAACTTCTTGAGTTGCAGCAAGGATGTGAAAGACCCTTTCGAAGTTCCAGAGGTTAGGTGTCATTAGTCTCCAGACGCTTCATCGGAAATAGGCCTCATCTCGCCTGGAAGGGAGAACTTCCTGGATTTTCTCGAGTTGCGGCAGGTGTTCTCGAGTTACGACGGGGACCTCAGGGACCCGCCCTGGTGGCCTCAGGAGAGGCCAGTCCCCATGCGAGTTGCTAGGGGGCCTATCGGGATTCCTCTCCCGTCGATACCGGGGCCAGAAACCTTGTGTGGCGTCAGGGCCGGAACCGAGGATTCCTCTCAGGGGCTGACATGGATCTTTGGGTACTTCTGGAGTCTCCCCAGGGGAGTCAGGCCTCGTCTCGAGTGGGGGCATGCACGTGCGCTTTCCTTCCAGGCTGTAGCAGCAATGTCATTCTTCCCGTCGCGTGGATCAAAGGATCTGTGGTTTTCCCTCGAAGCTTTCCCTAGAGGCTTTCCCACAGGGCTGTCCCACGTGCCACCGTGGTGTGAGTCGATCCTCGGCGTGAAAGATGAGCCAGTGCAGGGCAAAGAGGTTCCTCTGGAATGGACTGAGACATCTGGGGGACTCTTGGAATGGTGGTACGACCATGGAGTTCCTCTCGCCTTTCCTGTTGAGAGTGCCTCCTCTTGAGATGCGACGGGAACGCCGGGAATTCTTTCCCGTTGAAAGCAGGGAAAGGATCCCTCATCTCGAGCTCCGAGGGGGAAACGGGGCTCCTCTGGATGTGGGCGGGACCATCGTGCTTCCTCTCGAGTGGAGACGGGTATGGCGGTAAACTTCTTGAGTTGCAGCAAGGGTGTGAAAGACCCTTTCGAAGTTCCAGAGGTTAGGTGTCATTAGTCTCCAGACGCCTCATCGGAAATAGGCCTCATCTCGCCTGGAAGGGAGAACTTCCTGGATTTTCTCGAGTTGCGGCAGGTGTTCTCGAGTTACGACGGGGACCTCAGGGACCCGCCCTGGTGGCCTCAGGAGAGGCCAGTCCCCATGCGAGTTGCTAGGGGGCCTCTCGGGATTCCTCTCCCGTCGATACCGGGTCCAAAAACCTTGTGTGGAGTCAGGGCCGGAACCGAGGATTCCTCTCAGGTGCTGACATGGATCTTTGGGTATTTCTGGAGTCTCCCCAGGGGAGTCAGGCCTCGTCTCGTGTGGGGGCATGCAATTGCGCTTTCCTTCCAGGCTGTAGCAGCAATGTCACGCTTCCCGTCGCGTGGATCAAAGGATCTGTGGTTTTCCCTCGAGGCTTTCCCTCGAGGCTTTCCCACAGGGCTGTCCCACGTGCCACCGTGGTGTGAGTCGATCCTCGGCGTGAAAGATGAGCCAGTGCAGGGCAAAGAGGTTCCTCTGGAATGGACTGAGACATCTGGGGGACTCTTGGAATGGTGGTACGACCATGGAGTTCCTCTCGCCTTTCCTGTTGAGAGTGCCTCCTCTTGAGATGCGACGGGAACGCCGGGAATTCTTTCCCGTTGAAAGCAGGGAAAGGATCCCTCATCTCGAGCTACGAGGGGGAAACGGGACTCCTCTGGATGTGGGCGGGACCATCGTGCTTCCTCCCGAGTTGAGACGGGTATGGCAGTGAACTTCTTGAGTTGCAGCAAGGGTGTGAAAGACCCTTTCGAAGTTCCAGAAGTTAGGTGTCATTTATCTCCAGACGCCTCATCGGAAATAGGCCTCATCTCGCCTGGAAGGGAGAACATCCTGGATTTTCTCGAGTTGCGGCAGGTGTTCTCGAGTTACGACGGGGACCTCAGGGACCCGCCCTGGTGGCCTCAGGAGAGGCCAGTCCCCATGCGAGTTGCTAGGGGGCCTCTCGGGATTCCTCTCCCGTCGATACCGGGCCCAAAAACATTTTTTGGATTCAGGGCTGGAACCGAGGATTCCTCTCAGGGGCTGACGTGGACCTTTGGGTACTTCTGGAGTGTCCCCAAGGGAGTCAGGCCTCGTCTCGAGTCGGGGCATGCACGTGCGCTTTCCTTCCAGGCTGTAGCAGCAATGTCACGCTTCCCGTCGCGTGGATCAAAGGATCTGTGGTTTTCCCTCGAGGCTTTCCCTCGAGGCTTTCCCACAGGGCTGTCCCACGTGCCACCGTGGTGTGAGTCGATCCTCGGCGTGAACGATGAGCCAGTGCAGGGCAAAGAGGTTCCTCTGGAATGGACTGAGACATCTGGGGGACTCTTGGAATGGTGGTACGACCATGGAGTTCCTCTCGCCTTTCCTGTTGAGAGTGCCTCCTCTTGAGATGCGACGGGAACGCCGGGAATTCTTTCCCGTTGAAAGCAGGGAAAGGATCCCTCATCTCGAGCTCCGAGGGGGAAACGGGGCTCCTCTGGATGTTGGCGGGTCCATCGTGCTTCCTCTCGAGTGGAGACGGGTATGGCGGTGAACTTCTTGAGTTGCAGCAAGGGTGTGAAAGACCCTTTCGAAGTTCCAGAGTTTAGGTGTCATTAGTCTCCAGACGCCTCATCGGAAATAGGCCTCATCTCGCCTGGAAGGGAGAACTTCCTGGATTTTCTCGAGTTGCGGCAGGTGTTCTCGAGTTACGACGGGGACCTCAGGGACCCGCCCTGGTGGCCTCAGGAGAGGCCAGTCCCCATGCGAGTTGCTAGGGGGCCTCTCGGGATTCCTCTCCCGTTGATACCAGGGCCAAAAACCTTGTGTGGAGTCAGGGCCGGAAGCGAGGATTCCTCTCAGGGGCTGACATGGATCTTTGGGTACTTCTGCAGTCTCCCCAAGGGAGTCAGGCCTCGTCTCGAGTGGGGGCATGCACGTGCGCTTTCCTTCCAGGCTGTAGCAGCAATGTCACGCTTCCCGTCTCGTGGATCAAAGGATCTGTGGTTTTCCCTCGAGGCTTTCCCTCGAGGCTTTCCCACAGGGCTGTCCCACGTGCCACCGTGGTGTGAGTCGATCCTCGGCGTGAAAGATGAGCCAGTGCAGGGCAAAGAGGTTCCTCTGGAATGGACTGAGACATCTGGGGGACTCTTGGAATGGTGGTACGACCATGGAGTTCCTCTCGCCTTTCCTGTTGAGAGTGCCTCCTCTTGAGATGCGACGGGAACGCCGGGAATTCTTTCCCGTTGAAAGCAGGGAAAGGATCCCTCATCTCGAGCTACGAGGGGGAAACGGGGCTCCTCTGGTTGTGGGCGGGACCATCGTGCTTCCTCTCGAGTGGAGACGGGTATGGCGGTGAACTTCTTGAGTTGCAGCAAGGGTGTGAAAGACCCTTTCGAAGTTCCAGAGGTTAGGTGTCATTAGTCTCCAGACGCCTTATCGGAAATAGGCCTCATCTCGCCTGGAAGGGAGAACTTCCTGCATTTTCTTGAGTTGCGGCAGGTGTTCTCGAGTTACGACGGGGACCTCAGGGACCCGCCCTGGTGGCCTCAGGAGAGGCCAGTCCCCATGCGAGGTGCTAGGGGGCCTCTCGGGATTCCTCTCCCGTCGATACCGGCGCCAAAAACCTTGTGTGAAGTCAGGGCCGTAACCGAGGATTCCTCTCAGGGGCTGACATGGATCTTTGGGTACTTGTGGAGTCTCCCCAGGGGAGTCAGGCCTCGTCTCGAGTGGGGGCATGCACGTGCACTTTCCTTCCAGGCTGTAGCAGCAATGTCACGCTTCCCGTGGCCTGGATCAAACGATCTGTGTTTTTCCCTCGAGGCTTTCCCTTGAGGCTTTCCCACAGGGCTGTCCCACGTGCCACCGTGGTGTGAGTCGAACCTCGGCTGGAAAGATGAGCCAGTGCAGGGCCAAGAGGTTCCTCTGGAATGGACTGAGACATCTGGGGGACTCTTGGAATGGTGGTACGACCATGGAGTTCCTCTCGCCTTTCCTGTTGAGAGTGCCTCCTATTGAGAAGAGACGGGAACGCCGGGAATCCTTTCCCCTTGAAAGCAGGGAAAGGATCCCTCATTTCGAGCTACGAGGGGGAAACGGGGCTCCTCTGGATGTGGGCGGGACCATCGTGCTTCCTCTCGAGTGGAGACGGGTATGGCGGTGAACTTCTTGAGTTGCAGCAAGGGTGTGAAAGACCCTTTCGAAGTTCCAGAATATAGGTGTCATTAGTCTCCAGACGCTTCATCGGAAATAGGCCTCATCTCGCCTGCAAGGGAGAACTTCCTGGATTTTCTCGAGTTGCGGCAGGTGTTCCCGAGTTACGACGGGGACCTCAGGGACCCGCCCTGGTGGCCTCAGGAGAGGCCAGTCCCCATGCGTGTTGCTAGGGGGCCTGTCGGGATTCCTCTCCCGTCGATACCGGGGCCAAAAACCTTGTGTGGCGTCAGGGCCGGAACCGAGGATTCCTCTCAGGGGCTGACATGGATCTTTGGGTACTTGTGGAGTCTCCCCAGGGGAGTCAGGCCTCGTCTCGAGTGGGGGCATGCACGTGCGCTTTCCTTCCAGGCTGTAGCAGCAATGTCACGCTTCCCGTAGCGTTTATCAAAGGGTCTGTGGTTTTCCCTCGAGGCTTTCCCTCGAGGCTTTCCCACAGGGCTGTCCCACGTGCCACTGTGGTGTGAGTCGATCCTCGGCGGGAAAGATGAGCCAGTGCAGGGCAAAGAGGTTCCTCTGGAATGGACTGAGACATCTGGCGGACTCTTGGAATGGTGGTACGACCATGGAGTTCCTCTCGGCTTTCCTGTGGAGAGTGCCTCCTCTTGAGATGCGACGGGATCGCCGGGAATTCTTTCCCGTTGAAAGCAGGGAAAGGATCCCTCATCTCGAGCTCCGAGGGGGAAACGGGGCTCCTCTGGATGTGGGCGGGACCATCGTGCTTCCTCTCGAGTGGAGACGGGTATGGCGGTGAACTTCTTGAGTTGCAGCAAGGGTGTGAAAGACCCTTTCGAAGTTCCAGAGGTTAGGTGTCATTAGTCTCCAGACGCCTCATCGGAAATAGGCCTCATCTCGCCTGGAAGGGAGAACTTCCTGGATTTTCTCGAGTTGCGGCAGGTGTTCTCGAGTTACGACGGGGACCTCAGGCACCCGCCCTGGTGGCCTCAGGAGAGGCCAGTCCCCATGCGAGTTGCTAGGGGGCCTCTCGGGATTCCTCTCCCGTCGAAACCGGGGCCAAAAACCTTGTGTGGAGTCAGGGCCGGAACCGAGGATTCCTCTCAGGGGCTGACATGGATCTTTGGGTACTTCTGGAGTCTCCCCAGGGGAGTCAGGCCTCGTCTCGTGTGGAGGCATGCACTTGCGCTTTCCTTCCAGGCTGTAGCAGCAATGTCACGCTTCCCGTCGCGTGGATCAAAGGATCTGTGGTTTTACCTCGAGGCTTTCCCTCGAGGCTTTCCCACAGGGCTGTCCCACGTGCCACCGTGGTGTGAGTCGATCCTCGGCGTGAAAGATGAGCCAGTGCAGGGCAAAGAGGTTCCTCTGGAATGGACTGAGACATCTGGGGGACTCTTGGAATGGTGGTACGACCATGGAGTTCCTCTCGCCTTTCCTGTTGAGAGTGCCTCCTCTTGAGATGCGACGGGATCGCCGGGAATTCTTTCCCCTTGAAAGCAGGGAAAGGATAATTCATCTCGAGCTCCGAGGGGGAAACGGGGCTCCTCTGGATGTGGGCGGGACCATCGTGCTTCCTCTCGAGTGGAGTCGGGTATGGCGGTGAACTTCTTGAGTTGCAGCAAGGGTGTGAAAGACCCTTTCGAAGTTCCAGAGGTTAGGTGTCATTAGTCTCCAGACGCCTCATCGGAAATAGGCCTCATCTCGCCTGGAAGGGAGAACTTCCTGGATTTTCTCGAGTTGCGGCAGGTTATCCTGAGTTACGACGGGGACCTCAGGGACCCGCCCTCGTGGCCTCAGGAGAGGCCAGTCCCCATGCGAGTTGCTAGGGGGCCTCTCGGGATTCCTCTCCCGTCGATACCGGGGCCTAAAACCTTGTGTGGAGTCAGGGCCGGAACCGAGGATTCCTCTCAGGGGCTGATATGGATCTTTGGGTACTTCTGGATTCTCGCCAGGGGACACAGGCCTCGTCTCGAGTGGGGGCATGCACGTGCGCTTTCCTTCCAGGCTGTAGCAGCAATGTCACGCTTCCCGTAGCGTTTATCAAAGGGTCTGTTGTTTTCCCTCGAGGCTTTCCCTCGAGGCTTTCCCACAGGGCTGTCCCACGTGCCACCGTGGTGTGAGTCGATCCTCGGCATGAAAGATGAGCCAGTGCAGGGCAAAGAGTTTCCTCTGGAATGGACTGAGACATCTGGGGGACTCTTGGAATGGTGGTACGACCATGGAGTTCCTCTCGCCTTTCCTGTTGAGAGTGCCTCCTCTTGAGATGCGACGGGAACGCCGGGAATTCTTTCCCGTTGAAAGCAGGGAAAGGATCCCCCATTTCGAGCTCCGAGGGGAAAACGGGGCTCCTCTGGATGTGGGCGGGACCATCGTGCTTCCTCTCGAGTGGAGACGGTTATGGCGGTGAACTATTGAGTTGCAGCAAGGGTGTGAAAGACCCTTTCGAAGTTCCAGAGGTTAGGTGTCATTAGTCTCCAGACGCCTCATCGGAAATAGGCCTCATCTCGCCTGGAAGGGAGAACTTCCTGGATTTTCTCGAGTTGCGGTAGGTGTTCCCGAGTTACGACGGGGACCTCAGGGACCCGCCCTGGTGGCCTCAGGAGAGGCCAGTCCCCATGCGAGTTGCTAGGGGGCCTCTCGTGATTCCTCTCCCGTCGATACCGGGGCCAAAAACCTTGTGTGGAGTCAGGGCTGGAACCGAGGATTCCTCTCAGGGGCTGACATGGATCTTTGGGTACTTCTGGAGTCTCCCCAGGGGATTCAGGCCTCGTCTCGAGTGGGGGCATGCACGTGCGCTTTCCTTTCAGGCTGTAGCAGCAATGTCACGCTTCCCGTGGCCTGGATCAAAGGATCTGTGGTTTTCCCTCGAGGCTTTCCCTCGAGGCTTTCCCACAGGGCTGTCCCACGTGCCACCGTGGTGTGAGTCGATCCTCGGCGTGAAAGATGAGCCAGTGCAGGGCAAAGAGGTTCCTCTGGAATGGACTGAGACATCTGGGGGACTCTTGGAATGGTGGTACGACCATGGAGTTCCTCTCGTCTTTCCTGTGGAGAGTGCCTCCTCTTGAGATGTGACGGGATCGCCGGGAATTCTTTCCCGTTGAAAGCAGGGAAAGGATCCCTCATCTCGAGCTCCGAGGGGGAAACGGGGCTCCTCTGGATGTGGGCGGGACAATCGTGCTTCCTCTCGAGTGGAGACGGGTATGGCGGTGAACTTCTTGAGTTGCAGCAAGGGTGTGAAAGACCCTTTCGAAGTTCCAGAGGTTAGGTGTCATTAGTCTCCAGACGCCTCATCGGAAATAGGCCTCATCTCGCCTGGAAGGGAGAACTTCCTGGATTTTCTCGAGTTGCGGCAGGTTATCCCGAGTTACGACGGGGACCTCAGGGACCCGCCCTGGTGGCCTCAGGAGAGGCCAGTCCTCATGCGAGTTGCTAGGGGGCCTCTCGGGATTCCTCTCCCGTCGATACCGGCGCCAAAAACCTTGTGTGGAGTCAGGGCCGGAACCGAGGATTCCTCTCAGGGGCTGATATGGATCTTTGGGTACTTCTGGAGTCTCGCCAGGGGAGACAGGCCTCGTCTCGAGTCGGGGCATGCACGTGCGCTTTCCTTCCAGGCTGTAGCAACAATGTCACGCTTCCCGTGGCGTGGATCAAAGGGTCTGTGGTTTTCCCTCGAGGCTTTCCCTCGAGGCTTTCCCACAGGGCTGTCCCACGTGCCACCGTGGTGTGAGTCGATCCTCGGCGTGAAAGATGAGCCAGTGCAGGGCAAAGAGGTTCCTCTGGAATGGACTGAGACATCTGGGGGACTCTTGGAATGGTGGTACGACCATGGAGTTCCTCTCGCCTTTCCTGTTGAGAGTGCCTCCTCTTGAGATGCGACGGGAACGCCGGGAATTCTTTCCCGTTGAAAGCAGGGAAAGGATCCCTCATCTCGAGCTACGAGGGGGAAACGGGACTCCTCTGGATGTGGGCGGGACCATCGTGCTTCCTGGCGAGTGGACACGGGTATGGCGGTGAACTTCTTGAGTTGCAGCAAGGGTGTGAAAGACCCTTTCGAAGTTCCAGAAGTTAGGTGTCATTTATCTCCAGACGCCTCATCGGAAATAGGCCTCATCTCGCCTGGAAGGGAGAACTTCCTGGATTTTCTCGAGTTGCGGCAGGTGTTCTCGAGTTACGACGGGGACCTCAGGGACCCGCCCTGGTGGCCTCAGGAGAGGCCAGTCCCCATGCGAGTTGCTAGGGGGCCTCTCGGGATTCCTCTCCCGTCGATACCGGGCCCAAAAACATTTTTTGGAGTCAGGGCCGGAACCGAGGATTCCTCTCAGGGGCTGACATGGATCTTTGGGTACTTGTGGAGTCTCCCCAGGGGAGTCAGGCCTCGTCTCGAGTGGGGGCATGCACGTGCACTTTCCTTCCAGGCTGTAGCAGCAATGTCACGCTTCCCGTGGCCTGGATCAAACGATCTGTGGTTTTCCCTCGAGGCTTTCCCTTGAGGCTTTCCCACAGGGCTGTCCCACGTGCCACCGTGGTGTGAGTCGAACCTCGGCGTGAAAGATGAGCCAGTGCAGGGCCAAGAGGTTCCTCTGGAATGGACTGAGACATCTGGGGGACTCTTGGAATGGTGGTACGACCATGGAGTTCCTCTCGCCTTTCCTGTTGAGAGTGCCTCCTATTTAGAAGAGACGGGAACGCCGGGAATTCTTTCCCGTTGAAAGCAGGGAAAGGATCCCTCATCTCGAGCTACGAGGGGGAAACGGGGCTCCTCTGGATGTGGGCGGGACCATCGTGCTTCCTCTCGAGTGGAGACGGGTATGGCGGTGAACTTCTTGAGTTGCAGCAAGGGTGTGAAAGACCCTTTCGAAGTTCCAGAATTTAGGTGTCATTAGTCTCCAGACGCTTCATCGGAAATAGGCCTCATCTCGCCTGCAAGGGAGAACTTCCTGGATTTTCTCGAGTTGCGGCAGGTGTTCCCGAGTTACGACGGGGACCTCAGGGACCCGCCCTGGTGGCCTCAGGAGAGGCCAGTCCCCATGCGTGTTGCTAGGGGGCCTCTCGGGATTCCTCTCCCGTCGATACCGGGGCCAAAAACCTTGTGTGGCGTCAGGGCCGGAACCGAGGATTCCTCTCAGGGGCTGACATGGATCTTTGGGTACTTCTGGAGTCTCCCCAGGGGAGTCAGGCCTCGTCTCGAGTGGGGGCATGCACGTGCGCTTTCCTTCCAGGCTGTAGCAGCAATGTCACGCTTCCCGTCGCGTGGATCAAAGGATCTGTGGTTTTCCCTCGAGGCTTTCCCTCGAGGCTTTCCCACAGGGCTGTCCCACGTGACACCGTGGTGTGAGTCGATCCTCGGCGTGAAAGATGAGCCAGTGCAGGGCATAGAGGTTCCTCTGGAATGGACTAAGACATCTGGCGGACTCTTGGAATGGTGGTACGACCATGGAGTTCCTCTCGGCTTTCCTGTGGAGACTGCCTCCTCTTGAGATGCGACGGGATCGCCGGGAATTCTTTCCCGTTGAAAGCAGGGAAAGGATCCCTCATCTCGAGCTCCGAGGGGGAAACGGGGCTCCTCTGGATGTGGGCGGGACCATCGTGCTTCCTCTCGAGTGGAGACGGGTATGGCGGTGAACTTCTTGAGTTGCAGCAAGGGTGTGAAAGACCCTTTCGAAGTTCCAGAGGTTAGGTGTCATTAGTCTCCAGACGCCTCATCGGAAATAGGCCTCATCTCGCCTGGAAGGGAGAACTTCCTGGATTTTCTCGAGTTGCCACAGGTGTTCTCGAGTTACGACGGTGACCTCAGGCACCCGCCCTGGTGGCCTCAGGAGAGGCCAGTCCCCATGCGAGTTGCTAGGGGGCCTCTCGGGATTCCTCTCCCGTCGAAACCGGGGCCAAAAACCTTGTGTGGAGTCAGGGCCGGAACCGAGGATTCCTCTCAGGGGCTGACATGGATCTTTGGGTACTTCTGGAGTCTCCCCAGGGGAGTCAGGCCTCGTCTCGTGTGGAGGCATGCACTTGCGCTTTCCTTCCAGGCTGTAGCAGCAATGTCACGCTTCCCGTCGCGTGGATCAAAGGATCTGTGGTTTTCCCTCGAGGCTTTCCCTCGAGGCTTTCCCACAGGGCTGTCCCACGTGCCACCGTGGTGTGAGTCGATCCTCGGCGTGAAAGATGAGCCAGTGCAGGGCAAAGAGGTTCCTCTGGAATGGACTGAGACATCTGGGGGACTCTTGGAATGGTGGTACGACCATGGAGTTCCTCTCGGCTTTCCTGTTGAGAGTGCCTCCTCTTGAGATGCGACGGGATCGCCGGGAATTCTTTCCCGTTGAAAGCAGGGAAAGGATCCCTCATCTCGAGCTCCGAGGGGGAAACGGGGCTCCTCTGGATGTGGGCGGGACCATCGTGCTTCCTCTCGAGTGGAGACGGGTATGGCGGTGAACTTCTTGAGTTGCAGCAAGGGTGTGAAAGACCCTTTCGAAGTTCCAGAGGTTAGGTGTCATTAGTCTCCAGACGCCTCATCGGAAATAGGCCTCATCTCGCCTGGAAGGGAGAACTTCCTGGATTTTCTCGAGTTGCGGCAGGTTATCCCGAGTTACGACGGGGACTTCAGGGACCCGCCCTGGTGGCCTCAGGAGAGGCCAGTCCCCATGCGAGTTGCTAGGGGGCCTCTCGGGATTCCTCTCCCGTCGATACCGGGCCCAAAAACATTTTTAGGAGTCAGGAGCGGAACCGAGGATTCCTCTCAGGGGCTGACATGGATCTTTGGGTACTTCTGGAGTGTCCCCAAGGGAGTCAGGCCTCGTCTCGAGTCGGGGCATGCACGTGCGCTTTCCTTCCAGGCTGTAGCAGCAATGTCACTCTTCCCGTCGCGTGGATCAAAGGATCTGTGGTTTTCCCTCGAGGCTTTCCCTCGAGGCTTTCCCACAGGGCTGTCCCACGTGCCACCGTGGTGTGAGTCGATCCTCGGCGTGAAAGATGAGCCAGTGCAGGGCAAAGAGGTTCCTCTGGAATGGATTGAGACATCTGGGGGACTCTTGGAATGGTGGTACGACCATGGAGTTCCTCTCGCCTTTCCTGTTGAGAGTGCCTCCTCTTGAGATGCGACGGGAACGCCGGGAATTCTTTCCCGTTGAAAGCAGGGAAAGGATCCCTCATCTCGAGCTCCGAGGGGGAAACGGGGCTCCTCTGGATGTTGGCGGGTCCATCGTGCTTCCTCTCGAGTGGAGACGGGTATGGCGGTGAACTTCTTGAGTTGCAGCAAGGGTGTGAAAGACCCTTTCGAAGTTCCAGAGGTTAGGTGTCATTAGTCTCCAGACGCCTCATCGGAAATAGGCCTCATCTCGCCTGGAAGGGAAAACTTCCTGGATTTTCTCGAGTTGCGGCAGGTGTTCTCGAGTTACGACGGGGACCTCAGGGACCCGCCCTGGTGGCCTCAGGAGAGGCCAGTCCCCATGCGAGTTGCTAGGGGGCCTCTCAGGATTCCTCTCCCGTCGATACCGGGGCCAAAAACCTTGTGTGGAGTCAGGGCCGGAACCGAGGATTCCTCTCAGGGGCTGACATGGATCTTTGGGTACTTCTGCAGTCTCCCCAGGGGAGTCAGGCCTCGTCTCATGTGGGGGCATGCACTTGCGCTTTCCTTCCAGGCTGTAGCAGCAATGTCACGCTTCCCGTGGCGTGGATCAAAGGATCTGTGGTTTTCCCTCGAGGCTTTCCCTCGAGGCTTTCCCACAGGGCTGTCCCACGTGCCACCGTGGTGTGAGTCGATCCTCGGCGTGAAAGATGAGCCAGTGCAGGGCAAAGAGGTTCCTCTGGAATGGACTGAGACATCTGGGGGACTCTTGGAATGGTGGTACGACCATGGAGTTCCTCTCGCCTTTCCTGTTGAGAGTGCCTCCTCTTGAGATGCGACGGGAGCACCGGGAATTCTTTCCCGTTGAAAGCAGGTCAAGGATCCCTCATCTCGAGCTCCGAGGGGGAAACGGGGCTCCTCTGGATGTGGGCGGGACCATCGTGCTTCCTCTCGAGTGGAGACGGGTATGGCTGTGAACTTCTTGAGTTGCAGCAAGGGTGTGAAAGACCCTTTCGAAGTTCCAGAGGTTAGGTGTCATTAGTCTCCAGACGCCTCATCGGAAATAGGCCTCATCTCGCCTGGAAGGGAGAACTTCCTGGATTTTCTCGAGTTGCGGCAGGTTATCCCGAGTTACGACGGGGACCTCAGGGACCCGCACTGGTGGCCTCAGGAGAGGCCAGTCCCCATGCGAGTTGCTAGGGGGCCTCTCGGGATTCCTCTCCCGTCGATACCGGGGCCAAAAACCTTGTGTGGAGTCAGGGCCGGAAACGAGGATTCCTCTCAGGGGCTGATATGGATCTTTGGGTACTTCTGGAGTCTCGCCAGGGGAGACAGGCCTCGTCTCGAGTGGGGGCATGCACGTGCGCTTTCCTTCCAGGCTGTAGCAGCAATGTCACGCTTCCCGTCGCGTGGATCAAAGGGTCTGTGGTTTTCCCTCGAGGCTTTCCCTCGAGGCTTTCCCACAGGGCTGTCCCACGTGCCACCGTGGTGTGAGTCGATCCTCGGCGTGAAAGATGAGCCAGTGCAGGGCAAAGAGTTTCCTCTGGAATGGACTGAGACATCTGGGGGACTCTTGGAATGGTGGTACGACCATGGAGTTCCTCTCGCCTTTCCTGTTGAGAGTGCCTCCTCTTGAGATGCGACGGGAACGCCGTGAATTCTTTCCCGTTGAAAGCAGGGAAAGGATCCCTCATCTCGAGCTCCGAGGGGGAAACGGGACTCCTCTGGATGTGGGCGGGACCATCGTGCTTCGTCTCGAGTGGAGACAGGTATGGCGGTGAACTTCTTGAGTTGCAGCAAGGGTGTGAAAGACCCTTTCGAAGTTCCAGACGTTAGGTGTCATTAGTCTCCAGACGCCTCATCGGAAATAGGCCTCATCTCGCCTGGAAGGGAGAACTTCCTGGATTTTCTCGAGTTGCGGCAGGTTATCCCGCGTTACGACGGGGACCTCAGGGACCCGCCCTGGTGGCCTCAGGAGAGGCCAGTCCCCATGCGAGTTGCTAGGGGGCCTCTCGGGATTCCTCTCCCGTCGATACCGGGGCCAAAAACCTTGTGTGGAGTCAGGGCCGGAACCGAGGATTCCTCTCAGGGGCTGATATGGATCTTTGGGTACTTCTGGAGTCTCGCCAGGGGAGACAGGCCTCGTCTCGAGTGGGGGCATGCACGTGCGCTTTCCTTCCAGGCTGTAGCAGCAATGTCACGCTTCCCGTCGCGTGGATCAAAGGATCTGTGGTTTTCCCTCGAGGCTTTCCCTCGAGGCTTTCCCACAGGGCTGTCCCACGTGCCACCGTGGTGTGAGTCGATCCTCGGCGGGAAAGATGAGCCAGTGCAGGGCAAAGAGGTTCCTCTGGAATGGACTGAGACATCTGGGGGACTCTTGGAATGGTGGTACGACCATGGAGTTCCTCTCGCCTTTCCTGTTGAGAGTGCCTCCTCTTGAGATGCGACGGGAACACCGGGAATTCTTTCCCGTTGAAAGCAGGGAAAGGATCCCTCATCTCGAGCTCCGAGGGGGAAACGGGGCTCCTCTGGATGTGGGCGGGACCATCGTGCTTCCTCTCGAGTGGAGACGGGTATGGCGGTGAACTTCTTGAGTTGCAGCAAGGGTGTGAAAGACCCTTTCGAAGTTCCAGAGGTTAGGTGTCATTACTCTCCAGGCGCCTTATCGGAAATAGGCCTCATCTCGCCTGGAAGGGAGAACTTCCTGGATTTTCTCGAGTTGCGGCAGGTGTTCTCGAGTTACGACGGGGACCTCAGGGACCCGCCCTGGTGGCCTCAGGAGAGGCCAGTCCCCATGCGAGGTGCTAGGGGGCCTCTCGGGATTCCTCTCCCGTCGATACCGGGGCCAAAAACCTTGTGTGTAGTCAGGGCCGGAACCGAGGATTACTCTCATGGGCTGACATGGATCTTTGGGTACTTCTGCAGTCTCCCCAGGGGAGTCAGGCCTCGTCTCATGTGGGGGCATGCACTTGCGCTTTCCTTCCAGGCTGTAGCAGCAATGTCACGCTTCCCGTGGCGTGGATCAAAGGATCTGTGGTTTTCCCTCGAGGCTTTCCCTCGAGGCTTTCCCACAGGGCTGTCCCACGTGCCACCGTGGTGTGAGTCGATCCTCGGCGGGAAAGATGAGCCAGTGCAGGGCAAAGAGGTTCCTCTGGAATGGACTGAGACATCTGGGGGACTCTTGGAATGGTGGTACGACCATGGAGTTCCTCTCGCCTTTCCTGTTGAGAGTGCCTCCTCTTGAGATGCGACGGGAACACCGGGAATTCTTTCCCGTTGAAAGCAGGGAAAGGATCCCTCATCTCGAGCTCCGAGGGGGAAACGGGGCTCCTCTGGATGTGGGCGGGACCATCGTGCTTCCTCTCGAGTGGAGACGGGTATGGCGGTGAACTTCTTGAGTTGCAGCAAGGGTGTGAAAGACCCTTTCGAAGTTCCAGAGGTTAGGTGTCATTAGTCTCCAGGCGCCTTATCGGAAATAGGCCTCATCTCGCCTGGAAGGGAGAACTTCCTGGATTTTCTCGAGTTGCGGCAGGTGTTCTCGAGTTACGACGGGGACCTCAGGGACCCGCCCTGGTGGCCTCAGGAGAGGCCAGTCCCCATGCGAGGTGCTAGGGGGCCTCTCGGGATTCCTCTCCCGTCGATACCGGGGCCAAAAACCTTGTGTGTAGTCAGGGCCGGAACCGAGGATTACTCTCATGGGCTGACATGGATCTTTGGGTACTTCTGCAGTCTCCCCAGGGGAGTCAGGCCTCGTCTCATGTGGGGGCATGCACTTGCGCTTTCCTTCCAGGCTGTAGCAGCAATGTCACGCTTCCCGTGGCGTGGATCAAAGGATCTGTGGTTTTCCCTCGAGGCTTTCCCTCGAGGCTTTCCCACAGGGCTGTCCCACGTGCCACCGTGGTGTGAGTCGATCCTCGGCGTGAAAGATGAGCCAGTGCAGGGCAAAGAGGTTCCTCTGGAATGGACTGAGACATCTGGGGGACTCTTGGAATGGTGGTACGACCATGGAGTTCCTCTCGCCTTTCCTGTTGAGAGTGCCTCCTCTTGAGATGCGACGGGAGCACCGGGAATTCTTTCCCGTTGAAAGCAGGTCAAGGATCCCTCATCTCGAGCTCCGAGGGGGAAACGGGGCTCCTCTGGATGTGGGCGGGACCATCGTGCTTCCTCTCGAGTGGAGACGGGTATGGCTGTGAACTTCTTGAGTTGCAGCAAGGGTGTGAAAGACCCTTTCGAAGTTCCAGAGGTTAGGTGTCATTAGTCTCCAGACGCCTCATCGGAAATAGGCCTCATCTCGCCTGGAAGGGAGAACTTCCTGGATTTTCTCGAGTTGCGGCAGGTTATCCCGAGTTGCGACGGGGACCTCAGGGACCCGCACTGGTGGCCTCAGGAGAGGCCAGTCCCCATGCGAGTTGCTAGGGGGCCTCTCGGGATTCCTCTCCCGTCGATACCGGGGCCAAAAACCTTGTGTGGAGTCAGGGCCGGAAACGAGGATTCCTCTCAGGGGCTGATATGGATCTTTGGGTACTTCTGGAGTCTCGCCAGGGGAGACAGGCCTCGTCTCGAGTGGGGGCATGCACGTGCGCTTTCCTTCCAGGCTGTAGCAGCAATGTCACGCTTCCCGTCGCGTGGATCAAAGGGTCTGTGGTTTTCCCTCGAGGCTTTCCCTCGAGGCTTTCCCACAGGGCTGTCCCACGTGCCACCGTGGTGTGAGTCGATCCTCGGCGTGAAAGATGAGCCAGTGCAGGGCAAAGAGTTTCCTCTGGAATGGACTGAGACATCTGGGGGACTCTTGGAATGGTGGTACGACCATGGAGTTCCTCTCGCCTTTCCTGTTGAGAGTGCCTCCTCTTGAGATGCGACGGGAACGCCGTGAATTCTTTCCCGTTGAAAGCAGGGAAAGGATCCCTCATCTCGAGCTCCGAGGGGGAAACGGGACTCCTCTGGATGTGGGCGGGACCATCGTGCTTCGTCTCGAGTGGAGACAGGTATGGCGGTGAACTTCTTGAGTTGCAGCAAGGGTGTGAAAGACCCTTTCGAAGTTCCAGACGTTAGGTGTCATTAGTCTCCAGACGCCTCATCGGAAATAGGCCTCATCTCGCCTGGAAGGGAGAACTTCCTGGATTTTCTCGAGTTGCGGCAGGTTATCCCGCGTTACGACGGGGACCTCAGGGACCCGCCCTGGTGGCCTCAGGAGAGGCCAGTCCCCATGCGAGTTGCTAGGGGGCCTCTCGGGATTCCTCTCCCGTCGATACCGGGGCCAAAAACCTTGTGTGGAGTCAGGGCCGGAACCGAGGATTCCTCTCAGGGGCTGATATGGATCTTTGGGTACTTCTGGAGTCTCGCCAGGGGAGACAGGCCTCGTCTCGAGTGGGGGCATGCACGTGCGCTTTCCTTCCAGGCTGTAGCAGCAATGTCACGCTTCCCGTCGCGTGGATCAAAGGATCTGTGGTTTTCCCTCGAGGCTTTCCCTCGAGGCTTTCCCACAGGGCTGTCCAACGTGCCACCGTGGTGTGAGTCGATCCTCGGCGTGAAAGATGAGCCAGTGCAGGGCAAAGAGATTCCTCTGGAATGGACTGAGACATCTGGGGGACTCTTGGAATGGTGGTACGACCATGGAGTTCCTCTCGGCTTTCCTGTGGAGAGTGCCTCCTCTTGAGATGCGACGGGATCGCCGGGAATTCTTTCCCGTTGAAAGCAGGGAAAGGATCCCTCATCTCGAGCTCCGAGGGAGAAACGGGGCTCCTCTGGATGTGGGCGGGACCATCGTGCTTCCTGGCGAGTGGACACGGGTATGGCGGTGAACTTCTTGAGTTGCAGCAAGGGTGTGAAAGACCCTTTCGAAGTTCCAGAAGTTAGGTGTCATTTATCTCCAGACGCCTCATCGGAAATAGGCCTCATCTCGCCTGGAAGGGAGAACTTCCTGGATTTTCTCGAGTTGCGGCAGGTGTTCTCGAGTTACGACGGGGACCTCAGGGACCCGCCCTGGTGGCCTCAGGAGAGGCCAGTCCCCATGCGAGTTGCTAGGGGGCCTCTCGGGATTCCTCTCCCATCGATACCGGGCCCAAAAACATTTTTTGGAGTCAGGGCCGGAACCGAGGATTCCTCTCAGGGGCTCACATGGATCTTTGGGTACTTGTGGAGTGTCCCCAAGGGAGTCAGGCCTCGTCTCGAGTCGGGGCATGCACGTGCGCTTTCCTTCCATGCTGTAGCAGCAATGTCTCGCTTCCCGTCGCGTGGATCAAAGGATCTGTGGTTTTCCCTCGAGGCTTTCCCTCGAGGCTTTCCCACAGGGCTGTCCCACGTGCCACCGTGGTGTGAGTCGATCCTCGGCGTGAAAGATGAGCCAGTGCAGGGCAAAGAGGTTCCTCTGGAATGGACTGAGACATCTGGGGGACTCTTGGAATGGTGGTACGACCATGGAGTTCCTCTCGCCTTTCCTGTTGAGAGTGCCTCCTCTTGAGATGCGACGGGAACGCCGGGAATTCTTTCCCGTTGAAAGCAGGGAAAGGATCCCTCATCTCGAGCTCCGAGGGGGAAACGGGGCTCCTCTGGATGTTGGCGGGTCCATCGTGCTTCCTCTCGAGTGGAGACGGGTATGGCGGTGAACTTCTTGAGTTGCAGCAAGGGTGTGAAAGACCCTTTCGAAGTTCCAGAGGTTAGGTGTCATTAGTCTCCAGACGCCTCATCGGAAATAGGCCTCATCTCGCCTGGAAGGGAGAACTTCCTGGATTTTCTCGAGTTGCGGCAGGTAATCCCGAGTTACGACGGGGACCTCAGGGACCCGCCCTGGTGGCCTCAGGAGAGGCCAGTCCCCATGCGAGTTGCTAGGGGGCCTCTCGGGATTCCTCTCCCGTCGATACCGGGGCCAAAAGAATTTTTTGGAGTCAGGGCCGGAACCGAGGATTCCTCTCAGGGGCTGACATGGATCTTTGGGTACTTCTGGAGTCTCCCCAGGGGAGTCAGGCCTCGTCTCGAGAGGGGGCATGCACGTGCGCTTTCCTTCCAGGCTGTAACAGCAATGTCACGCTTCCCGTCGCGTGGATCAAAGGATCTGTGGTTTTCCCTCGAGGCTTTCCCTCGAGGCTTTCCCACAGGTCTGTCCCACGTGCCACCGTGGTGTGAGTCGATCCTCGGCGTGAAAGATGAGCCAGTGCAGGGCAAAGAGGTTCCTCTGGAATGGACTGAGACATCTGGGGGACTCTTGGAATGGTGGTACGACCATGGAGTTCCTCTCGGCTTTCCTGTGGAGAGTGCCTCCTCTTGAGATGCGACGGGATCGCCGGGAATTCTTTCCCGTTGAAAGCAGGGAAAGGATCCCTCATCTCGAGCTCCGAGGGGGAAACGGGGCTCCTCTGGATGTGGGCGGGACCATCGTGCTTCCTCTCGAGTGGAGACGGGTATGGCGGTGAACTTCTTGAGTTGCAGCAAAGGTGTGAAAGACCCTTTCGAAGTTCCAGAGGTTAGGTGTCATTAGTCTCCAGACGCCTCATCGGAAATAGGCCTCATCTCGCCTGGAAGGGAGAACTTCCTGGATTTTCTCGAGTTGCAGCAGGTTATCCCGAGTTACGACGGGGACCTCAGGGACCCGCCCTGGTGGCCTCAGGAGAGGCCAGTCCCCATGCGAGTTGCTAGGGGGCCTCTCGGGATTCCTCTCCCGTCGATACCGGGGCCAAAAGCCTTGTGTGCAGTCAGGGCCGGAACCGAGGATTCCTCTCAGGGGCTAATATGGATCTTTGGGTACTTCTGGAGTCTCGCCAGGGGAGACAGGCCTCGTCTCGAGTGGGGGCATGCACGTGCGCTTTCCTTCCAGGCTGTAACAGCAATGTCACGCTTCTCGTCGCGTGGATCAAAGGGTCTGTGTTTTTCGCTCGAGGCTTTCCCTCGAGGCATTCCCACAGGGCTGTCCCACATGCCACCGTGGTGTGAGTCGATCCTCTGCGTGAAAGATGAGCCAGTGCAGGGCAAAGAGTTTCCTCTGGAATGGACTGAGACATCTGGGGGACTCTTGGAATGGTGGTACGACCATGGAGTTCCTCTCGCCTTTCCTGTTGAGAGTGCCTCCTCTTGAGTTGCGACGGGATCACCGGGAATTCTTTCCCGTTGAAAGCAGGTCAAGGATCCCTCATCTCGACCTCCGAGGGGGAAACGGGGCTCCTCTGGATGTGGGCGGGACCATCGTGCTTCCTCTCGAGTGGAGACGTGTATGGCGGTGAACTTCTTGAGTTGCAGCAAGGGTGTGAAAGACCCTTTCGAAGTTCCAGAGGTTAGGTGTCATTAGTCTCCAGACGCCTCATCGGAAATAGGCCTCATCTCGCCTGGAAGGGAGATCTTCCTGGATTTTCTCGAGTTGCGGCAGGTGTTCCTGAGTTACGACGGGGACCTCAGGGACCCGCCCTGGTGGCCTCAGGAGAGGCCAGTCCCCATGCGATTTGCTAGGGGGCCTCTCGGGATTCCTCTCCCATCGATACCGGGGCCAAAATCCTTGTGTGGAGTCAGGGCCGGAACCGAGGATTCCTCTCAGGGGCTGATATGGATCTTTGGGTACTTCTGGAGTCTCCCCAGGGGATTCAGGCCTCGTCTCGAGTGGGGGCATGCACGTGCGCTTTCCTTCCAGGCTGTAGCAGCAATGTCACGCTTCCCGTCGCGTGGATCAAAGGATCTGTGGTTTTCCCCCGAGGCTTTCCCTCGAGGCTTTCCCACAGGGCTGTTCCACGTGCCACCGTGGTGTGAGTCGATCCTCGGCGTGAAAGATGAGCCAGTGCAGGGCAAAGAGGTTCCTCTGGAATGGACTGAGACATCTGGGGGACTCTTGGAATGGTGGTACGACCATGGAGTTCCTCTCGGCTTTCCTGTGGAGAGTGCCTCCTCTTGAGATGCGACGGGATCGCCGGGAATTCTTTCCCGTTGAAAGCAGGGAAAGGATCCCTCATCTCGAGCTCCGAGGGGGAAACGGGGCTCCTCTGGATGTGGGCGGGACCATCGTGCTTCCTCTCGAGTGGAGACGGGTATGGCGGTGAACTTCTTGAGTTGCAGCAAGGGTGTGAAAGACCCTTTCGAAGTTCCAGAGTTTAGGTGTCATTAGTCTCCAGATGCCTCATCGGAAATAGGCCTCATCTCGCCTGGAAGGGAGAACTTCCTGGATTTTCTCGAGTTGCGGCAGGTTATCCCGAGTTACGACGGGGACCTCAGGGACCCGCCCTGGTGGCCTCAGGAGAGGCCAGTCCCCATGCGAGTTGCTAGGGGGCCTCTCGGGATTCCTCTCCCGTCGATACCGGGGCCAAAAACCTTGTGTGGAGTCAGGGCCGGAACCGAGGATTCCTCTCAGGGGCTGACATGGATCTTTGGGTACTTCTGGACTCTCCCCAGGGGATTCAGGCCTCGTCTCGAGTGGGGGCATGCACGTGCGCTTTCCTTCCAGGCTGTAGCAGCAATGTCACTCTTCCCGTGGCCTGGATCAAAGGATCTGTGGTTTTCCCTCGAGGCTTTCCCTCGAGGCTTTCCCACAGGGCTGTCCCACGTGCCACCGTGGTGTGAGTCGATCCTCGGCGTGAAAGATGAGCCAGTGCAGGGCAAAGAGGTTCCTCTGGAATGGACTGAGACATCTGGGGGACTCTTGGAATGGTGGTACGACCATGGAGTTCCTCTCGGCTTTCCTGTGGAGAGTGCCTCCTCTTGAGATGTGACGGGATCGCCGGGAATTCTTTCCCGTTGAAAGCAGGGAAAGGATCCCTCATCTCGAGCTCCGAGGGAGAAACGGGGCTCCTCTGGATGTGGGCGGGACCATCGTGCTTCCTCTCGAGTGGAGACGGGTATGGCGGTGAACTTCTTGAGTTGCAGCAAGGGTGTGAAAGACCCTTTCGAAGTTCCAGAGGTTAGGTGTCATTAGTCTCCAGACGCCTCATCGGAAATAGGCCTCATCTCGCCTGGAAGGGAGAACTTCCTGGATTTTCTCGAGTTGCGGCAGGTGTTCTCGAGTTACGACGGGGACCTCAAGGACTCGCCCTGGTGGCCTCAGGAGAGGCCAGTCCACATGAGAGTTGCTAGGGGGCCTCTCGGGATTCCTCTCCCGTCGATACCGTGGCCAAAAGAATTTTTTGGAGTCAGGGCCGGAACCGAGGATTCCTCTCAGGCGCTGACATGGATCTTTGGGTACTTCTGGAGTCTCCCCAGGGGAGTCAGGCCTCGTCTCGAGTGGTGGCATGCACGTGCGCTTTCCTTCCAGGCTGTAACAGCAATGTCACGCTTCCCGTCGCGTGGATCAAAGGATCTGTGGTTTTCCCTCCAGGCTTTCCCTCGAGGCTTTCCCACAGGTCTGTCCCACGTGCCACCGTGGTGTGAGTCGATCCTCGGCGTGAAAGATGAGCCAGTGCAGGGCAAAGAGGTTCCTCTGGAATGGACTGAGACATCTGGGGGACTCTTGGAATGGTGGTACGACCATGGAGTTCCTCTCGCCTATCCTGTTGAGAGTGCCTCCTCCTGAGATGCGACGGGAACGCCGGGAATTCTTTCCCGTTGAAAGCAGGGAAAGGATCCCTCATCTCGAGCTACGAGGGGGAAACGGGACTCCTCTGGATGTGGGCGGGACCATCTTGCTTCCTGGCGAGTGGAGACGGGTATGGCGGTGAACTTCTTGAGTTGCAGCAAGGGTGTGAAAGACCCTTTCGAAGTTCCAGAAGTTAGGTGTCATTTATCTCCAAACGCATCATCGGAAATAGGCCTCATCTCGCCTGGAAGGGAGAACTTCCTGGATTTTCTCCAGTTGCGGCAGGTTATCCCGAGTTACGACGGGGACCTCAGGGACCCGCCCTGGTGGCCTCAGGAGAGGCCAGTCCCCATGCGAGTTGCTAGGGGGCCTCTCGGTATTCCTCTCCCGTCGATACCGGACCCAAAAACATTTTTTGGAGTCAGGGCCGGAACCGAGGATTCCTCTCAGGGGCTGAAATGGATCTTTGGGTACTTCTGGAGTCTCCCCAGGGGATTCAGGCCTCGTCTCAAGTGGGGGCATGCACGTGCGCTTTCCTTCCAGGCTGTAGCAGCAATGTCACGCTTCCCGTGGCCTGGATCAAAGGATCTGTGGTTTTCCCTCGAGGCTTTCCCTCGAGGCTTTCCCACAGGGCTGTCCCACGTGCCACCGTGGTGTGAGTCGATCCTCGGCGTGAAAGATGAGCCAGTGCAGGGCAAAGAGGTTCCTCTGGAATGGACTGAGACATCTGGGGGACTCTTGGAATGGTGGTACGACCATGGAGTTCCTCTCGGCTTTCCTGTGGAGAGTGCCTCCTCTTGAGATGTGACGGGATCGCCGTGAATTCTTTCCCGTTGAAAGCAGGGAAAGGATCCCTCATCTCGAGCTCCGAGGGAGAAACGGGGCTCCTCTGGATGTGGGCGGGACCATCGTGCTTCCTCTCGAGTGGAGACGGGTATGGCGGTGAACTTCTTGAGTTGCAGCAAGGGTGTGAAAGACCCTTTCGAAGTTCCAGAGGTTAGGTGTCATTAGTCTCCAGACGCCTCATTGGAAATAGGCCTCATCTCGCCTGGAAGGGAGAACTTCCTGGATTTTCTCGAGTTGCGGCAGGTGTTCTCGAGTTACGACGGGGACCTCAGGGACCCGCCCTGGTGGCCTCAGGAGAGGCCAGTCCCCATGCGAGTTGCTAGGGGGCCTCTCGGGATTCCTCTCCCGTCGATACCGGGGCCAAAAGAATTTTTTGGAGTCAGGGCCGGAACCGAGGATTCCTCTCAGGGGCTGACATGGATCTTTGGGTACTTCTGGAGTCTCCCCAGGGGAGTCAGGCCTCGTCTCGAGAGGGGGCATGCACGTGCGCTTTCCTTCCAGGCTGTAACAGCAATGTCACGCTTCCCGTCGCGTGGATCAAAGGATCTGTGGTTGTCCCTCGAGGCTTTCCCTCGAGGCTTTCCCACAGGTCTGTCCCACGTGCCACCGTGGTGTGAGTCGATCCTCGGCGTGAAAGATGAGCCAGTGCAGGGCAAAGTGGTTCCTCTGGAATGGACTGAGACATCTGGGGGACTCTTGGAATGGTGGTACGACCATGGAGTTCCTCTCGGCTTTCCTGTGGAAAGTGCCTCCTCTTGAGATGCGACGGGATCGCCGGGAATTCTTTCCCGTTGAAAGCAGGGAAAGGATCCCTCATCTCGAGCTACGAGGGGGAAACGGGGCTCCTCTGGATGTGGGCGGGACCATCGTGCTTCCTCTCGAGTGGAGACGGGTATGGCGGTGAACTTCTTGAGTTGCAGCAAAGGTGTGAAAGACCCTTTCGAAGTTCCAGAGGTTAGGTGTCATTAGTCTCCAGACGCCTCATCGGAAATAGGCCTCATCTCGCCTGGAAGGGAGAACTTCCTGGATTTTCTCGAGTTGCGGCAGGTTATCCCGAGTTACGACGGGGACCTCAGGGACCCGCCCTGGTGGCCTCAGGAGAGGCCAGTCCCCATGCGAGTTGCTAGGGGGCCTCTCGGGATTCCTCTCCCGTCGATACCGGGGCCAAAAGCCTTGTGTGGAGTCAGGGCCGGAACCGAGGATTCCTCTCAGGGGCTAATATGGATCTTTGGGTACTTCTGGAGTCTCGCCAGGGGAGACAGGCCTCGTCTCGAGTGGGGGCATGCACGTGCGCTTTCCTTCCAGGCTGTAGCAGCAATGTCACGCTTCTCGTCGCGTGGATCAAAGGGTCTGTGGTTTTCGCTCGAGGCTTTCCCTCGAGGCATTCCCACAGGGCTGTCCCACGTGCCACCGTGGTGTGAGTCGATCCTCGGCGTGAAAGATGAGCCAGTGCAGGGCAAAGAGTTTCCTCTGGAATGGACTGAGACATCTGGGGGACTCTTGGAATGGTGGTACGACCATGGAGTTCCTCTCGCCTTTCCTGTTGAGAGTGCCTCCTCTTGAGATGCGACGGGAACGCCGGGAATTCTTTCCCGTTGAAAGCAGGGAAAGGATCCCTCATCTCGAGCTACTAGGGGGAAACGGGGCTCCTCTGGATGTGGGCGGGACCATCGTGCTTCCTCTCGAGTGGAGACAGGTATGGCGGTGAACTTCTTGAGTTGCAGCAAGGGTGTGAAAGACCCTTTCGAAGTTCCAGAGGTTAGGTGTCATTAGTCTCCAGACGCCTCATCGGAAATAGGCCTCATCTCGCCTGAAAGGGAGAACTTCCTGGATTTTCTCGAGTTGCGGCAGGTGTTCCCGAGTTACGACGGGGACCTCAGGGACCCGCCCTGGTGGCCTCAGGAGAGGCCAGTCCCCATGCGAGTTGCTAGGGGGCCTCTTGGGATTCCTCTCCCGTCGATACCGGGGCCAAAAACCTTGTGTGGAGTTAGGGCCGGAACCGAGGATTCCTCTCAGGGGCTGAAATGGATCTTTGGGTACTTCTGGAGTCTCCCCAGGGGATTCAGGCCTCGTCTCGAGTGGGGGCATGCACGTGCGCTTTCCTTCTAGGCTGTAGCAGCAATGTCACGCTTCCCGTCGCGTGGATCAAAGGATCTGTGGTTTTCCCTCGAGGCTTTCCCTCGAGGCTTTCCCACAGGGCTGTCCGACGTGCCATCGTGGTGTGAGTCGATCCTCGGCGTGAAAGATGAGCCAGTGCAGGGCAAAGAGGTTCCTCTGCAATGGACTGAGACATCTGGGGGACTCTTGGAATGGTGGTACGACCATGGAGTTCCTCTCGCCTATCCTGTTGAGAGTGCCTCCTCTTGAGATGCGACGGGAACGCCGGGAATTCTTTCCCGTTGAAAGCAGGGAAAGGATCCCTCATCTCGAGCTACGAGGGGGAAACGGGACTCCTCTGGATGTGGGCGGGACCATCGTGCTTCCTGGCGAGTGGAGACGGGTATGGCGGTGAACTTCTTGAGTTGCAGCAAGGGTGTGAAAGACCCTTTCGAAGTTCCAGAAGTTAGGTGTCATTTATCTCCAGACGCCTCATCGGAAATAGGCCTCATCTCGCCTGGAAGGGAGAACTTCCTGGATTTTCTCGAGTTGCGGCAGGTTATCCCGAGTTACGACGGGGACCTCAGGGACCCGCCCTGGTGGCCTCAGGAGAGGCCAGTCCCCATGCGAGTTGCTAGGGGGCCTCTCGGGATTCCTCTCCCGTCGATACCGGGCCCAAAAACATTTTTTGGAGTCAGGGCCGGAACCGACGATTCCTCTCAGGGGCTGACATGGATCTTTGGGTACTTCTTGAGTGTCCCCAAGGGAGTCAGGCCTCGTCTCGAGTCGGGGCATGCACGTGCGCTTTCCTTCCAGGCTTAAGCAGCAATGTCACGCTTCCCGTCGCGTGGATCAAAGGATCTGTGGTTTTCCCTCGAGGCTTTCCCTCGAGGCTTTCCCACAGGGCTGTCCCACGTGCCACCGTGGTGTGAGTCGATCCTCGGCGTGAAAGATGAGCCAGTGCAGGGCAAAGAGGTTCCTCTGGAATGGACTGAGACATCTGGGGGACTCTTGGAATGGTGGTACGACCATGGAGTTCCTCTCGCCTTTCCTGTTGAGAGTGCCTCCTCTTGAGATGCGACGGGAACGCCGGGAATTCTTTCCCGTTGAAAGCAGGGAAAGGATCCCTCATCTCGAGCTCCGAGGGGGAAACGGGGCTCCTCTGGATGTTGGCGGGTCCATCGTGCTTCCTCTCGAGTGGAGACGGGTATGGCGGTGAACTTCTTGAGTTGCAGCAACGGTGTGAAAGACCCTTTTGAAGTTCCAGAGGTTAGGTGTCATTAGTCTCCAGACGCCTCATCGGAAATGGACCTCATCTCGCCTGGAAGGGAGAACTTCCTGGATTTTCTCGAGTTGCGGCAGGTGTTCTCGAGTTACGACGGGGACCTCAGGGACCCGCCCTGGTGGCCTCAGGAGAGGCCAGTCCCCATGCGAGTTGCTAGGGGGCCTCTCGGGATACCTCTCCCGTTGATACCAGGGCCAAAAACCTTGTGTGGAGTCAGGGCCGGAAGCGAGGATTCCTCTCAGGGGCTGCCATGGATCTTTGGGTACTTCTGCAGTCTCCCCAAGGGAGTCAGGCCTCGTCTCGAGTGGGGGCATGCACGTGCGCTTTCCTTCCAGGCTGTAGCAGCAATGTCACGCTTCCCGTCGCGTGGATCAAAGGATCTGTGGTTTTCCCTCGAGGCTTTCCCTCGAGGCTTTCCCACAGTGCTGTCCCACGTGCCACCGTGGTGTGAGTCGATCCTCGGCGTGAAAGATGAGCCAGTGCAGGGCAAAGAGGTTCCTCTGGAATGGACTGAGACATCTGGGGGACTCTTGGAATGGTGGTACGACCATGGAGTTCCTCTCGCCTTTCCTGTTGAGAGTGCCTCCTCTTGAGATGCGACGGGAACACCGGGAATTCTTTCCCGTTGAAAGCAGGGAAAGGATCCCTCATCTCGAGCTACGAGGGGGAAACGGGGCTCCTCTGGATGTGGGCGGGACCATCGTGCTTCCTCTCGAGTGGAGACGGGTATGGCGGTGAACTTCTTGAGTTGCAGCAAGGGTGTGAAAGACCCTTTCGAAGTTCCAGAGGTTAGGTGTCATTAGTCTCCAGACGCCTCATCGGAAATAGGCCTCATCTCGCCTGGAAGGGAGAACTTCCTGGATTTTCTCGAGTTGCGGCAGGTGTTCTCGAGTTACGACGGGGACCTCAGAGACCCGCCCTGGTGGCCTCAGGAGAGGCCAGTCCCCATGCGAGTTGCTAGGGGGCCTCTCGGAATTCCTCTCCCGTCGATACCGGGGCCAAAAACCTTGTGTGGAGTCAGGGCCGGAACCGAGGATTCCTCTCGGGGCTGACATGGATCTTTGGGTACTTCTGGAGTCTCCCCAGGGGAGTCAGGCCTCGTCTCGAGTGGGGGCATGCACGTGCACTTTCCTTCCAGGCTGTAGCAGCAATGTCACGCTTCCCGCCGCGTGGATCATAGGATCTGTGGTTTTCCCTCGAGGCTTTCCCTCGAGGCTTTCCCACAGGGCTGTCCCACGTGCCACCATGGTGTGAGTCGATCCTCGGCGTGAAAGATGAGCCAGTGCAGGGCAAAGAGTTTCCTCTGGAATGGACTGAGACATCTGGGGGACTCTTGGAATGGTGGTACGACCATGGAGTTCCTCTCGCCTTTCCTGTTGAGAGTGCCTCCTCTTGAGATGCGACGGGAACGCCGGGAATTCTTTCCTGTTGAAAGCAGGGAAAGGATCCCTCATCTCGAGCTACGAGGGGGAAACGGGGCTCCTCTGGATGTGGGCGGGACCATCGTGCTTCCTCTCGAGTGGAGACAGGTATGGCGGTGAACTTCTTGAGTTGCAGCAAGGGTGTGAAAGACCCTTTCGAAGTTTCAGAGTTTAGGTGTCATTTATCTCCAGACGCCTCATCGGAAATAGGCCTCATCTCGCCTGGAAGGGAGAACTTCCTGGATTTTCTCGAGTTGCGGCAGGTTATCCCGAGTTACGACGGGGACCTCAGGGACCCGCCCTGGTGGCCTCAGGAGAGGCCAGTCCCCATGCGAGTTGCTAGGGGGCCTCTCGGGATTCCTCTCCCGTCGATACCGGGGCCAAAAGAATTTTTTGGAGTCAGGGCCGGAACCGAGGATTCCTCTCAGGGGCTTACATGGATCTTTGGGTACTTCTGGAGTCTCCCCAGGGGAGTCAGGCCTCGTCTCGAGTGGGGGCATGCACGTGCGCTTTCCTTCCAGGCTGTAGCAGCAATGTCACGCTTCCCGTCGCGTGGATCAAAGGATCTGTGGTTTTCCCTCGAAGCTTTCCCTAGAGGCTTTCCCACAGGGCTGTCCCACGTGCCACCGTGGTGTGAGTCGATCCTCGGCGTGAAAGATGAGCCAGTGCAGGGCAAAGATGTTCCTCTGGAATGCACTGAGACATCTGGGGGACTCTTGGAATGGTGGTACGACCATGGAGTTCCTCTCGCCTTTCCTGTTTAGAGTGCCTCCTCTTGAGATGCGACAGGAACGCCGGGAATTCTTTCCCGTTGAAAGCAGGGAAAGGATCCCTCATCTCGAGCTCCGAGGGGGAAACGGGGCTCCTCTGGATGTGGGCGGGACCATCGTGCTTCCTCCCGAGTGGAGGCGGGTATGGCGGTGAACTTCTTGAGTTGCAGCAAGGGTGTGAAAGACCCTTTCGAAGTTCCAGAGGTTAGGTGTCATTAGTCTCCAGACTCCTCATCGGAAATAGGCCTCATCTCGCCTGGAAGGGAGAACTTCCTGGATTTTCTCGAGTTGCGGCAGGTGTTCTCGAGTTACGACGGGGACCTCAGGGACCCGCCCTGGTGGCCTCAGGAGAGGCCAGTCCCCATGCGAGTTGCTAGGGGGCCTCTCGAGATTCCTCTCCCGTTGATACCAGGGCCAAAAACCTTGTGTGGAGTCAGGGCCGGAACCGAGGATTCCTCTCAGGGGCTGACATGGATCTTTGGGTACTTCTGCAGTCTCCCCAAGGGAGTCAGGCCTCGTCTCGAGTGGGGGCATGCACGTGCGCTTTCCTTCCAGGCTGTAGCAGCAATGTCACGCTTCCCGTCGCGTGGATCAAAGGATCTGTGGTTTTCCCTCGAGGCTTTCCCTCGAGGCTTTCCCACAGGGCTGTCCCACGTGCCACCGTGGTGTGAGTCGAACCTCGGCGTGAAAGATGAGCCAGTGCAGGGCAAAGAGGTTCCTCTGGAATGGACTGAGACATCTGGGGGACTCTTGGAATGGTGGTACGACCATGGAGTTCCTCTCGCCTTTCCTGTTGAGAGTGCCTCCTCTTGAGATGCGACGGGAACGCCGGGAATTCTTTCCCGTTGAAAGCAGGGAAAGGATCCCTCATCTCGAGCTACGAGGGGGAAACGGGACTCCTCTGGATGTGGGCGGGACCATCGTGCTTCCTCCCGAGTGGAGGCGGGTATGGCGGTGAACTTCTTGAGTTGCAGCAAGGGTGTGAAAGACCCTTTCGAAGTTCCAGAAGTTAGGTGTCATTTATCTCCAGACGCCTCATCGGAAATAGGCCTCATCTCGCCTGGAAGGGAGAACTTCCTGGATTTTCTCGAGTTGCGGCAGGTGTTCTCGAGTTACGACGGGGACCTCAGGGACCCGCCCTGGTGGCCTCAGGAGAGGCCAGTCCCCATGCGAGTTGCTAGGGGGCCTCTCGGGATTCCTCTCCCGTCGATACCGGGGCCAAAAGAATTTTTTGGAGTCAGGGCCGGAACCGAGGATTCCTCTCAGGGGCTGACATGGATCTTTGGGTACGTCTGGAGTGTCCCCAAGGGAGTCAGGCCTCGTCTTGAGTCGGGGCATGCACGTGCGCTTTCCTTCCAGGCTGTAGCAGCAATGTCACGCTTCCCGTGGCGTGGATCAAAGGATCTGTGGTTTTCCCTCGAGGCTTTCCCTCGAGGCTTTCCCACAGGGCTCTCCCACGTGCCACCGTGGTGTGAGTCGATCCTCGGCGTGAAAGATGAGCCAGTGCAGGGCAAAGAGTTTCCTCTGGAATGGACTGAGACATCTGGGGGACTCTTGGAATGGTGGTACGACCATGGAGTTCCTCTCGCCTTTCCTGTTTAGAGTGCCTCCTCTTGAGATGCGACGGGAACGCCGGGAATTCTTTCCCGTTGAAAGCAGGGAAAGGATCCCTCATCTCGAGCTCCGAGGGGGAAACGGGGCTCCTCTGGATGTGGGCGGGACCATCGTGCTTCCTCTCGATTGGAGACGGGTATGGCGGTCAACTTCTTGAGTTGCAGCAAGGGTGTGAAAGACCCTTTCGAAGTTCCAGAGGTTAGGTGTCATTAGTCTCCAGACGCCTCATCGGAAATAGGCCTCATCTCGCCTGGAAGGGAGAACTTCCTGGATTTTCTCGAGTTGCGGCAGGTGTTCCCGAGTTACGACGGGGACCTCAGGGACCCGCCCTGGTGGCCTCAGGAGAGGCCAGTCCCCATGCGAGTTGCTAGGGGGCCTCTCGGGATTCCTCTCCCGTCGATACCGGGGCCAAAAACCTTGTGTGGAGTCAGGGCCGGAACCGAGGATTCCTCTCAGGGGCTGACAGGTATCTTTGGGTACATCTGGAGTCTCCCCAGGGGAGTCAGGCCTCGTCTCGAGTGGGGGCATGCACGTGCGCATTCCTTCCAGGCTGTAGCAGCAATGTCACGCTTCCCGTCGCGTGGATCAAAGGATCTGTGGTTTTCCCTCGAGGCTTTCCCTCGAGGCTTTCCCACAGGGCTGTCCCACGTGCCACCGTGGTGTGAGTCGATCCTCGGCGTGAAAGATGAGCCAGTGCAGGGCAAAGAGGTTCCTCTGGAATGGACTGAGACATCTGGGGGACTCTTGGAATGGTGGTACGACCATGGAGTTCCTCTCAGCTTTCCTGTGGAGAGTGCCTCCTCTTGAGATGCGACGGGATCACCGGGAATTCTTTCCCGTTGAAAGCAGGGAAAGGATCCCTCATCTCGAGCTCCGAGGGGGAAACGGGGCTCCTCTGGATGTGGGCGGGACCATCGTGCTTCCTCTCGAGTGGAGACGGGTATGGCGGTGAACTTCTTGAGTTGCAGCAAGGGTGTGAAAGACCCTTTCGAAGTTCCAGAGGTTAGGTGTCATTAGTCTCCAGACGCCTCATCGGAAATAGGCCTCATCTCGCCTGGAAGGGAGAACTTCCTGGATTTTCTCGAGTTGCGGCAGGTGTTCCCGAGTTACGACGGGGACCTCAGGGACCCGCCCTGGTGGCCTCAGGAGAGGCCAGTCCCCATGCGAGTTGCTAGGGGGCCTCTCGGGATTCCTCTCCCGTCGATACCGGGGCCAAAAACCTTGTGTGGAGTCAGGGCCGGAACCGAGGATTCCTCTCAGGGGCTGAAATGGATCTTTGGGTACTTCTGGAGTCTCCCCAGGGGATTCAGGTCTCGTCTCGAGTGGGGGCATGCACGTGCGCTTTCCTTCCAGGCTGTAGCAGCAATGTCATGCTTCCCGTCGCGTGGATCAAAGGATCTGTGGTTTTCCCTCGAGGCTTTCCCTCGAGGCTTTCCCACAGGGCTGTCCCACGTGCCACCGTGGTGTGAGTCGATCCTCGGCGTGAAAGATGAGCCAGTGCAGGGCAAAGAGGTTCCTCTGGAATGCACTGAGACATCTGGGGGACCCTTGGAATGGTGGTACGACCATGGAGTTCCTCTCGGCTTTCCTGTGGAGAGTGCCTCCTCTTGAGATGCGACGGGATCGCCGGGAATTCTTTCCCGTTGAAAGCAGGGAAAGGATCCCTCATCTCGAGCTCCGAGGGGGAAACGGGGCTCCTCTGGATGTGGGCGGGACCATCGTGCTTCCTCTCGAGTGGAGACGGGTATGGCGGTGAACTTCTTGAGTTGCAGCAAGGGTGTGAAAGACCCTTTCGAAGTTCCAGAGGTTAGGTGTCATTAGTCTCCAGACGCCTCATCGGAAATAGGCCTCATCTCGCCTGGAAGGGAGAACTTCCTGGATTTTCTCGAGTTGCGGCAGGTTATCCCGAGTTACGACGGGGACCTCAGGGACCCGCCCTGGTGGCCTCAGGAGAGGCCAGTCCCCATGCGAGTTGCTAGGGGGCCTCTCGGGATTTCTCTCCCGTCGATACCGGGGCCGAAAGAATTTTTTGGAGTCAGGGCCGGAACCGAGGATTCCTCTCAGGGGCTGACATGGATCTTTGGGTACTTCTGGAGTGTCCCCATGGGAGTCAGGCCTCGTCTCGAGTGGGGGCATGCACGTGCAATTTACTTCCAGGCTGTAGCAGCAATGTCACGCTTCCCGTCGCGTGGATCAAAGGATCTGTGGTTTTCCCTCGAGGCTTTCCCTCGAGGCTTTCCCAAAGGGCTGTCCCACGTGCCACCGTGGTGTGAGTCGATCCTCGGCGTGAAAGATGAGCCAGTGCAGGGCAAAGAGGTTCCTCTGGAATGGACTGAGACATCTGGGGGACTCTTGGACTGGTGGTTCGACCATGGAGTTCCTCTCGCCTTTCCTGTTGAGAGTGCCTCCTCTTGAGATGCGACGGGAACGCCGGGAATTCTTTCCCGTTGAAAGCAGGGAAAGGATCCCTCATCTCGAGCTCCGAGGGGGAAACGGGGCTCCTCTGGATGTTGGCGGGTCCATCGTGCTTCCTCTCGAGTGGAGACGGGTATGGCGGTGAACTTCTTGAGTTGCAGCAAGGGTGTGAAAGACCCTTTCGAAGTTCCAGAGGTTAGGTGTCATTAGTCTCCAGACGCCTCATCGGAAATAGGCCTCATCTCGCCTGGAAGGGAGAACTTCCTGGATTTTCTCGAGTTGCGGCAGGTGTTCTCGAGTTACCACGGGGACCTCAGGGACCCGACCTGGTAGCCTCAGGAGAGGCCAGTCCCCATGCGAGTTGCTAGGGGGCCTCTCGAGATTCCTCTCCCGTTGATACCAGGGCCAAAAACCTTGTGTGGAGTCAGGGCCGGAACCGAGGATTCCTCTCAGGGGCTGACATGGATCTTTGGGTACTTCTGCAGTCTCCCCAAGGGAGTCAGGCCACGTCTCGAGTGGGGGCATGCACGTGCGCTTTCCTTCCAGGCTGTAGCAGCAATGTCACGCTTCCCGTCGCGTGGATCAAAGGATCTGTGGTTTTCCCTCGAGGCTTTCCCTCGAGGCTTTCCCACAGGGATGTCCCACGTGCCACCGTGGTGTGAGTCGATCCTCGGCGTGAAAGATGAGCCAGTGCAGGGCAAAGAGGTTCCTCTGGAATGGACTGAGACATCTGGGGGACTCTTGGAATGGTGGTACGACCATGGAGTTCCTCTCGCCTTTACTGTTGAGAGTGCCTCCTCTTGAGATGCGACGGGAACGCCGGGAATTCTTTCCCGTTGAAAGCAGGGAAAGGATCCCTCATCTCGAGCTACGAGGGGGAAACGGGACTCCTCTGGATGTGGGCGGGACCACCGTGCTTCCTCCCGAGTGGAGGCGGGTATGGCGGTGAACTTCTTGAGTTGCAGCAAGGGTGTGAAAGACCCTTTCGAAGTTCCAGAAGTTAGGTGTCATTTATCTCCAGACGCCTCATCGGAAATAGGCCTCATCTCGCCTGGAAGGGAGAACTTCCTGGATTTTCTCGAGTTGCGGCAGGTGTTCTCGAGTTATGACGGGGACCTCAGGGACCCGCCCTGGTGGCCTCAGGAGAGGCCAGTCCCCATGCGAGTTGCTAGGGGCCCTCTCGGGATTCCTCTCCCGTCGATACCGGGGCCAAAAGAATTTTTTGGAGTCAGGGCCGGAACCGAGGATTCCTCTCAGGGGCTGACATGGATCTTTGGGTACTTCTGGAGTGTCCCCAAGGGAGTCAGGCCTCGTCTCGAGTCGGGGCATGCACGTGCGCTTTCCTTCCAGGCTGTAGCAGCAATGTCACGCTTCCCGTGGCGTGGATCAAAGGATCTGTGGTTTTCCCTCGAGGCTTTCCCTCGAGGCTTTCCCACAGGGCTCTCCCACGTGCCACCGTGGTGTGAGTCGATCCTCGGCGTGAAAGATGAGCCAGTGCAGGGCAAAGAGTTTCCTCTGGAATGGACTGAGACATCTGGGGGACTCTTGGAATGGTGGTACTACCATGGAGTTCCTCTCGCCTTTCCTGTTGAGAGTGCCTCCTCTTGAGATGCGACGGGAACGCCGGGAATACTTTCCCGTTGAAAGCAGGGAAAGGATCCCTCATCTCGAGCTACGAGGGGGAAACGGGGCTCCTCTGGATGTGGGCGGGACCATCGTGCTTCCTCTCGAGTGGAGACAGGTATGGCGGTGAACTTCTTGAGTTGCAGCAAGGGTGTGAAAGACCCTTTCGAAGTTCCAGAGGTTAGGTGTCATTAGTCTCCAGACGCCTCATCGGAAATAGGCCTCATCTCGCCTGGAAGGGAGAACTTCCTGGATTTTCTCGAGTTGCGGCAGGTGTTCCCGAGTTACGACGGGGACCTCAGGGACCCGCCCTGGTGGCCTCAGGAGAGGCCAGTCCCCATGCGAGTTGCTAGGGGGCCTCTCGGGATTCCTCTCCCGTCGATACCGGCGCCAAAAACCTTGTGTGGAGTCAGGGCCGGAACCGAGGATTCCTCTCAGGGGCTGAAATGGATCTTTGGGTACTTCTGGAGTCTCCCCAGGGGATTCAGGCCTCGTCTCGAGTGGGGGCATGCACGTGCGCTTTCCTTCCAGGCTGTAGCAGTAATGTCACGCTTCCCGTCGCGTGGATCAAAGGATCTGTGGTTTTCCCTCGAGGCTTTCCCTCGAGGCTTTCCCACAGGGCTGTCCCACGTGCCACCGTGGTGTGAGTCGATCTTCGGCGTGAAAGATGAGCCAGTGCAGGGCAAAGAGGTTCCTCTGGAATGGACTGAGACATCTGGGGGACTCTTGGAATGGTGGTACGACCATGGAGTTCCTCTCGGCTTTCCTGTGGAGAGTGCCTCCTCTTGAGATGCGACGGGATCGCCGGGAATTCTTTCCCGTTGAAAGCAGGGAAAGGATCCCTCATCTCGAGCTCCGAGGGGGAAACGGGGCTCCTCTGGATGTGGGCGGGACCATCGTGCTTCCTCTCGATTGGAGACGGGTATGGCGGTCAACTTCTTGAGTTGCAGCAAGGGTGTGAAAGACCCTTTCGAAGTTCCAGAGGTTAGGTGTCATTAGTCTCCAGACGCCTCATCGGAAATAGGCCTCATCTCGCCTGGAAGGGAGAACTTCCTGGATTTTCTCGAGTTGCGGCAGGTGTTGTCGAGTTACGACGGGGACCTCAGGGACCCGCCCTGGTGGCCTCAGGAGAGGCCAGTCCCCATGCGAGTTGCTAGGGGGCCACTCGGGATTCCTCTCCCGTCGATACCGGGGCCAAAAGAATTTTTTGGAGTCAGGGCCGGAACCGAGGATTCCTCTCAGGGGCTGACATGGATCTTTGGGTACTTCTGGAGTCTCCCCAGTGGAGTCAGGCCTCGTCTCGAGTGGGGGCATGCACGTGCGCTTTCCTTCCAAGCTGTAGCAGCAATGTCACGCTTCCCGTCGCGTGGATCAAAGGATCTGTGGTTTTCCCTCGAGGCTTTCCCTCGAGGCTTACCCACAGGGCTGTCCCACGTGCCACCGTGGTGTGAGTTGATCCTCGGCGTGAAAGATGAGCCAGTGCAGGGCAAAGAGGTTCCTCTGAAATGGACTGAGACATCTGGGGGACTCTTGGAATGGTGGTACGACCATGGAGTTCCTCTCGCCTTTCCTGTTGAGAGTGCCTCCTCTTGAGATGCGACGGGAACGCCGGGAATTCTTTCCCGTTGAAAGCAGGGAAAGGATCCCTCATCTCGAGCTCCGAGGGGGAAACGGGGCTCCTCTGGATGTTGGCGGGTCCATCGTGCTTCCTCTCGAGTGGAGACGGGTATGGCGGTGAACTTCTTGAGTTGCAGCAAGGGTGTGAAAGACCCTTTCGTAGTTCCAGAGGTTAGGTGTCATTAGTCTCCAGACGCCTCATCGGAAATAGGCCTCATCTCACCTGGAAGGGAGAACTTCCTGGATTTTCTCGAGTTGCGGCAGGTGTTCTCGAGTTACGACGGGGACCTCAGGGACCCGCCCTGGTGGCCTCAGGAGAGGCCAGTCCTCATGCGAGTTGCTAGGGGGCCTCTCGAGATTCCTCTCCCGTTGATACCAGGGCCAAAAACCTTGTGTGGAGTCAGGGCCGGAACCGAGGATTCCTCTCAGGGGCTGACATGGATCTTTGGGTACTTCTGCAGTCTCCCCAAGGGAGTCAGGCCTCGTCTCGAGTGGGGGCATGCACGTGCGCTTTCCTTCCAGGCTGTAGCAGCAATGTCACGCTTCCCGTCGCGTGGATCAAAGGATCTGTGGTTTTCCCTCGAGGCTTTCCCTCGAGGCTTTCCCACAGGGCTGTCCCACGTGCCACCGTGGTGTGAGTCGATCCTCGGCGTGAAAGATGAGCCAGTGCAGGGCAAAGAGGTTCCTCTGGAATGGACTGAGACATCTGGGGGACTCTTGGAATGGTGGTACGACCATGGAGTTCCTCTCGCCTTTCCTGTTGAGAGTGCCTCCTCTTGAGATGCGACGGGAACGCCGGGAATTCTTTCCCGTTGAAAGCAGGGAAAGGATCCCTCATCTCGAGCTACGAGGGGGAAACGGGACTCCTCTGGATGTGGGCGGGACCATCGTGCTTCCTCCCGAGTGGAGGCGGGTATGGCGGTGAACTTCTTGAGTTGCAGCAAGGGTGTGAAAGACCCTTTCGAAGTTCCAGAAGTTAGGTGTCATTTATCTCCAGACGCCTCATCGGAAATAGGCCTCATCTCGCCTGGAAGGGAGAACTTCCTGGATTTTCTCGAGTTGCGGCAGGTGTTCTCGAGTTACGACGGGGACCTCAGGGACCCGCCCTGGTGGCCTCAGGAGAGGCCAGTCCCCATGCGAGTTGCTAGGGGGCCTCTCGGGATTCCTCTCCCGTCGATACCGGGGCCAAAAGAATTTTTTGGAGTCAGGGCCGGAACCGAGGATTCCTCTCAGGGGCTGACATGGATCTTTGGGTATTTCTGGAGTGTCCCCAAGGGAGTCAGGCCTCGTCTTGAGTGGGGGCATGCACGTGCGCTTTCCTTCCAGGCTGTAGCAGCAATGTCACGCTTCCCGTCGCGTGGATCAAAGGATCTGTGGTTTTCCCTCGAGGCTTTCCCTCGAGGCTTTCCCACAGGGCTGTCCCACGTGCCACCGTGGTGTGAGTCGATCCTCGGCGTGAAAGATGAGCCAGTGCAGGGCAAAGAGGTTCCTCTGGAATGGACTGAGACATCTGGGGGACTCTTGGAATGGTGGTACGACCATGGAGTTCCTCTCGCCTTTCCTGTTGAGAGTGCCTCCTCTTGAGACGCGACGGGAACGCCGGGAATTCTTTCCCGTTGAAAGCAGGGAAAGGATCCCTCATCTCGAGCTCCGAGGGGGAAACGGGGCTCCTCTGGATGTGGGCGGGACCATCGTGCTTCCTCTCGAGTGGAGACGGGTATGGCGGTGAACTTCTTGAGTTGCAGCAAGGGTGTGAAAGACCCTTTCGAAGTTCCAGAGGTTTGGTGTCATTAGTCTCCAGAGGCCTCATCGGAAATAGGCCTCATCTCGCCTGGAAGGGAGAACTTCCTGGATTTTCTCGAGTTGCGGCAGGTGTTCTCGATTTACGACGGAGACCTCAGGGACCCGCCCTGGTGGCCTCAGGAGAGGCCAGTCCCCATGAGAGTTGCTAGGGGGCCTCTCGGGATTCCTCTCCCGTCGATACCGGGGCCAAAAAGCTTGTGTGGAGTCAGGGCCGGAACCGAGAATTCCTCTCAGGGGCTGACATGGATCTTTGGGTACTTCTGGAGTCTCCCCAGGGGAGTCAGGCCTCGTCTCGAGTGGGGGCATGCACGTGCGCTTTCCTTCCAGGCTGTAGCAGCAATGTCACGCTTCCCGTCGCGTGGATCAAAGGATCTGTGGTTTTCCCTCGAGGCTTTCCCTCGAGGCTTTCCCACAGGGCTGTCCCACGTGCCACCGTGTTGTGAGTCGATCCTCGGCGTGAAAGATGAGCCAGTGCAGGGCAAAGAGGTTCCTCTGGAATGGACTGAGACATCTGGGGGACTCTTGGAATGGTGGTACGACCATGGAGTTCCTCTCGCCTTTCCTGTTGAGAGTGCCTCCGCTTGAGATGCGACGGGAACGCCGGGAATTCTTTCCCGTTGAAACCAGGGAAAGGATCCCTCATCTCGAGCTACGAGGGGGAAACGGGGCTCCTCTGGATGTGGGCGGGACCATCGTGCTTCCTCTCGAGTGGAGACGGGTATGGCGGTGAACTTCTTGAGTTGCAGCAAGGGTGTGAAAGACCCTTTCGAAGTTCCAGAGGTTTGGTGTCATCAGTCTCCAGAGGCCTCATCGGAAATAGGCCTCATCTCGCCTGGAAGGGAGAACTTCCTGGATTTTCTCGAGTTGCGGCAGGTGTTCTCGAGTTATGACGGGGACCTCAGGGACCCGCCCTGGTGGCCTCCGGAGAGGCCAGTCCCCATGCGAGTTGCTAGGGGGCCTCTCGGGATTCCTCTCCCGTCGATACCGGGGCCAAAAAGCTTGTGTGGAGTCAGGGCCGGAACCGAGGATTCCTCTCAGGGGCTGACATGGATCTTTGGGTACTTCTGGAGTCTCCCCAGGGGAGTCAGGCCTCGTCTCGAGTGGGGGCATGCGCGTGCGCTTTCCTTCCAGGCTTTAGCAGCAATGTCACGCTTCCCGTCGCTTGGATCAAAGGATCTGTGGTTTTCCCTCGAGGCTTTCCCTCGAGGCTTTCCCACAGGGCTGTCCCACGTGCCACCGTGGTGTGAGTCGATCCTCGGCGTGAAAGATGAGCCAGTGCAGGGCAAAGAGGTTCCTCTGGAATGGACTGAGACATTTGGGGGACTCTTGGAATGGTGGTACGACCATGGAGTTCCTCTCGCCTTTCCTGTTGAGAGTGCCTCCTCTTGAGATGCGACGGGAACGCCGGGAATTCTTTCCCGTTGAAAGCAGGGAAAGGATCCCTCATCTCGAGCTAGGAGGGGGAAACGGGGATCCTCTGGATGTGGGCGGGACCATCGTGCTTCCTCTCGAGTGGAGACGGGTATGGCGGTTAACTTCTTGAGTTGCAGCAAGGGTGTGAAAGACCCTTTCGAAGTTCCAGAGGTTAGGTGTCATTAGTCTCCAGACGCCTCATCGGAAATAGGCCTCATCTCGCCTGGAAGGGAGAACTTCCTGGATTTTCTCGAGTTGCGGCAGGTGTTCTCGAGTTACGACGGGGACCTCAGGGACCCGCCCTGGTGGCCTCAGGAGAGGCCAGTCCCCATGCGAGTTGCTAGGGGGCCTCTCGGGATTCCTCTCCCGTCGATACCGGGGCCAAAAAGCTTGTGTGGAGTCAGGGCCGGAACCGAGGATTCCTCTCAGGGGCTGACATGGATCTTTGGGTACTTCTGGAGTCTCCCCAGGGGAGTCAGGCCTCGTCTCGAGTGGGGGCATGCACGTGCGCTTTCCTTCCAGGCTGTAGCAGCAATGTCACGCTTCCCGTCGCGTGGATCAAAGGATCTGTGGTTTTCCCTCGAGGCTTTCCCTCGAGGCTTTCCCACAGGGCTGTCCCACGTGCCACCGTGTTGTGAGTCGATCCTCGGCGTGAAAGATGAGCCAGTGCAGGGCAAAGAGGTTCCTCTGGAATGGACTGAGACATCTGGGGGACTCTTGGAATGGTGGTACGACCATGGAGTTCCTCTCGCCTTTCCTGTTGAGAGTGCCTCCTCTTGAGATGCGACGGGAACGCCGGGAATACTTTCCCGTTGAAAGCAGGGAAAGGATCCCTCATCTCGAGCTCCGAGGGGGAAACGGGGCTCCTCTGGATGTGGGCGGGACCATCATGCTTCCTCTCGAGTGGAGACGGGTATGGCGGTGAACTTCTTGAGTTGCAGCAAGGGTGTGAAAGACCCTTTCGAAGTTCCAGAGGTTTGGTGTCATTAGTCTCCAGAGGCCTCATCGGAAATAGGCCTCATCTCGCCTGGAAGGGAGAACTTCCTGGATTTTCTCGAGTTGCGGCAGGTGTTCTCGTGTTACGACGGGGACCTCAGGGACCGGCCCTGGTGGCCTCAGGAGAGGCCAGTCCCCATGCGAGTTGCTAGGGGGCCTCTCGGGATTCCTCTCCCGTCGATACCGGGGCCAAAAAGCTTGTGTGGAGTCAGGGCCGGAACCGAGGATTCCTCTCAGGGGCTGACATGGATCTTTGGGTACTTCTGGAGTCTCCCCAGGGGAGTCAGGCCTCGTCTCGAGTGGGGGCATGCACGTGCGCTTTCCTTCCAGGCTGTAGCAGCAATGTCACGCTTCCCGTCGCGTGGATCAAAGGATCTGTGGTTTTCCCTTGAGGCTTTCCCTCGAGCCTTTCCCACAGGGCTGTCCCACGTGCCACCGTGGTGTGAGTCGATCCTCGGCGTGAAAGATGAGCCAGTGCAGGGCAAAGAGGTTCCTCTGGAATGGACTGAGACATCTGGGGGACTCTTGGAATGGTGGTACGACCATGGAGTTCCTCTCGCCTTTCCTGTTGAGAGTGCCTCCTCTTGAGATGCGACGGGAACGCCGGGAATACTTTCCCGTTGAAAGCAGGGAAAGGATCCCTCATCTCGAGCTACGAGGGGGATACGGGGCTCCTCTGGATGTGGGCGGGACCATCGTGCTTCCTCTCGAGTGGAGACGGGTATGGCGGTGAACTTCTTGAGTTGCAGCAAGGGTGTGAAAGACCCTTTCGAAGTTCCAGAGGTTTGGTGTCATTAGTCTCCAGAGGCCTCATCGGAAATAGGCCTCATCTCGCCTGGAAGGGAGAACTTCCTGGATTTTCTCGAGTTGCGGCAGGTGTTCTCGAGTTATGACGGGGACCTCAGGGACCCGCCCTGGTGGCCTCCGGAGAGGCCAGTCCCCATGCGAGTTGCTAGGGGGCCTCTCGGGATTCCTCTCCCGTCGATACCGGGGCCAAAAAGCTTGTGTGGAGTCAGGGCCGGAACCGAGGATTCCTCTCAGGGGCTGACATGGATCTTTGGGTACTTCTGGAGTCTCCCCAGGGGAGTCAGGCCTCGTCTCGAGTGGGGGCATGCGCGTGCGCTTTCCTTCCAGGCTTTAGCAGCAATGTCACGCTTCCCGTCGCTTGGATAAAAGGATCTGTGGTTTTCCCTCGAGGCTTTCCCTCGAGGCTTTCCCACAGGGCTGTCCCACGTGCCACCGTGGTGTGAGTCGATCCTCGGCGTGAAAGATGAGCCAGTGCAGGGCAAAGAGGTTCCTCTGGAATGGACTGAGACATCTGGGGGACTCTTGGAATGGTGGTACGACCATGGAGTTCCTCTCGCCTTTCCTGTTGAGAGTGCCTCCTCTTGAGATGCGACGGGAACGCCGGGAATTCTTTCCCGTTGAAAGCAGGGAAAGGATCCCTCATCTCGAGTTAGGAGGGGGAAACGGGGCTCCTCTGGATGTGGGCGGGACCATCGTGCTTCCTCTCGAGTGGAGACGGGTATGGAGGTTAACTTCTTGAGTTGCAGCAAGGGTGTGAAAGACCCTTTCGAAGTTCCAGAGGTTAGGTGTCATTAGTCTCCAGACGCCTCATCGGAAATAGGCCTCATCTCGCCTGGAAGGGAGAACTTCCTGGATTTTCTCGAGTTGCGGCAGGTGTTCTCGAGTTACGACGGGGACCTCAGGGACCCGCCCTGGTGGCCTCAGGAGAGGCCAGTCCCCATGCGAGTTGCTAGGGGGCCTCTCGGGATTCCTCTCCCGTCGATACCGGGGCCAAAAAGCTTGTGTGGAGTCAGGGCCGGAACCGAGGATTCCTCTCAGGGGCTGACATGGATCTTTGGGTACTTCTGGAGTCTCCCCAGGGGAGTCAGGCCTCGTCTCGAGTGGGGGCATGCACGTGCGCTTTCCTTCCAGGCTGTAGCAGCAATGTCACGCTTCCCGTAGCGTGGATCAAAGGATCTGTGGTTTTCCCTCGAGGCTTTCCATCGAGGCTTTCCCACAGGGCTGTCCCACGTGCCACCGTGTTGTGAGTCGATCCTCGGCGTGAAAGATGAGCCAGTGCAGGGCAAAGAGGTTCCTCTGGAATGGACTGAGACATCTGGGGGACTCTTGGAATGGTGGTACGACCATGGAGTTCCTCTCGCCTTTCCTGTTGAGAGTGCCTCCTCTTGAGATGCGACGGGAACGCCGGGAATACTTTCCCGTTGAAAGCAGGGAAAGGATCCCTCATCTCGAGCTCCGAGGGGGAAACGGGGCTCCTCTGGATGTGGGCGGGACCATCATGCTTCCTCTCGAGTGGAGACGGGCATGGCGGTGAACTTCTTGAGTTGCAGCAAGGGTGTGAAAGACCCTTTCGAAGTTCCAGAGGTTTGGTGTCATTAGTCTCCAGAGGCCTCATCGGAAATAGGCCTCATCTCGCCTGGAAGGGAGAACTTCCTGGATTTTCTCGAGTTGCGGCAGGTGTTCTCGAGTTACGACGGGGACCTCAGGGACCGGCCCTGGTGGCCTCAGGAGAGGCCAGTCCCCATGCGAGTTGCTAATGGGCCTCTCGGGATTCCTCTCCCGTCGATACCCGGGCCAAAAACCTTGTGTGGAGTCAGGGCCGGAACCGAGGATTACTCTCAGGGGCTGAAATGGATCTTTGGGTACTTCTGGAGTCTCCCCAGGGGATTCAGGCCTCGTCTCGAGTGGGGGCATGCATGTGCGCTTTCCTTCCAGGCTGTAGCAGTAATGTCACGCTTCCCGTCGCGTGGATCAAAGGATCTGTGTTTTTCCCTCGAGGCTTTCCCTCGAGGCTTTCCCACAGGGCTGTCCCACTGGCCACCGTGGTGTGAGTCGATCTTCGGCGTGAAAGATGAGCCAGTGCAGGGCAAAGAGGTTCCTCTGGAATGGACTGAGACATCTGGGGGACTCTTGGAATGGTGGTACGACCATGGAGTTCCTCTCGGCTTTCCTGTGGAGAGTGCCTCCTCTTGAGATGCGACGGGATCGCCGGGAATTCTTTCCCGTTGAAAGCAGGGAAAGGAACCCTCATCTCGAGCTCCGAGGGGGAAACGGGGCTCCTCTGGATGTGGGCGGGACCATCGTGCTTCCTCTCGATTGGAGACGGGTATGGCGGTCAACTTCTTGAGTTGCAGCAAGGGTGTGAAAGACCCTTTCGAAGTTCCAGAGGTTAGGTGTCATTAGTCTCCAGACGCCTCATCGGAAATAGGCCTCATCTCGCCTGGAAGGGAGAACTTCCTGGATTTTCTCGAGTTGCGGCAGGTGTTCTCGAGTTACGACGGGGACCTCAGGGACCCGCCCTGGTGGCCTCAGGAGAGGCCAGTCCCCATGCGAGTTGCTAGGGGGCCACTCGGGATTCCTCTCCCGTCGATACCGGGGCCAAAAGAATTTTTTGGAGTCAGGGCCGGAACCGAGGATTCCTCTCAGGGGCTGACATGGATCTTTGGGTACTTCTGGAGTCTCCCCAGGGGAGTCAGGCCTCGTCTCGAGTGGGGGCATGCACGTGCGCTTTCCTTCCAGGCTGTAGCAGCAATGTCACGCTTCCCGTCGCGTGGATCAAAGGATCTGTGGTTTTCCCTCGAGGCTTTCCCTCGAGGCTTACCCACAGGGCTGTCCCACGTGCCACCGTGGTGTGAGTTGATCCTCGGCGTGAAAGATGAGCCAGTGCAGGGCAAAGAGGTTCCTCTGAAATGGACTGAGACATCTGGGGGACTCTTGGAATGGTGGTACGACCATGGAGTTCCTCTCGCCTTTCCTGTTGAGAGTGCCTCCTCTTGAGATGCGACGGGAACGCCGGGAATTCTTTCCCGTTGAAAGCAGGGAAAGGATCCCTCATCTCGAGCTCCGAGGGGGAAACGGGGCTCCTCTGGATGTTGGCGGGTCCATCGTGCTTCCTCTCGAGTGGAGACGGGTATGGCGGTGAACTTCTTGAGTTGCAGCAAGGGTGTGAAAGACCCTTTCGAAGTTCCAGAGGTTAGGTGTCATTAGTCTCCAGACGCCTCATCGGAAATAGGCCTCATCTCGCCTGGAAGGGAGAACTTCCTGGATTTTCTCGAGTTGCGGCAGGTGTTCTCGAGTTACGACGGGGACCTCAGGGACCCGCCCTGGTGGCCTCAGGAGAGGCCAGTCCCCATGCGAGTTGCTAGGGGGCCTCTCGGGATTCCTCTCCCGTCGATACCGGGGCCAAAAGAATTTTTTGGAGTCAGGGCCGGAACCGAGGATTCCTCTCAGGTGCTGACATGGATCTTTGGGTACTTCTGGAGTGTCCCCAAGGGAGTAAGGCCTCGTCTTGAGTCGGGGCATGCACGTGCGCTTTCCTTCCAGGCTGTAGCAGCAATGTCACGCTTCCCGTGTCGTGGATCAAAGGATCTGTGGTTTTCCCTCGAGGCTTTCCCTCGAGGCTTTCCCACAGGGCTCTCCCACGTGCCACCGTGGTGTGAGTCGATCCTCGGCGTGAAAGATGAGCCAGTGCAGGGCAAAGAGTTTCCTCTGGAATGGACTGAGACATCTGGGGGACTCTTGGAATGGTGGTACGACCATGGAGTTCCTCTCGGCTTTCCTGTGGAGAGTGCCTCCTCTTGAGATGCGACGGGAACGCCGGGAATTCTTTCCCGTTGAAAGCAGGGAAAGGATCCCTCATCTCGAGCTCCGAGGGGGAAACGGGGCTCCTCTGGATGTGGGCGGGACCATCGTGCTTCCTCTCGAGTGGAGACGGGTATGGCGGTGAACTTCTTGAGTTGCAGCAAGGGTGTGAAAGACCCTTTCGAAGTTCCAGAGGTTAGGTGTCATTAGTCTCCAGACGCCTCATCGGAAATAGGCCTCATCTCGCCTGGAAGGGAGAACTTCCTGGATTTTCTCGAGTTGCGGCAGGTGTTCTCGAGTTACGACGGGGACCTCAGGCACCCGCCCTGGTGGCCTCAGGAGAGGCCAGTCCCCATGCGAGTTGCTAGGGGGCCTCTCGGGATTCCTCTCCCGTCGATACCGGGGCCAAAAACCTTGTGTGGAGTCAGGGCCGGAACCGAGGATTCCTCTCAGGGGCTGACATGGATCTTTGGGTACTTCTGGAGTCTCCCCAGGGGAGTCAGGCCTCGTCTCGTGTGGGGGCATGCACTTGCGTTTTCCTTCCAGGCTGTAGCAGCAATGTCACGCTTCCCGTGGCGTGGATCAAACGATCTGTGGTTTTCCCTCGAGGCTTTCCCTCGAGGCTTTCCCACAGGGCTGTCCCACGTGCCACCGTGGTGTGAGTCGATCCTCGGCGTGAAAGATGAGCCAGTGCAGGGCAAAGAGGTTCCTCTGGAATGGACTGAGACATCTGGGGGACTCTTGGAATGGTGGTACGACCATGGAGTTCCTCTCGCCTTTCCTGTTGAGAGTGCCTCCTCTTGAGATGCGACGGGAACGCCGGGAATTCTTTCCCGTTGAAAGCAGGGAAAGGATCCCTCATCTCGAGATCCGAGGGGGAAACGAGGCTCCTCTGAATGTTGGCGGGTCCATCGTGCTTCCTCTCGAGTGGAGACGGGTATGGCGGTGAACTTCTTGAGTTGCAGCAAGGGTGTGAAAGACCCTTTCGAAGTTCCAGAGGTTAGGTGTCATTAGTCTCCAGACGCCTCATCGGAAATAGGCCTCATCTCGCCTGGAAGGGAGAACTTCCTGGATTTTCTCGAGTTGCGGCAGGTGTTCTCGAGTTACGACGGGGACCTCAGGGACCCGCCCTGGTGGCCTCAGGAGAGGAGAGTCCCCATGCGAGTTGCTAGGGGGCCTCTCGGGATTCCTCTCCCGTTGATACCAGGGCCAAAATCCTTGTGTGGAGTCAGGGCCGGAACCGAGGATTCCTCTCAGGGGCTGACATGGATCTTTGGGTACTTCTGCAGTCTCCCCAAGGGAGTCAGGCCTCGTCTCGAGTGGGGGCATGCACGTGCGCTTTCCTTCCAGGCTGTAGCAGCAATGTCACGCTTCCCGTCGCGTGGATCAAAGGATCTGTGGTTTTTCCTCGAGGCTTTCCCTCGAGGCTTTCCCACAGGGCTGTCCCACGTGCCACCGTGGTGTGAGTCGATCCTCGGCGTGAAAGATGAGCCAGTGCAGGGCAAAGAGTTTCCTCTGGAATGGACTGAGACATCTGGGGGACTCTTGGAATGGTGGTACGACCATGGAGTTCCTCTCGCCTTACGTGTTGAGAGTGCCTCCTCTTGAGATGCGATGGGAACACCGGGAATTCTTTCCCGTTGAAAGCAGGGAAAGGATCCCTCACCTCGAGCTACGAGGGGGAAATGGGGCTCCTCTGGATGTGGGCGGGACCATCGTGCTTCCTCTCGAGTGGAGACGGGTATGTCGGTGAACTTCTTGAGTTGCAGCAAGGGTGTGAAAGACCCTTTCGAAGTTCCAGAGGTTAGGTGTCATTAGCCTCCAGACGCCTTATCGGAAATAGGCCTCATCTCGCCTGGAAGGGAGAACTTCCTGCATTTTCTCGAGTTGCGGCAGGTGTTCTCGAGTTACGACGGGGACCTCAGGGACCCGCCCTGGTGGCCTCAGGAGAGGCCAGTCCCCATGCGAGGTGCTAGGGGGCCTCTCGGGATTCCTCTCCCGTCGATACCGACGCCAAAAACCTTGTGTGAAGTCAGGGCCGGAACCGAGGATTCCTCTCAGGGGCTGACATGGATCTTTGGGTACTTCTGGAGTCTCCCCAGGGGAGTCAGGCCTCGTCTCGAGTGGGGGCATGCACGTGCGCTTTCCTTCCAGGCTGTAGCAGCAATGTCACGCTTCCCGTCGGGTGGATCAAAGGGTCTGTGGTTTTCCCTCGAGGCTTTCCCTCGAGGCTTTCCCACAGGGCTGTCCCACGTGCCACCGTGGTGTGAGTCGATCCTCGGCGTGAAAGATGAGCCAGTGCAGGGCAAAGAGGTTCCTCTGGAATGCACTGAGACATCTGGGGGACTCTTGGAATGGTGGTACGACCATGGAGTTCCTCTCGGCTTTCCTGTGGAGAGTGCCTCCTCTTGAGATGCGACGGGATCGACGGGAATTCTTTCCCGTTGAAAGCAGGGAAAGGATCCCTCATCTCGAGCTCCGAGGGGGAAACGGGGCTCCTCTGGATGTGGGCGGGACCATCGTGCTTCCTCTCGAGTGGAGACGGGTATGGCGGTGAACTTCTTGAGTTGCAGCAAGGGTGTGAAAGACCCTTTCGAAGTTCCAGAGGTTAGGTGTCATTAGTCTCCAGACGCCTCATCGGAAATAGGCCTCATCTCGCCTGGAAGGGAGAACTTCCTGGATTTTCTCGAGTTGCGGCAGGTGTTCTCGAGATTCGACGGGGACCTCAGGGACCCGCCCTGGTGGCCTCAGGAGAGGCCAGTCCCCATGCGAGTTGCTAGGGGGCCACTCGGGATTCCTTTCCCGTCGATTCCGGGGCCAAAAACCTTGGGTGGACTCAGTGCCGGAACCGAGGATTCCTCTCAGGGGCTGACATGGATCTTTGGGTCTTTCTGGAGTCTCCCGATGGGAGTCAGGCCTCGTCTCGAGTGGGGGCATGCACGTGCGCTTTCCATCCAGGCTGTAGCAGCAATGTCACGCTTCCCGTCGCGTGGATCAAAGGATCTGTGGTTTTCAATCGAGGCTTTCCCTTGAGGCTTTCCCACAGGGCTGTCCCACGTGACACCGTGGTGTGAGTCGATCCTCGTCGTGAAAGATGAGCCAGTGCAGGGCAAAGAGGTTCCTCTGGAGTGGACTGAGACATCTGGGGGACTCTTGGAATGGTGGTACGACCATGGAGTTCCTCTCGCCTTTCCTGTTGAGAGTGCCTCCTCTTGAGATGTGACGGGAACGCCGGGAATTCTTTCCCGTTGAAAGCAGGGAAAGGATCCCTCATCTCGAGCTACAAGGGGGAAACGGGGCTCCTCTGGATGTGGGCGGGACCATCATGCTTCCTCTCGAGTCGACACGGGTATGGCGGTGAACTTCTTGTGTTGCAGCAAGGGTGTGAAAGACCCTTTCGAAGTTCCAGAGGTAAGGTGTCATTAGTGTCCAGACGCCTCATCGGAAATAGGCCTCATCTCGCCTGGAAGGGAGAACTTCCTGGATTTTCTCGAGTTGCGGCAGGTGTTCTCCAGTTACGACGGGGACCTCAGGGACCGGCCTGGTGGCCTATGGAAAGGCCAGTCCCCAGGCGAGGTGCTAGGGGGCCTCTCGGGATTCCTCTCCCGTCGATACCGGGGCCAAAAACCTTGTGTGGAGTCAGGGCCGGAACCGAGGATTCCTCTCAGGGGCTGACATGGATCTTGGGGTACTTCTGGAGTCTCCCCAGGGGAGTCAGGCCTCGTCTCGAGTGGGGGCATGCACGTGCGCTTTCCTTCCAGGCTGTAGCAGCAATGTCATGCTTCCCGTCGCGTGGATCAAAGGATCTGTGATTTACCCTCGAGGCTTTCCCACAGGGCTGTCCCACGATCCACCGTGGTGTGAGTCGATCCTCGGCGTGAAAAATGAGCCAGTGCAGGGCAAAGAGTTTCCTCTGGAATGGACTGAGAAATCTCGGGGACTCTTGGAATGGTGGTACGACCATGGAGTTCCTCTCATCTTTCCTGTTGAGAGTGCCTCCTCTTGAGATGCGACGGGAACGCCGGGAATTCTTTCCCGTTGATAGCAGGGAAAGGATCCCTCATCTCGAGCTATGAGGGGGAAACGGGGCTCCTTTGGATGTGGGCGGGACCATCGTGTTTCCTCTCGAGTGGAGACGGGTATGGCGGTGAACTTCTTGAGTTGCAGCAAGGGTGTGAAAGACCCTTTCGAAGTTCCAGAGGTTCGGTGTCATTAGTCTCCAGACGCCTCATCGGAAATAGGCCTCATCTCGCCTGGAAGGGAGAACTTCCTGGATTTTCTCGAGTTGCGGCAGGTGTTCTCGAGTTACGACGGGGACCTCAGGGACCCGCCCTGGTGTCCTCAGGAAAGGCCAGTCCCCATGCGAGTTGCTCGGGGGCCTCTCGGGATTCCTCTCCCGTCGATACCGGAGCCAAAAACTTTGTGTGGAGTCAGGGCCGGAACCGAGGATTCCTCTCAGGGGCTGACATGGATCTTTCGGTACTTCTGGAGTCTCCCCAGGAGAGTCAGGCCTCGTCTCGAGTGGGGGCATGCACGTGCGCTTTCCTTCCAGGCTGTAGCAGCAATGTCACGCTTCCCGTCGTGTGGATCAAAGGATCTGTGGTTTTCCCTCTAGGCTTTCCCACAGGGGTGTCCCACGTGCCACCGTGGTGTGAGTCGATCCTCGGCGTGAAAGATGAGCCTGTGCAGGGAAAAGAGGTTGCTCTGGAATGGACTGAGACATCTGGGGGACTCTTGGAATGGTGGTACGACCATGGAGTTCCTCTTGCCTTTCCTGTTGAGAGTGCCTCCTCTTGAGATGCGACGGGAACACCGGGAATTCTTTCCCATTGAAAGCAGGGAAAGGATCCCTCCTCTCGAGCTCCGAGGGGGAAACGGGGCTCCTCTGGATGTGGGCGGGACCATCGTGCTTCCTCTCGAGTGGAGACGGGTATGGCGGTGAAATTCTTGAGTTGCAGCAAGGGTGTGAAAGACCCTTTCGAAGTTCCAAAGGTTAGGTGTCATTAGTCTCCAGACGCCTCATCGGAAATAGGCCTCATTTCGCCTGGAAAGGAGAACTTCCTGGATTTTCTCGAGTTGCGGCAGGTGTTCTCGAGTTACGACGGGGACCTCAGGGACCCGCCCTGGTGGCCTCAGGAACGGCCAGTCCCCATGCTAGTTGCTAGGGGGCCTCTCGGTATTCCTCTCCCGTCGATACCGGGGCCAGAAACCTTGTGTGGAGTCAGTGCCGGAACCGAGGATTCCTCTCAGGGGCTGACATGGATCTTTGGGTACTTCTGGAGTCTTCCCAGGGGAGTCAGGCCTCATCTCGAGTGGGGGCATGCACGTGCGCTTTCCTTCCAGTCTGTAGCAGCAATGTCATGCTTCCCGTTTCGTGGATCAAAGGATCTGTGGTTTGCCCTCGAGGCTTTCCCACAGGGCTGTCCCACGTGCCACCGTGGTGTGAGTCGATCCTCGGCGTGAAAGATGAGCCAGTGCAGGTCAAAGAGGTTCCTCTGGAATGGACTGAGAAATCTCGGGGACTCTTGGAATGGTGGTACGACCATGGAGTTCCTCTCGCCTTTCCTGTTGAGAGTGCCTCCTCTTGAGATGCGACGGAAACGCCGGGAATTCTTTCCCTTTGAAAGCAGGGAAAGGATCCCTCATCTCGAGCTACGAGGGGGAAACGGGGCTCCTCTGGATGTGGGCGGGACCTTCATGCTTCCTCTCGAGTCGACACGGGTATGGCGGTGAACTTCTTGAGTTGCAGCAAGGGTGTGAAAGACCCTTTCGAAGTTCCAGAGGTTCCGTGTCATTAGGCTCCAGACGCCTCATCGGAAATAGGCCTCATCTCGCCTGGAAGGGAGAACTTCCTGAATTTTCTCGAGTTGCGGCAGGTGTTCTCGAGTTACGACGAGGACCTCAGGGACCCGCCCTGGTGGCCTCAGGAAAGGCCAGTCCCCATGCGAGTTGCTCGGGGGCCTCTCGGGATTCCTCTCCTGTCGATACCGGGGCCAAAAAACTTGTGTGGAGTCAGGGCCTGAACCGAGGATTCCTCTCAGGGGCTGACATGGATCTTTGGGTACTTCTGGAGTCTCCCCAGGGGAGTCAGGCCTCGTCTCGAGTGGGGGCATGCACGTGCGCTTTCCTTCCAGGCTGTAGCAGCAATGTCACGCTTCCCGTCGCGTAGATCAAAGGATCTGTGGTTTTCCCTCGAGGCTTTCCCACAGGGCTGTCCCACGTGCCACCGTGGTGTGAGTCGATCCTCGGCGTGAAAGATGAGCCAGTGCAGGGCAAAGAGGTTCCTCTGGAATGGACTGAGAAATCTCGGGGACTCTTGGAATGGTGGTACGACCATGGAGTTCCTCTCGCCTTTCCTGTTGAGAGTGCCTCCTCTTGAGATGCGACAGGAACGCCGAAAATACTTTCCCGTTGATAGCAGGGAAAGGATCCTTCATCTCGAGCTACGAGGGGCAAACGGGGCTCCTCTGGATGTGGGCGGGACCATCATGTTTCCTCTCGAGTGGAGACGGTTATGGAGGTGAACTGCTTGAGTTGCAGCAAGGGTGTGAAAGACCCTTTCGAACTTCCAGAGGTTCCGTGTCATTAGTCTCCAGACGCCTCATCGGAAATAGGCCTCATCTCGCCTGGAAGGGAGAACTTCCTGGATTTTCTCGAGTTGCGGCAGGTGTTCTCGAGTTACGACGGGGACCTCAGGGACCCGCCCTGGTGGCCTCAGGAAAGGCCAGTCCCCATGCGAGTTGCTCGGGGGCCTCTCGGGATTCCTCTCCTGTCGATACCGGGGCCAAAAAACTTGTGTGGAGTCAGGGCCTGAACCGAGGATTCCTCTCAGGGGCTGACATGGATCTTTGGGTACTTCTGGAGTCTCCCCAGGGGAGTCAGGCCTCGTCTCGAGTGGGGGCATGCACGTGCGCTTTCCTTCCAGGCTGTAGCAGCAATGTCACGCTTCCCGTCGCGTGGATCAAAGGATCTGTGGTTTTCCCTCGAGGCTTTCCCTCGAGGCTTTCCCACAGGGCTGTCCCACGTGCCACCGTGGTGTGAGTCGATCCTCGGCGTGAAAGATGAGCCAGTGCAGGGCAAAGAGGTTCCTCTGGAATGGACTGAGATATCTGGGGGACTCTTGGAATTGTGCTACGACCATGGAGTTCCTCTCGCATTTCCTGTTGAGAGTGCCTCCTCTTGAGTAGCGACGGGAACGCCGGGAATTCTTTCCCATTGAAAGCAGGGAAAGGATCCCTCATCTCGAGCTACGAGGGGGAAACGGGGCTCCTCTGGATGTGGGCGGGACCATCGTGCTTCCTCTCGAGTGGAGACGGGTGTGGTGGTGAACTTCTTGAGTTGCAGCAAGGGTGTGAAAGACCCTTTCGAAGTTCCAGCGGTTAGGTGTCATTAGTCTCCAGATGCCTCATCGGAAATAGGCCTCAACTCGCCTGGAAGGGAGAACTTCCTGGATTTTCTCGAGTTGTGGCAGGTGTTCTCGAGTTACGACGGGGAACTCAGGGACCCGCCCTGGTGGCGACAGGAGAGGCCAGGCCCCATGCGAGTGGCTAGGGGGCCTCACCGGATTCCTCTCCCGTCGATACCGGGGCCAAAAACCTTGTGTGGAGTCAGGGCCAAAACCGAGGATTCCTCTCAGGGGCTGACATGGATCTTTGGATACTTCTGGAGTCTCCCCAGGGGAGTCAGGCCTCGTCTCGAGTGGGGGCATGCACGTGCGCTTTCCTTCCAGGCTGTAGCAGCACTGTCATGCTTCCCGTCTCGTGGATCAAAGGATCTGTGATTTTCCCTCGAGGCTTTCCCACAGGGCTGTCCCACGTGCCACAGTGGTGTGAGTCAATTCTCGGCGTGAAAGATGAGCCAGTGCAGGGCAAAGAGGTTCCTCTGGATTGGACTGAGACATCTGGGGGACTCTTGGAATGATGGTACAACCATGGAGTTCCTCTCGCCTTTCCTGTTGAGAGTGCCTCCTCTTGAGATGCGACGGGAACGCCGGGAATTCTTTCCCGTTGAAAGCAGGGAAAGGATCCCTCATCTCGAGCTACGAGGGGGAAACGGGGCTCCTCTGGATGTGGGCGGGACCATCGTGCTTCCTCTCGAGTGGAGACGGGTATGGCGGTGAAATTCTTGAGTTGCAGCAAGGGTGTGAAAGACCCTTTCGAAGTTCCAGAGGTTAGGTGTCATTAGTCTCCAGACGCCTCATCGGAAATAGGCCTCATTTCGCCTGGAAAGGAGAACTTCCTGGATTTTCTCGAGTTGCGGCAGGTGTTCTCGAGTTACGACGGGGACCTCAGGGACCCGCCCTGGTGGCCTCAGGAACGGCCAGTCCCCATGCTAGTTGCTAGGGGGCCTCTCGGTATTCCTCTCCCGTCGATACCGGGGCCAGAAACCTTGTGTGGAGTCAGGGCCGGAACCGAGGATTCCTCTCAGGGGCTGACATGGATCTTTGGGTACTTCTGGAGTATCCCCAGGGGAGTCAGGCCTCATCTCGAGTGGGGGCATGCACGTGCGCTTTCCTTCCAGGCTGTAGCAGCAATGTCATGCTTCCAGTTGCGTGGATCAAAGGATCTGTGGTTTGCCCTCGAGGCTTTCCCACAGGGCTGTCCCACGTGCCACCGTGGTGTGAGTCGATCCTCGGCGTGAAAGATGAGCCAGTGCAGGTCAAAGAGGTTCCTCTGGAATGGACTGAGAAATCTCGGGGACTCTTGGAATGGTGGTTCGACCATGGAGTTCCTCTCGCCTTTCCTGTTGAGAGTGCCTCCTCTTGAGATGCGACGGAAACGCCGGGAATTCTTTCCCGTTGAAAGCAGGGAAAGGATCCCTCATCTCGAGCTACGAGGGGGAAACGGGGCTCCTCTGGATGTGGGCGGGACCTTCATGCTTCCTCTCGAGTCGACACGGGTATGGCGGTGAACTTCTTGAGTTGCAGCAAGGGTGTGAAAGACCCTTTCGAAGTTCCAGAGGTTCCGTGTCATTAGGCTCCAGACGCCTCATCGGAAATAGGCCTCATCTCGCCTGGAAGGGAGAACTTCCTGAATTTTCTCGAGTTGCGGCAGGTGTTCTCGAGTTACGACGGGGACCTCAGGGACCCGCCCTGGTGGCCTCAGGAAAGGCCAGTCCCCATGCGAGTTGCTCGGGGTCCTCTCGGGATTCCTCTCCTGTCGATACCGGGGCCAAAAAACTTGTGTGGAGTCAGGGCCTGAACCGAGGATTCCTCTCAGGGGCTGACATGGATCTTTGGGTACTTCTGGAGTCTCCCCAGGGGAGTCAGGCCTCGTCTCGAGTGGGGGCATGCACGTGCGCTTTCCTTCCAGGCTGTAGCAGCAATGTCATGCTTCCCGTCACGTGGATCAAAGGATCTGTGGTTTTCCCTCGAGGCTTTCCCACAGGGCTGTCCCACGTGCCACCGTGGTGTGAGTCGATCCTCGGCGTGAAAGATGAGCCAGTGCAGGGCAAAGAGGTTCCTCTGGAATGGACTGAGAAATCTCGGGGACTCTTGGAATGGTGGTACGACCATGGAGTTCCTCTCGTCTTTCCTGTTGAGAGTGCCTCCTCTTGAGATGCGACGGGAACGCCGAAAATACTTTCCCGTTGATAGCAGGGAAAGGATCCCTCATCTCGAGCTACGAGGGGCAAACGGGGCTCCTCTGGATGTGGGCGGGACCATCATGTTTCCTCTCGAGTGGAGACGGATATGGCGGTGAACTTCTTGAGTTGCAGCAAGGGTGTGAAAGACCCTTTCGAACTTCCAGAGGTTCCGTGTCATTAGTCTCCAGACGCCTTATCGGAAATAGGCCTCATCTCGCCTGGAAGGGAGAACTTCCTGGATTTTCTCGAGTTGCGGCAGGTGTTCTCGAGTTAAGACGGGGACCTCAGGGACCCGCCCTGGTGGCCTCAGGAGAGGCCAGTACCCATGCGATTTGCTAGGGGGCCTCTCGGGATTCCTCTCCCGTCGATACAGGGGCCAAAAACCTTGGGTGGAGTCAGGGCCGGAACCGAGCATTCCTCTCAGGGGCTGACATGGATCTTTGGGTACTTGTGGAGTCTCCCCAGGGGAGTCAGGCCTCGTCTCGAGTGGTGGCATGCACGTGCGCTAACCATCCAGGCTGAAGCAGCAATGTCACGCTTCCCGTCACGTGGATCAAAGGATCTGTGGTTTTCCCTCGAGGCTTTCCCTTGAGGCTTTCCCACAGGGCTCTCCCACGTGCCAACGTGGTGTGATTCGATCCTCGGCATGAAAGATGAGCCAGTTCAGGGCAAAGAGGTTCCTCTGGAATGGACTGAGACATCTGGGGGACTCTTGGAATGGTGGTACGACCATGGAGTTCCTCTCGCCTTTCCTGTTGAGAGTGCCTCCTCTTGAGATGCGACGGGAAAGCCAGGAATTCTTTCCCGTTGAAAGCAGGGAAAGGATCCTTCATCTCGAGCTACGAGGGGGAAACGGGGCTCCTCTGGATGTGGGCGGGACCATCGTGCTTCCTCTCGAGTGGAGACGGGTATGGCGGTGAACTTCTTGAGTTGCAGCAAGGTTGTGAAAGACCCTTTTGAAGTCCCAGAGATTAGGTGTCATTAGACTCCAGACACCTCATCGGAAATAGGCCTCATCTCGCCTGGAAGGGAGAACTTCCTGGATATTCTCGAGTTGCAGCAGGTGTTCTCAAGTTACGACGGGGACGTCATGGACCGCCCTGGTGGCCTCAGGAAAGGCCATTCCCCATGCGAGTTGCTAGGGTGCCTCTTGAGATTCCTCTCCCATCGATACCGGGGCCAAAAAACTTGTGTGGAGTCAGGGCCGGAACCGAGGATTCCTCTAAGGGGCTGACATGGATCTTTGGGTTTTTCTGGAGTCTCCCCAGGGGAGTCAGGCCTCGTCTCGAGTGGGGGCATGCACGTGCGCTTTCCTTCCAGGCTGAAGCAGCAATGTCACGCTTCCCGTCGTGTGGATCAAAGGATCTGTGCTTTTCCCTCTAGGCTTTCCCTCGAGGCTATCCCACAGGGCTGTCCCACGTGCCACCGTGGTGTGAGTCGATCCTCGGCGTGAAAGATGAGCCAGTGCAGGGCAAAGAGGTTCCTCTGGAATGGACTGAGACATCTGGGTGACTCTTGGAATTGTGGTACGACCATGGAGTTCCTCTCGCCTTTCCTGTTGAGAGTGCCTCCTCTTGAGATGCGACGGGAACGCCGGGAATTCTTTCCCGTTGAAAGCAGGGAAAGGATCCCTCATCTCGAGCTCCGAGGGGGAAACGGGGCTCCTCTGGATGTGGGCGGGACCATCGTGCTTCCTCTCGAGTGGAGACGGATATGGCGGTGAACTTCTTGAGTTGCAGCAAGGGTGTGAAAGACCCTTTCGAAGTTCCAGAGGTTAGGTGTCATTAGTCTCCAGACGCCTCATCGGAAATAGGCCTCATCTCGCCTGGAAGGGAGAACTTCCTGGATTTTCTCGAGTTGAGGCAGGCGTTCCCGAGTTACGACGGGGACCTCAGGGACCCGCCCTGGTGGCCTCAGGAGAGGCCAGTCCCCATGCGAGTTGCTAGTGGGCCTCTCGGGATTCCTCTCCCGTCGATACCGGGGCCAAAAACCTTGTGTGGAGTCAGGGCCGGAACCGAGGATTCCTCTCAGGGGCTGACATGGATCTTTGGGTACTTCTGGAGTCTCCCCAGGGGATTCAGGCCTCGTCTCGAGTGGGGGCATGCACGTGCGCTTTCCTTCCAGGCTGTAGCAGCAATGTCACGCTTCCCGTCGCGTGGATCAAAGGATCTGTGGTTTTCCCTCGAGGCTTTCCCTCGAGGCTTTCCCAAAGGGCTGTCCCACGTGCCACCGTGGTGTGAGTCGATCCTCGGCGTGAAAGATGAGCCAGTGCAGGGCAAAGAGGTTCCTCTGGAATGGACTGAGACATCTGGGGGACTCTTGGACTGGTGGTTCGACCATGGAGTTCCTCTCGCCTTTCCTGTTGAGAGTGCCTCCTCTTGAGATGCGACGGGAACGCCGGGAATTCTTTCCCGTTGAAAGCAGGGAAAGGATCCCTCATCTCGAGCTCCGAGGGGGAAACGGGGCTCCTCTGGATGTTGGCGGGTCCATCGTGCTTCCTCTCGAGTGGAGACGGGTATGGCGGTGAACTTCTTGAGTTGCAGCAAGGGTGTGAAAGACCCTTTCGAAGTTCCAGAGGTTAGGTGTCATTAGTCTCCAGACGCCTCATCGGAAATAGGCCTCATCTCGCCTGGAAGGGAGAACTTCCTGGATTTTCTCGAGTTGCGGCAGGTGTTCTCGAGTTACCACGGGGACCTCAGGGACCCGACCTGGTAGCCTCAGGAGAGGCCAGTCCCCATGCGAGTTGCTAGGGGGCCTCTCGAGATTCCTCTCCCGTTGATACCAGGGCCAAAAACCTTGTGTGGAGTCAGGGCCGGAACCGAGGATTCCTCTCAGGGGCTGACATGGATCTTTGGGTACTTCTGCAGTCTCCCCAAGGGAGTCAGGCCACGTCTCGAGTGGGGGCATGCACGTGCGCTTTCCTTCCAGGCTGTAGCAGCAATGTCACGCTTCCCGTCGCGTGGATCAAAGGATCTGTGGTTTTCCCTCGAGGCTTTCCCTCGAGGCTTTCCCACAGGGATGTCCCACGTGCCACCGTGGTGTGAGTCGATCCTCGGCGTGAAAGATGAGCCAGTGCAGGGCAAAGAGGTTCCTCTGGAATGGACTGAGACATCTGGGGGACTCTTGGAATGGTGGTACGACCATGGAGTTCCTCTCGCCTTTACTGTTGAGAGTGCCTCCTCTTGAGATGCGACGGGAACGCCGGGAATTCTTTCCCGTTGAAAGCAGGGAAAGGATCCCTCATCTCGAGCTACGAGGGGGAAACGGGACTCCTCTGGATGTGGGCGGGACCATCGTGCTTCCTCCCGAGTGGAGGCGGGTATGGCGGTGAACTTCTTGAGTTGCAGCAAGGGTGTGAAAGACCCTTTCGAAGTTCCAGAAGTTAGGTGTCATTTATCTCCAGACGCCTCATCGGAAATAGGCCTCATCTCGCCTGGAAGGGAGAACTTCCTGGATTTTCTCGAGTTGCGGCAGGTGTTCTCGAGTTATGACGGGGACCTCAGGGACCCGCCCTGGTGGCCTCAGGAGAGGCCAGTCCCCATGCGAGTTGCTAGGGGCCCTCTCGGGATTCCTCTCCCGTCGATACCGGGGCCAAAAGAATTTTTTGGAGTCAGGGCCGGAACCGAGGATTCCTCTCAGGGGCTGACATGGATCTTTGGGTACTTCTGGAGTGTCCCCAAGGGAGTCAGGCCTCGTCTCGAGTCGGGGCATGCACGTGCGCTTTCCTTCCAGGCTGTAGCAGCAATGTCACGCTTCCCGTGGCGTGGATCAAAGGATCTGTGGTTTTCCCTCGAGGCTTTCCCTCGAGGCTTTCCCACAGGGCTCTCCCACGTGCCACCGTGGTGAGAGTCGATCCTCGGCGTGAAAGATGAGCCAGTGCAGGGCAAAGAGTTTCCTCTGGAATGGACTGAGACATCTGGGGGACTCTTGGAATGGTGGTACTACCATGGAGTTCCTCTCGCCTTTCCTGTTGAGAGTGCCTCCTCTTGAGATGCGACGGGAATGCCGGGAATACTTTCCCGTTGAAAGCAGGGAAAGGATCCCTCATCTCGAGCTACGAGGGGGAAACGGGGCTCCTCTGGATGTGGGCGGGACCATCGTGCTTCCTCTCGAGTGGAGACAGGTATGGCGGTGAACTTCTTGAGTTGCAGCAAGGGTGTGAAAGACCCTTTCGAAGTTCCAGAGGTTAGGTGTCATTAGTCTCCAGACGCCTCATCGGAAATAGGCCTCATCTCGCCTGGAAGGGAGAACTTCCTGGATTTTCTCGAGTTGCGGCAGGTGTTCCCGAGTTACGACGGGGACCTCAGGGACCCGCCCTGGTGGCCTCAGGAGAGGCCAGTCCCCATGCGAGTTGCTAGGGGGCCTCTCGGGATTCCTCTCCCGTCGATACCGGCGCCAAAAACCTTGTGTGGAGTCAGGGCCGGAACCGAGGATTCCTCTCAGGGGCTGAAATGGATCTTTGGGTACTTCTGGAGTCTCCCCAGGGGATTCAGGCCTCGTCTCGAGTGGGGGCATGCACGTGCGCTTTCCTTCCAGGCTGTAGCAGTAATGTCACGCTTCCCGTCGCGTGGATCAAAGGATCTGTGGTTTTCCCTCGAGGCTTTCCCTCGAGGCTTTCCCACAGGGCTGTCCCACGTGCCACCGTGGTGTGAGTCGATCTTCGGCGTGAAAGATGAGCCAGTGCAGGGCAAAGAGGTTCCTCTGGAATGGACTGAGACATCTGGGGGACTCTTGGAATGGTGGTACGACCATGGAGTTCCTCTCGGCTTTCCTGTGGAGAGTGCCTCCTCTTGAGATGCGACGGGATCGCCGGGAATTCTTTCCCGTTGAAAGCAGGGAAAGGATCCCTCATCTCGAGCTCCGAGGGGGAAACGGGGCTCCTCTGGATGTGGGCGGGACCATCGTGCTTCCTCTCGATTGGAGACGGGTATGGCGGTCAACTTCTTGAGTTGCAGCAAGGGTGTGAAAGACCCTTTCGAAGTTCCAGAGGTTAGGTGTCATTAGTCTCCAGACGCCTCATCGGAAATAGGCCTCATCTCGCCTGGAAGGGAGAACTTCCTGGATTTTCTCGAGTTGCGGCAGGTGTTGTCGAGTTACGACGGGGACCTCAGGGACCCGCCCTGGTGGCCTCAGGAGAGGCCAGTCCCCATGCGAGTTGCTAGGGGGCCACTCGGGATTCCTCTCCCGTCGATACCGGGGCCAAAAGAATTTTTTGGAGTCAGGGCCGGAACCGAGGATTCCTCTCAGGGGCTGACATGGATCTTTGGGTACTTCTGGAGTCTCCCCAGTGGAGTCAGGCCTCGTCTCGAGTGGGGGCATGCACGTGCGCTTTCCTTCCAAGCTGTAGCAGCAATGTCACGCTTCCCGTCGCGTGGATCAAAGGATCTGTGGTTTTCCCTCGAGGCTTTCCCTCGAGGCTTACCCACAGGGCTGTCCCACGTGCCACCGTGGTGTGAGTTGATCCTCGGCGTGAAAGATGAGCCAGTGCAGGGCAAAGAGGTTCCTCTGAAATGGACTGAGACATCTGGGGGACTCTTGGAATGGTGGTACGACCATGGAGTTCCTCTCGCCTTTCCTGTTGAGAGTGCCTCCTCTTGAGATGCGACGGGAACGCCGGGAATTCTTTCCCGTTGAAAGCAGGGAAAGGATCCCTCATCTCGAGCTCCGAGGGGGAAACGGGGCTCCTCTGGATGTTGGCGGGTCCATCGTGCTTCCTCTCGAGTGGAGACGGGTATGGCGGTGAACTTCTTGAGTTGCAGCAAGGGTGTGAAAGACCCTTTCGTAGTTCCAGAGGTTAGGTGTCATTAGTCTCCAGACGCCTCATCGGAAATAGGCCTCATCTCACCTGGAAGGGAGAACTTCCTGGATTTTCTCGAGTTGCGGCAGGTGTTCTCGAGTTACGACGGGGACCTCAGGGACCCGCCCTGGTGGCCTCAGGAGAGGCCAGTCCTCATGCGAGTTGCTAGGGGGCCTCTCGAGATTCCTCTCCCGTTGATACCAGGGCCAAAAACCTTGTGTGGAGTCAGGGCCGGAACCGAGGATTCCTCTCAGGGGCTGACATGGATCTTTGGGTACTTCTGCAGTCTCCCCAAGGGAGTCAGGCCTCGTCTCGAGTGGGGGCATGCACGTGCGCTTTCCTTCCAGGCTGTAGCAGCAATGTCACGCTTCCCGTCGCGTGGATCAAAGGATCTGTGGTTTTCCCTCGAGGCTTTCCCTCGAGGCTTTCCCACAGGGCTGTCCCACGTGCCACCGTGGTGTGAGTCGATCCTCGGCGTGAAAGATGAGCCAGTGCAGGGCAAAGAGGTTCCTCTGGAATGGACTGAGACATCTGGGGGACTCTTGGAATGGTGGTACGACCATGGAGTTCCTCTCGCCTTTCCTGTTGAGAGTGCCTCCTCTTGAGATGCGACGGGAACGCCGGGAATTCTTTCCCGTTGAAAGCAGGGAAAGGATCCCTCATCTCGAGCTACGAGGGGGAAACGGGACTCCTCTGGATGTGGGCGGGACCATCGTGCTTCCTCCCGAGTGGAGGCGGGTATGGCGGTGAACTTCTTGAGTTGCAGCAAGGGTGTGAAAGACCCTTTCGAAGTTCCAGAAGTTAGGTGTCATTTATCTCCAGACGCCTCATCGGAAATAGGCCTCATCTCGCCTGGAAGGGAGAACTTCCTGGATTTTCTCGAGTTGCGGCAGGTGTTCTCGAGTTACGACGGGGACCTCAGGGACCCGCCCTGGTGGCCTCAGGAGAGGCCAGTCCCCATGCGAGTTGCTAGGGGGCCTCTCGGGATTCCTCTCCCGTCGATACCGGGGCCAAAAGAATTTTTTGGAGTCAGGGCCGGAACCGAGGATTCCTCTCAGGGGCTGACATGGATCTTTGGGTATTTCTGGAGTGTCCCCAAGGGAGTCAGGCCTCGTCTTGAGTCGGGGCATGCACGTGCGCTTTCCTTCCAGGCTGTAGCAGCAATGTCACGCTTCCCGTGTCGTGGATCAAAGGATCTGTGGTTTTCCCTCGAGGCTTTCCCTCGAAGCTTTTCCACAGGGCTGTCCCACGTGCCACCGTGGTGTGAGTCGATCCTCGGCGTGAAAGATGAGCCAGTGCAGGGCAAAGAGTTTCCTCTGGAATGGACTGAGACATCTGGGGGACTCTTGGAATGGTGGTACGACCATGGAGTTCCTCTCGCCTTTCCTGTTGAGAGTGCCTCCTCTTGAGATGCGACGGGAACGCCGGGAATTCTTTCCCGTTGAAAGCAGGGAAAGGATCCCTCATCTCGAGCTCCGAGGGGGAAACGGGGCTCCTCTGGATGTGGGCGGGACCATCGTGCTTCCTCTCGAGTGGAGACAGGTATGGCGGTGAACTTCTTGAGTTGCAGCAAGGGTGTGAAAGACCCTTTCGAAGTTCCAGAGGATAGGTGTCATTAGTCTCCAGACGCCTCATTGGAAATAGGCCTCATCTCGCCTGGAAGGGAGAACTTCCTGGATTTTCTCGAGTTGCGGCAGGTGTTCCCGAGTTACGACGGGGACCTCAGGGACCCGCCCTGGTGGCCTCAGGAGAGGCCAGTCCCCATGCGAGTTGCTAGGGGGCCTCTCGGGATTCCTCTCCCGTCGATACCCGGGCCAAAAACCTTGTGTGGAGTCAGGGCCGGAACCGAGGATTACTCTCAGGGGCTGAAATGGATCTTTGGGTACTTCTGGAGTCTCCCCAGGGGATTCAGGCCTCGTCTCGAGTGGGGGCATGCATGTGCGCTTTCCTTCCAGGCTGTAGCAGTAATGTCACGCTTCCCGTCGCGTGGATCAAAGGATCTGTGTTTTTCCCTCGAGGCTTTCCCTCGAGGCTTTCCCACAGGGCTGTCCCACGTGCCACCGTGGTGTGAGTCGATCTTCGGCGTGAAAGATGAGCCAGTGCAGGGCAAAGAGGTTCCTCTGGAATGGACTGAGACATCTGGGGGACTCTTGGAATGGTGGTACGACCATGGAGTTCCTCTCGGCTTTCCTGTGGAGAGTGCCTCCTCTTGAGATGCGACGGGATCGCCGGGAATTCTTTCCCGTTGAAAGCAGGGAAAGGAACCCTCATCTCGAGCTCCGAGGGGGAAACGGGGCTCCTCTGGATGTGGGCGGGACCATCGTGCTTCCTCTCGATTGGAGACGGGTATGGCGGTCAACTTCTTGAGTTGCAGCAAGGGTGTGAAAGACCCTTTCGAAGTTCCAGAGGTTAGGTGTCATTAGTCTCCAGACGCCTCATCGGAAATAGGCCTCATCTCGCCTGGAAGGGAGAACTTCCTGGATTTTCTCGAGTTGCGGCAGGTGTTCTCGAGTTACGACGGGGACCTCAGGGACCCGCCCTGGTGGCCTCAGGAGAGGCCAGTCCCCATGCGAGTTGCTAGGGGGCCACTCGGGATTCCTCTCCCGTCGATACCGGGGCCAAAAGAATTTTTTGGAGTCAGGGCCGGAACCGAGGATTCCTCTCAGGGGCTGACATGGATCTTTGGGTACTTCTGGAGTCTCCCCAGGGGAGTCAGGCCTCGTCTCGAGTGGGGGCATGCACGTGCGCTTTCCTTCCAGGCTGTAGCAGCAATGTCACGCTTCCCGTCGCGTGGATCAAAGGATCTGTGGTTTTCCCTCGAGGCTTTCCCTCGAGGCTTACCCACAGGGCTGTCCCACGTGCCACCGTGGTGTGAGTTGATCCTCGGCGTGAAAGATGAGCCAGTGCAGGGCAAAGAGGTTCCTCTGAAATGGACTGAGACATCTGGGGGACTCTTGGAATGGTGGTACGACCATGGAGTTCCTCTCGCCTTTCCTGTTGAGAGTGCCTCCTCTTGAGATGCGACGGGAACGCCGGGAATTCTTTCCCGTTGAAAGCAGGGAAAGGATCCCTCATCTCGAGCTCCGAGGGGGAAACGGGGCTCCTCTGGATGTTGGCGGGTCCATCGTGCTTCCTCTCGAGTGGAGACGGGTATGGCGGTGAACTTCTTGAGTTGCAGCAAGGGTGTGAAAGACCCTTTCGAAGTTCCAGAGGTTAGGTGTCATTAGTCTCCAGACGCCTCATCGGAAATAGGCCTCATCTCGCCTGGAAGGGAGAACTTCCTGGATTTTCTCGAGTTGCGGCAGGTGTTCTCGAGTTACGACGGGGACCTCAGGGACCCGCCCTGGTGGCCTCAGGAGAGGCCAGTCCCCATGCGAGTTGCTAGGGGGCCTCTCGGGATTCCTCTCCCGTCGATACCGGGGCCAAAAGAATTTTTTGGAGTCAGGGCCGGAACCGAGGATTCCTCTCAGGTGCTGACATGGATCTTTGGGTACTTCTGGAGTGTCCCCAAGGGAGTAAGGCCTCGTCTTGAGTCGGGGCATGCACGTGCGCTTTCCTTCCAGGCTGTAGCAGCAATGTCACGCTTCCCGTGTCGTGGATCAAAGGATCTGTGGTTTTCCCTCGAGGCTTTCCCTCGAGGCTTTCCCACAGGGCTCTCCCACGTGCCACCGTGGTGTGAGTCGATCCTCGGCGTGAAAGATGAGCCAGTGCAGGGCAAAGAGTTTCCTCTGGAATGGACTGAGACATCTGGGGGACTCTTGGAATGGTGGTACGACCATGGAGTTCCTCTCGGCTTTCCTGTGGAGAGTGCCTCCTCTTGAGATGCGACGGGAACGCCGGGAATTCTTTCCCGTTGAAAGCAGGGAAAGGATCCCTCATCTCGAGCTCCGAGGGGGAAACGGGGCTCCTCTGGATGTGGGCGGGACCATCGTGCTTCCTCTCGAGTGGAGACGGGTATGGCGGTGAACTTCTTGAGTTGCAGCAAGGGTGTGAAAGACCCTTTCGAAGTTCCAGAGGTTAGGTGTCATTAGTCTCCAGACGCCTCATCGGAAATAGGCCTCATCTCGCCTGGAAGGGAGAACTTCCTGGATTTTCTCGAGTTGCGGCAGGTGTTCTCGAGTTACGACGGGGACCTCAGGCACCCGCCCTGGTGGCCTCAGGAGAGGCCAGTCCCCATGCGAGTTGCTAGGGGGCCTCTCGGGATTCCTCTCCCGTCGATACCGGGGCCAAAAACCTTGTGTGGAGTCAGGGCCGGAACCGAGGATTCCTCTCAGGGGCTGACATGGATCTTTGGGTACTTCTGGAGTCTCCCCAGGGGAGTCAGGCCTCGTCTCGTGTGGGGGCATGCACTTGCGTTTTCCTTCCAGGCTGTAGCAGCAATGTCACGCTTCCCGTGGCGTGGATCAAACGATCTGTGGTTTTCCCTCGAGGCTTTCCCTCGAGGCTTTCCCACAGGGCTGTCCCACGTGCCACCGTGGTGTGAGTCGATCCTCGGCGTGAAAGATGAGCCAGTGCAGGGCAAAGAGGTTCCTCTGGAATGGACTGAGACATCTGGGGGACTCTTGGAATGGTGGTACGACCATGGAGTTCCTCTCGCCTTTCCTGTTGAGAGTGCCTCCTCTTGAGATGCGACGGGAACGCCGGGAATTCTTTCCCGTTGAAAGCAGGGAAAGGATCCCTCATCTCGAGATCCGAGGGGGAAACGAGGCTCCTCTGAATGTTGGCGGGTCCATCGTGCTTCCTCTCGAGTGGAGACGGGTATGGCGGTGAACTTCTTGAGTTGCAGCAAGGGTGTGAAAGACCCTTTCGAAGTTCCAGAGGTTAGGTGTCATTAGTCTCCAGACGCCTCATCGGAAATAGGCCTCATCTCGCCTGGAAGGGAGAACTTCCTGGATTTTCTCGAGTTGCGGCAGGTGTTCTCGAGTTACGACGGGGACCTCAGGGACCCGCCCTGGTGGCCTCAGGAGAGGAGAGTCCCCATGCGAGTTGCTAGGGGGCCTCTCGGGATTCCTCTCCCGTTGATACCAGGGCCAAAATCCTTGTGTGGAGTCAGGGCCGGAACCGAGGATTCCTCTCAGGGGCTGACATGGATCTTTGGGTACTTCTGCAGTCTCCCCAAGGGAGTCAGGCCTCGTCTCGAGTGGGGGCATGCACGTGCGCTTTCCTTCCAGGCTGTAGCAGCAATGTCACGCTTCCCGTCGCGTGGATCAAAGGATCTGTGGTTTTTCCTCGAGGCTTTCCCTCGAGGCTTTCCCACAGGGCTGTCCCACGTGCCACCGTGGTGTGAGTCGATCCTCGGCGTGAAAGATGAGCCAGTGCAGGGCAAAGAGTTTCCTCTGGAATGGACTGAGACATCTGGGGGACTCTTGGAATGGTGGTACGACCATGGAGTTCCTCTCGCCTTACGTGTTGAGAGTGCCTCCTCTTGAGATGCGATGGGAACACCGGGAATTCTTTCCCGTTGAAAGCAGGGAAAGGATCCCTCACCTCGAGCTACGAGGGGGAAATGGGGCTCCTCTGGATGTGGGCGGGACCATCGTGCTTCCTCTCGAGTGGAGACGGGTATGTCGGTGAACTTCTTGAGTTGCAGCAAGGGTGTGAAAGACCCTTTCGAAGTTCCAGAGGTTAGGTGTCATTAGCCTCCAGACGCCTTATCGGAAATAGGCCTCATCTCGCCTGGAAGGGAGAACTTCCTGCATTTTCTCGAGTTGCGGCAGGTGTTCTCGAGTTACGACGGGGACCTCAGGGACCCGCCCTGGTGGCCTCAGGAGAGGCCAGTCCCCATGCGAGGTGCTAGGGGGCCTCTCGGGATTCCTCTCCCGTCGATACCGACGCCAAAAACCTTGTGTGAAGTCAGGGCCGGAACCGAGGATTCCTCTCAGGGGCTGACATGGATCTTTGGGTACTTCTGGAGTCTCCCCAGGGGAGTCAGGCCTCGTCTCGAGTGGGGGCATGCACGTGCGCTTTCCTTCCAGGCTGTAGCAGCAATGTCACGCTTCCCGTCGGGTGGATCAAAGGGTCTGTGGTTTTCCCTCGAGGCTTTCCCTCGAGGCTTTCCCACAGGGCTGTCCCACGTGCCACCGTGGTGTGAGTCGATCCTCGGCGTGAAAGATGAGCCAGTGCAGGGCAAAGAGGTTCCTCTGGAATGCACTGAGACATCTGGGGGACTCTTGGAATGGTGGTACGACCATGGAGTTCCTCTCGGCTTTCCTGTGGAGAGTGCCTCCTCTTGAGATGCGACGGGATCGACGGGAATTCTTTCCCGTTGAAAGCAGGGAAAGGATCCCTCATCTCGAGCTCCGAGGGGGAAACGGGGCTCCTCTGGATGTGGGCGGGACCATCGTGCTTCCTCTCGAGTGGAGACGGGTATGGCGGTGAACTTCTTGAGTTGCAGCAAGGGTGTGAAAGACCCTTTCGAAGTTCCAGAGGTTAGGTGTCATTAGTCTCCAGACGCCTCATCGGAAATAGGCCTCATCTCGCCTGGAAGGGAGAACTTCCTGGATTTTCTCGAGTTGCGGCAGGTGTTCTCGAGATTCGACGGGGACCTCAGGGACCCGCCCTGGTGGCCTCAGGAGAGGCCAGTCCCCATGCGAGTTGCTAGGGGGCCACTCGGGATTCCTTTCCCGTCGATTCCGGGGCCAAAAACCTTGGGTGGACTCAGTGCCGGAACCGAGGATTCCTCTCAGGGGCTGACATGGATCTTTGGGTCTTTCTGGAGTCTCCCGATGGGAGTCAGGCCTCGTCTCGAGTGGGGGCATGCACGTGCGCTTTCCATCCAGGCTGTAGCAGCAATGTCACGCTTCCCGTCGCGTGGATCAAAGGATCTGTGGTTTTCAATCGAGGCTTTCCCTTGAGGCTTTCCCACAGGGCTGTCCCACGTGACACCGTGGTGTGAGTCGATCCTCGTCGTGAAAGATGAGCCAGTGCAGGGCAAAGAGGTTCCTCTGGAGTGGACTGAGACATCTGGGGGACTCTTGGAATGGTGGTACGACCATGGAGTTCCTCTCGCCTTTCCTGTTGAGAGTGCCTCCTCTTGAGATGTGACGGGAACGCCGGGAATTCTTTCCCGTTGAAAGCAGGGAAAGGATCCCTCATCTCGAGCTACAAGGGGGAAACGGGGCTCCTCTGGATGTGGGCGGGACCATCATGCTTCCTCTCGAGTCGACACGGGTATGGCGGTGAACTTCTTGTGTTGCAGCAAGGGTGTGAAAGACCCTTTCGAAGTTCCAGAGGTAAGGTGTCATTAGTGTCCAGACGCCTCATCGGAAATAGGCCTCATCTCGCCTGGAAGGGAGAACTTCCTGGATTTTCTCGAGTTGCGGCAGGTGTTCTCCAGTTACGACGGGGACCTCAGGGACCGGCCTGGTGGCCTATGGAAAGGCCAGTCCCCAGGCGAGGTGCTAGGGGGCCTCTCGGGATTCCTCTCCCGTCGATACCGGGGCCAAAAACCTTGTGTGGAGTCAGGGCCGGAACCGAGGATTCCTCTCAGGGGCTGACATGGATCTTGGGGTACTTCTGGAGTCTCCCCAGGGGAGTCAGGCCTCGTCTCGAGTGGGGGCATGCACGTGCGCTTTCCTTCCAGGCTGTAGCAGCAATGTCATGCTTCCCGTCGCGTGGATCAAAGGATCTGTGATTTACCCTCGAGGCTTTCCCACAGGGCTGTCCCACGATCCACCGTGGTGTGAGTCGATCCTCGGCGTGAAAAATGAGCCAGTGCAGGGCAAAGAGTTTCCTCTGGAATGGACTGAGAAATCTCGGGGACTCTTGGAATGGTGGTACGACCATGGAGTTCCTCTCATCTTTCCTGTTGAGAGTGCCTCCTCTTGAGATGCGACGGGAACGCCGGGAATTCTTTCCCGTTGATAGCAGGGAAAGGATCCCTCATCTCGAGCTATGAGGGGGAAACGGGGCTCCTTTGGATGTGGGCGGGACCATCGTGTTTCCTCTCGAGTGGAGACGGGTATGGCGGTGAACTTCTTGAGTTGCAGCAAGGGTGTGAAAGACCCTTTCGAAGTTCCAGAGGTTCGGTGTCATTAGTCTCCAGACGCCTCATCGGAAATAGGCCTCATCTCGCCTGGAAGGGAGAACTTCCTGGATTTTCTCGAGTTGCGGCAGGTGTTCTCGAGTTACGACGGGGACCTCAGGGACCCGCCCTGGTGTCCTCAGGAAAGGCCAGTCCCCATGCGAGTTGCTCGGGGGCCTCTCGGGATTCCTCTCCCGTCGATACCGGAGCCAAAAACTTTGTGTGGAGTCAGGGCCGGAACCGAGGATTCCTCTCAGGGGCTGACATGGATCTTTCGGTACTTCTGGAGTCTCCCCAGGGGAGTCAGGCCTCGTCTCGAGTGGGGGCATGCACGTGCGCTTTCCTTCCAGGCTGTAGCAGCAATGTCACGCTTCCCGTCGTGTGGATCAAAGGATCTGTGGTTTTCCCTCTAGGCTTTCCCACAGGGGTGTCCCACGTGCCACCGTGGTGTGAGTCGATCCTCGGCGTGAAAGATGAGCCTGTGCAGGGAAAAGAGGTTGCTCTGGAATGGACTGAGACATCTGGGGGACTCTTGGAATGGTGGTACGACCATGGAGTTCCTCTTGCCTTTCCTGTTGAGAGTGCCTCCTCTTGAGATGCGACGGGAACACCGGGAATTCTTTCCCATTGAAAGCAGGGAAAGGATCCCTCCTCTCGAGCTCCGAGGGGGAAACGGGGCTCCTCTGGATGTGGGCGGGACCATCGTGCTTCCTCTCGAGTGGAGACGGGTATGGCGGTGAAATTCTTGAGTTGCAGCAAGGGTGTGAAAGACCCTTTCGAAGTTCCAAAGTTTAGGTGTCATTAGTCTCCAGACGCCTCATCGGAAATAGGCCTCATTTCGCCTGGAAAGGAGAACTTCCTGGATTTTCTCGAGTTGCGGCAGGTGTTCTCGAGTTACGACGGGGACCTCAGGGACCCGCCCTGGTGGCCTCAGGAACGGCCAGTCCCCATGCTAGTTGCTAGGGGGCCTCTCGGTATTCCTCTCCCGTCGATACCGGGGCCAGAAACCTTGTGTGGAGTCAGTGCCGGAACCGAGGATTCCTCTCAGGGGCTGACATGGATCTTTGGGTACTTCTGGAGTCTTCCCAGGGGAGTCAGGCCTCATCTCGAGTGGGGGCATGCACGTGCGCTTTCCTTCCAGTCTGTAGCAGCAATGTCATGCTTCCCGTTTCGTGGATCAAAGGATCTGTGGTTTGCCCTCGAGGCTTTCCCACAGGGCTGTCCCACGTGCCACCGTGGTGTGAGTCGATCCTCGGCGTGAAAGATGAGCCAGTGCAGGTCAAAGAGGTTCCTCTGGAATGGACTGAGAAATCTCGGGGACTCTTGGAATGGTGGTACGACCATGGAGTTCCTCTCGCCTTTCCTGTTGAGAGTGCCTCCTCTTGAGATGCGACGGAAACGCCGGGAATTCTTTCCCTTTGAAAGCAGGGAAAGGATCCCTCATCTCGAGCTACGAGGGGGAAACGGGGCTCCTCTGGATGTGGGCGGGACCTTCATGCTTCCTCTCGAGTCGACACGGGTATGGCGGTGAACTTCTTGAGTTGCAGCAAGGGTGTGAAAGACCCTTTCGAAGTTCCAGAGGTTCCGTGTCATTAGGCTCCAGACGCCTCATCGGAAATAGGCCTCATCTCGCCTGGAAGGGAGAACTTCCTGAATTTTCTCGAGTTGCGGCAGGTGTTCTCGAGTTACGACGAGGACCTCAGGGACCCGCCCTGGTGGCCTCAGGAAAGGCCAGTCCCCATGCGAGTTGCTCGGGGGCCTCTCGGGATTCCTCTCCTGTCGATACCGGGGCCAAAAAACTTGTGTGGAGTCAGGGCCTGAACCGAGGATTCCTCTCAGGGGCTGACATGGATCTTTGGGTACTTCTGGAGTCTCCCCAGGGGAGTCAGGCCTCGTCTCGAGTGGGGGCATGCACGTGCGCTTTCCTTCCAGGCTGTAGCAGCAATGTCACGCTTCCCGTCGCGTAGATCAAAGGATCTGTGGTTTTCCCTCGAGGCTTTCCCACAGGGCTGTCCCACGTGCCACCGTGGTGTGAGTCGATCCTCGGCGTGAAAGATGAGCCAGTGCAGGGCAAAGAGGTTCCTCTGGAATGGACTGAGAAATCTCGGGGACTCTTGGAATGGTGGTACGACCATGGAGTTCCTCTCGCCTTTCCTGTTGAGAGTGCCTCCTCTTGAGATGCGACAGGAACGCCGAAAATACTTTCCCGTTGATAGCAGGGAAAGGATCCTTCATCTCGAGCTACGAGGGGCAAACGGGGCTCCTCTGGATGTGGGCGGGACCATCATGTTTCCTCTCGAGTGGAGACGGTTATGGAGGTGAACTGCTTGAGTTGCAGCAAGGGTGTGAAAGACCCTTTCGAACTTCCAGAGGTTCCGTGTCATTAGTCTCCAGACGCCTCATCGGAAATAGGCCTCATCTCGCCTGGAAGGGAGAACTTCCTGGATTTTCTCGAGTTGCGGCAGGTGTTCTCGAGTTACGACGGGGACCTCAGGGACCCGCCCTGGTGGCCTCAGGAAAGGCCAGTCCCCATGCGAGTTGCTCGGGGGCCTCTCGGGATTCCTCTCCTGTCGATACCGGGGCCAAAAAACTTGTGTGGAGTCAGGGCCTGAACCGAGGATTCCTCTCAGGGGCTGACATGGATCTTTGGGTACTTCTGGAGTCTCCCCAGGGGAGTCAGGCCTCGTCTCGAGTGGGGGCATGCACGTGCGCTTTCCTTCCAGGCTGTAGCAGCAATGTCACGCTTCCCGTCGCGTGGATCAAAGGATCTGTGGTTTTCCCTCGAGGCTTTCCCTCGAGGCTTTCCCACAGGGCTGTCCCACGTGCCACCGTGGTGTGAGTCGATCCTCGGCGTGAAAGATGAGCCAGTGCAGGGCAAAGAGGTTCCTCTGGAATGGACTGAGATATCTGGGGGACTCTTGGAATTGTGCTACGACCATGGAGTTCCTCTCGCATTTCCTGTTGAGAGTGCCTCCTCTTGAGTAGCGACGGGAACGCCGGGAATTCTTTCCCATTGAAAGCAGGGAAAGGATCCCTCATCTCGAGCTACGAGGGGGAAACGGGGCTCCTCTGGATGTGGGCGGGACCATCGTGCTTCCTCTCGAGTGGAGACGGGTGTGGTGGTGAACTTCTTGAGTTGCAGCAAGGGTGTGAAAGACCCTTTCGAAGTTCCAGCGGTTAGGTGTCATTAGTCTCCAGATGCCTCATCGGAAATAGGCCTCAACTCGCCTGGAAGGGAGAACTTCCTGGATTTTCTCGAGTTGTGGCAGGTGTTCTCGAGTTACGACGGGGAACTCAGGGACCCGCCCTGGTGGCGACAGGAGAGGCCAGGCCCCATGCGAGTGGCTAGGGGGCCTCACCGGATTCCTCTCCCGTCGATACCGGGGCCAAAAACCTTGTGTGGAGTCAGGGCCAAAACCGAGGATTCCTCTCAGGGGCTGACATGGATCTTTGGATACTTCTGGAGTCTCCCCAGGGGAGTCAGGCCTCGTCTCGAGTGGGGGCATGCACGTGCGCTTTCCTTCCAGGCTGTAGCAGCACTGTCATGCTTCCCGTCTCGTGGATCAAAGGATCTGTGATTTTCCCTCGAGGCTTTCCCACAGGGCTGTCCCACGTGCCACCGTGGTGTGAGTCAATTCTCGGCGTGAAAGATGAGCCAGTGCAGGGCAAAGAGGTTCCTCTGGATTGGACTGAGACATCTGGGGGACTCTTGGAATGATGGTACAACCATGGAGTTCCTCTCGCCTTTCCTGTTGAGAGTGCCTCCTCTTGAGATGCGACGGGAACGCCGGGAATTCTTTCCCGTTGAAAGCAGGGAAAGGATCCCTCATCTCGAGCTACGAGGGGGAAACGGGGCTCCTCTGGATGTGGGCGGGACCATCGTGCTTCCTCTCGAGTGGAGACGGGTATGGCGGTGAAATTCTTGAGTTGCAGCAAGGGTGTGAAAGACCCTTTCGAAGTTCCAGAGGTTAGGTGTCATTAGTCTCCAGACGCCTCATCGGAAATAGGCCTCATTTCGCCTGGAAAGGAGAACTTCCTGGATTTTCTCGAGTTGCGGCAGGTGTTCTCGAGTTACGACGGGGACCTCAGGGACCCGCCCTGGTGGCCTCAGGAACGGCCAGTCCCCATGCTAGTTGCTAGGGGGCCTCTCGGTATTCCTCTCCCGTCGATACCGGGGCCAGAAACCTTGTGTGGAGTCAGGGCCGGAACCGAGGATTCCTCTCAGGGGCTGACATGGATCTTTGGGTACTTCTGGAGTATCCCCAGGGGAGTCAGGCCTCATCTCGAGTGGGGGCATGCACGTGCGCTTTCCTTCCAGGCTGTAGCAGCAATGTCATGCTTCCAGTTGCGTGGATCAAAGGATCTGTGGTTTGCCCTCGAGGCTTTCCCACAGGGCTGTCCCACGTGCCACCGTGGTGTGAGTCGATCCTCGGCGTGAAAGATGAGCCAGTGCAGGTCAAAGAGGTTCCTCTGGAATGGACTGAGAAATCTCGGGGACTCTTGGAATGGTGGTTCGACCATGGAGTTCCTCTCGCCTTTCCTGTTGAGAGTGCCTCCTCTTGAGATGCGACGGAAACGCCGGGAATTCTTTCCCGTTGAAAGCAGGGAAAGGATCCCTCATCTCGAGCTACGAGGGGGAAACGGGGCTCCTCTGGATGTGGGCGGGACCTTCATGCTTCCTCTCGAGTCGACACGGGTATGGCGGTGAACTTCTTGAGTTGCAGCAAGGGTGTGAAAGACCCTTTCGAAGTTCCAGAGGTTCCGTGTCATTAGGCTCCAGACGCCTCATCGGAAATAGGCCTCATCTCGCCTGGAAGGGAGAACTTCCTGAATTTTCTCGAGTTGCGGCAGGTGTTCTCGAGTTACGACGGGGACCTCAGGGACCCGCCCTGGTGGCCTCAGGAAAGGCCAGTCCCCATGCGAGTTGCTCGGGGTCCTCTCGGGATTCCTCTCCTGTCGATACCGGGGCCAAAAAACTTGTGTGGAGTCAGGGCCTGAACCGAGGATTCCTCTCAGGGGCTGACATGGATCTTTGGGTACTTCTGGAGTCTCCCCAGGGGAGTCAGGCCTCGTCTCGAGTGGGGGCATGCACGTGCGCTTTCCTTCCAGGCTGTAGCAGCAATGTCATGCTTCCCGTCACGTGGATCAAAGGATCTGTGGTTTTCCCTCGAGGCTTTCCCACAGGGCTGTCCCACGTGCCACCGTGGTGTGAGTCGATCCTCGGCGTGAAAGATGAGCCAGTGCAGGGCAAAGAGGTTCCTCTGGAATGGACTGAGAAATCTCGGGGACTCTTGGAATGGTGGTACGACCATGGAGTTCCTCTCGTCTTTCCTGTTGAGAGTGCCTCCTCTTGAGATGCGACGGGAACGCCGAAAATACTTTCCCGTTGATAGCAGGGAAAGGATCCCTCATCTCGAGCTACGAGGGGCAAACGGGGCTCCTCTGGATGTGGGCGGGACCATCATGTTTCCTCTCGAGTGGAGACGGATATGGCGGTGAACTTCTTGAGTTGCAGCAAGGGTGTGAAAGACCCTTTCGAACTTCCAGAGGTTCCGTGTCATTAGTCTCCAGACGCCTTATCGGAAATAGGCCTCATCTCGCCTGGAAGGGAGAACTTCCTGGATTTTCTCGAGTTGCGGCAGGTGTTCTCGAGTTAAGACGGGGACCTCAGGGACCCGCCCTGGTGGCCTCAGGAGAGGCCAGTCCCCATGCGATTTGCTAGGGGGCCTCTCGGGATTCCTCTCCCGTCGATACAGGGGCCAAAAACCTTGGGTGGAGTCAGGGCCGGAACCGAGCATTCCTCTCAGGGGCTGACATGGATCTTTGGGTACTTGTGGAGTCTCCCCAGGGGAGTCAGGCCTCGTCTCGAGTGGTGGCATGCACGTGCGCTAACCATCCAGGCTGAAGCAGCAATGTCACGCTTCCCGTCACGTGGATCAAAGGATCTGTGGTTTTCCCTCGAGGCTTTCCCTTGAGGCTTTCCCACAGGGCTCTCCCACGTGCCAACGTGGTGTGATTCGATCCTCGGCATGAAAGATGAGCCAGTTCAGGGCAAAGAGGTTCCTCTGGAATGGACTGAGACATCTGGGGGACTCTTGGAATGGTGGTACGACCATGGAGTTCCTCTCGCCTTTCCTGTTGAGAGTGCCTCCTCTTGAGATGCGACGGGAAAGCCAGGAATTCTTTCCCGTTGAAAGCAGGGAAGGGATCCTTCATCTCGAGCTACGAGGGGGAAACGGGGCTCCTCTGGATGTGGGCGGGACCATCGTGCTTCCTCTCGAGTGGAGACGGGTATGGCGGTGAACTTCTTGAGTTGCAGCAAGGTTGTGAAAGACCCTTTTGAAGTCCCAGAGATTAGGTGTCATTAGACTCCAGACACCTCATCGGAAATAGGCCTCATCTCGCCTGGAAGGGAGAACTTCCTGGATATTCTCGAGTTGCAGCAGGTGTTCTCAAGTTACGACGGGGACGTCATGGACCGCCCTGGTGGCCTCAGGAAAGGCCATTCCCCATGCGAGTTGCTAGGGTGCCTCTTGAGATTCCTCTCCCATCGATACCGGGGCCAAAAAACTTGTGTGGAGTCAGGGCCGGAACCGAGGATTCCTCTAAGGGGCTGACATGGATCTTTGGGTCTTTCTGGAGTCTCCCCAGGGGAGTCAGGCCTCGTCTCGAGTGGGGGCATGCACGTGCGCTTTCCTTCCAGGCTGAAGCAGCAATGTCACGCTTCCCGTCGTGTGGATCAAAGGATCTGTGCTTTTCCCTCTAGGCTTTCCCTCGAGGCTATCCCACAGGGCTGTCCCACGTGCCACCGTGGTGTGAGTCGATCCTCGGCGTGAAAGATGAGCCAGTGCAGGGCAAAGAGGTTCCTCTGGAATGGACTGAGACATCTGGGTGACTCTTGGAATTGTGGTACGACCATGGAGTTCCTCTCGCCTTTCCTGTTGAGAGTGCCTCCTCTTGAGATGCGACGGGAACGCCGGGAATTCTTTCCCGTTGAAAGCAGGGAAAGGATCCCTCATCTCGAGCTCCGAGGGGGAAACGGGGCTCCTCTGGATGTGGGCGGGACCATCGTGCTTCCTCTCGAGTGGAGACGGATATGGCGGTGAACTTCTTGAGTTGCAGCAAGGGTGTGAAAGACCCTTTCGAAGTTCCAGAGGTTAGGTGTCATTAGTCTCCAGACGCCTCATCGGAAATAGGCCTCATCTCGCCTGGAAGGGAGAACTTCCTGGATTTTCTCGAGTTGAGGCAGGCGTTCCCGAGTTACGACGGGGACCTCAGGGACCCGCCCTGGTGGCCTCAGGAGAGGCCAGTCCCCATGCGAGTTGCTAGTGGGCCTCTCGGGATTCCTCTCCCGTCGATACCGGGGCCAAAAACCTTGTGTGGAGTCAGGGCCGGAACCGAGGATTCCTCTCAGGGGCTGACATGGATCTTTGGGTACTTCTGGAGTCTCCCCAGGGGATTCAGGCCTCGTCTCGAGTGGGGGCATGCACGTGCGCTTTCCTTCCAGGCTGTAGCAGCAATGTCACGCTTCCCGTCGCGTGGATCAAAGGATCTGTGGTTTTCCCTCGAGGCTTTCCCACAGGGCTGTCCCACGTGTCACCGTGGTGTGAGTCGATCCTCGGCGTGAAAGATGAGCCAGTGCAGGGCAAAGAGGTTCCTCTGGAATGGACTGAGACATCTGGGGGACTCTTGGAATGGTGGTCCGACCATGGAGTTCCTCTCGGCTTTCCTGTGGAGAGTGCCTCCTCTTGAGATGCGACGGGATCGCCGGGAATTCTTTCCCGTTGAAAGCAGGGAAAGGATCCCTCATCTCGAGCTACGAGGGGGAAACGGGGCTCCTCTGGATGTGGGCGGGATCATCGTGCTTCCTCTCGAGTGGAGACGGGTATGGCGGTGAACTTCTTGAGTTGCAGCAAGGGTGTGAAAGACCCTTTCGAAGTTCCAGAGGTTAGGTGTCATTAGTCTCCAGACGCCTCATCGGAAATAGGCCTCATCTCGCCTGGAAGGGAGAACTTCCTGGATTTTCTCGAGTTGCGGCAGGTGTTCTCGAGTTACGACGGGGACCTCAGGGACCCGCCCTGGTGGCCTCAGGAGAGGCCAGTCCCCATGCGAGTTGCTAGGGGGCCTCTCGGGATTCCTCTCCCGTCGATACCGGGGCCAAAAACCTTGTGTGGAGTCAGGGCCGGAACCGAGGATTCCTCTCAGGGGCTGACATGTATCTTTGGGTACGTCTGGAGTCTTCCCAGGGGAGTCAGGCCTCGTCTCGAGTGGGGGCATGCACGTGCGCTTTCCTTCCAGGCTGTAGCAGCAATGTCACGCTTCCCGTCGCGTGGATCAAAGGATCTGTGGTTTTCCCTCGAGGCTTTCCCTCGAGGCTTTCCCACAGGGCTGTCCCACGTGCCACCGTGGTGTGAGTCGATCCTCGGCGTGAAAGATGAGCCAGTGCAGGGCAAAGAGGTTCCTCTGGAATGGACTGAGACATCTGGGGGACTCTTGGAATGGTGGTACGACCATGGAGTTCCTCTCGCCTTTCCTGTTGAGAGTGCCTCCACTTGAGATGCGACGAGAACACCGGGAATTCTTTCCCGTTGAAATCAGGTCAAGGATCACTCATCTCTAGCTCCGAGGGGGAAACGGGGCTCCTCTGGATGTGGGCGGGACCATCGTGCTTCCTCTCGAGTGGAGACGGGTATGGCGGTGAACTTCTTGAGTTGCAGCAAGGGTGTGAAAGACCCTTTCAAAGTTCCAGAGGTTAGGTGTCATTAGTCTCCAGACGCCTCATCGGAAATAGGCCTCATCTTGCCTGGAAGGGAGAACGTCCTGGATTTTCTCGAGTTGCGGCAGGTGTTCCCGAGTTACGACGGGGACCTCAGGGACCCGCACTGGTGGCCTCAGGAGAGGCCAGTCCCCATGCGAGTTGCTAGGGGGCCTCTCGGGATTCCTCTCCCGTCGATACCGGGGCCAAAAACCTTGTGTGGAGTCAGGGCCGGAACCGAGGATTCCTCTCAGAGGCTGACATGGATTTTGGGTACTTCTGGAGTCTCCCCAGGGGATTCAGGCCTCGTCTCGAGTGGGGGCATGCACTTGCGCTTTCCTTCCAGGCTGTAGCAGCAATGTCACGCTTCCCGTCGCGTGGATCAAAGGATCTGTGGTTTTCCCTCGAGGCTTTCCCTCGAGGCTTTCCCACAGGGCTGTCCCACGTGCCACCGTGGTGTGAGTCGATCTTCGGCGTGAAAGATGAGCCAGTGCAGGGCAAAGAGGTTCCTCTGGAATGGACTGAGACATCTGGGGGACTCTTGGAATGGTGGTACGACCATGGAGTTCCTCTCGGCTTTCCTGTGGAGAGTGCCTCCTCTTGAGATGCAACGGGATTGCCGGGAATTCTTTCCCGTTGAAAGCAGGGAAAGGATCCCTCATCTCGAGCTCCGAGGGGGAAACGGGGCTCCTCTGGATGTGGGCGGGACCATCGTGCTTGCTCTCGAGTGGAGACGGGTATGGCGGTGAACTTCTTGAGTTGCAGCAAGGGTGTGAAAGACCCTTTCGAAGTTCCAGAGGTTAGGTTTCATTAGTCTCCAGACGCCTCATCGGAAATAGGCCTCATCTCGCCTGGAAGGGAGAAGTTCCTGGATTTTCTCGAGTTGCGGCAGGTTATCCCGAGTTACGACGGGGACCTCAGGGACCCGCCCTGGTGGCCTCAGGAGAGGCCAGTCCCCATGCGAGTTGCTAGGGGGCCTCTCGGGATTCCTCTCCCGTCGATACCGGGCCAAAAACCTTGTGTGGAGTCAGGGCCGGAACCGAGGATTCCTCTCAGGGGCTGATATGGATCTTTGGGTACTTCTGGAGTCTCGCCAGGGGAGACAGGCCTCGTCTCGAGTGGGGGCATGCACGTGCGCTTTCCTTCCAGGCTGTAGCAGCAATGTCACGCTTCCCGTCGAGTGGATCAAAGGGTCTGTGGTTTTCCCTCGAGGCTTTCCCTCGAGGCTTTCCCACAGGGCTGTCCCACGTGCCACCGTGGTGTGAGTCGATCCTCGGCGTGAAAGATGAGCCAGTGCAGGGCAAAGAGTTTCCTCTGGAATGGACTGAGACATCTGGGGGACTCTTGGAATGGTGGTACGACCATGGAGTTCCTCTCGCCTTTCCTGTTGAGAGTGCCTCCTCTTGAGATGCGACGGGAACGCCGGGAATTCTTTCCCGTTGAAAGCAGGGAAAGGATCCCTCATCTCGAGCTCCGAGGGGGAAACGGGGCTCCTCTGGATGTGGGCGGGACCATCGTGCTTCCTCTCGAGTGGAGACGGATATGGCGGTGAACTTCTTGAGTTGCAGCAAGGGTGTGAAAGACCCTTTCGAAGTTCCAGAGGTTAGGTGTCATTAGTCTCCAGACGCCTCATCGGAAATAGGCCTCATCTCGCCTGGAAGGGAGAACTTCCTGGATTTTCTCGAGTTGAGGCAGGCGTTCCCAAGTTACGACGGGGACCTCAGGGACCCGCCCTGGTGGCCTCAGGAGAGGCCAGTCCCCATGCGAGTTGCTAGTGGGCCTCTCGGGATTCCTCTCCCGTCGATACCGGGGCCAAAAACCTTGTGTGGAGTCAGGGCCGGAACCGAGGATTCCTCTCAGGGGCTGACATGGATCTTTGGGTACTTCTGGAGTCTCCCCAGGGGATTCAGGCCTCGTCTCGAGTGGGGGCATGCACGTGCGCTTTCCTTCCAGGCTGTAGCAGCAATGTCACGCTTCCCGTCGCGTGGATCAAAGGATCTGTGGTTTTCCCTCGAGGCTTTCCCACAGGGCTGTCCCACGTGCCACCGTGGTGTGAGTCGATCTTCGGCGTGAAAGATGAGCCAGTGCAGGGCAAAGAGGTTCCTCTGGAATGGACTGAGACATCTGGGGGACTCTTGGAATGGTGGTACGACCATGGAGTTCCTCTCGCCTTTCCTGTTGAGAGTGCCTCCACTTGAGATGCGACGAGAACACCGGGAATTCTTTCCCGTTGAAATCAGGTCAAGGATCACTCATCTCGAGCTCCGAGGGGGAAACGGGGCTCCTCTGGATGTGGGCGGGACCATCGTGCTTCCTCTCGAGTGGAGACGGGTATGGCGGTGAACTTCTTGAGTTGCAGCAAGGGTGTGAAAGACCCTTTCGAAGTTCCAGAGGTTAGGTGTCATTAGTCTCCAGACGCCTCATCGGAAATAGGCCTCATCTTGCCTGGAAGGGAGAACTTCCTGGATTTTCTCGAGTTGCGGCAGGTGTTCCCGAGTTACGACGGGGACCTCAGGGACCCGCACTGGTGGCCTCAGGAGAGGCCAGTCCCCATGCGAGTTGCTAAGGGGCCTCTCGGGATTCCTCTCCCGTCGATACCGGGGCCAAAAACCTTGTGTGGAGTCAGGGCCGGAACCGAGGATTCCTCTCAGAGGCTGACATGGATTTTGGGTACTTCTGGAGTCTCCCCAGGGGATTCAGGCCTCGTCTCGAGTGGGGGCATGCACTTGCGCTTTCCTTCCAGGCTGTAGCAGCAATGTCACGCTTCCCGTCGCGTGGATCAAAGGATCTGTGGTTTTCCCTCGAGGCTTTCCCTCGAGGCTTTCCCACAGGGCTGTCCCACGTGCCACCGTGGTGTGAGTCGATCTTCGGCGTGAAAGATGAGCCAGTGCAGGGCAAAGAGGTTCCTCTGGAATGGACTGAGACATCTGGGGGACTCTTGGAATGGTGGTACGACCATGGAGTTCCTCTCGGCTTTCCTGTGGAGAGTGCCTCCTCTTGAGATGCAACGGGATTGCCGGGAATTCTTTCCCGTTGAAAGCAGGGAAAGGATCCCTCATCTCGAGCTCCGAGGGGGAAACGGGGCTCCTCTGGATGTGGGCGGGACCATCGTGCTTCCTCTCGAGTGGAGACGGGTATGGCGGTGAACTTCTTGAGTTGCAGCAAGGGTGTGAAAGACCCGTTGGAAGTTCCAGAGGTTAGGTTTCATTAGTCTCCAGATGCCTCATCGGAAATAGGCCTCATCTCGCCTGGAAGGGAGAAGTTCCTGGATTTTCTCGAGTTGCGGCAGGTTATCCCGAGTTACGACGGGGACCTCAGGGACCCGCCCTGGTGGCCTCAGGAGAGGCCAGTCCCCATGCGAGTTGCTAGGGGGCCTCTCGGGATTCCTCTCCCGTCGATACCGGGCCAAAAACCTTGTGTGGAGTCAGGGCCGGAACCGAGGATTCCTCTCAGGGGCTGATATGGATCTTTGGGTACTTCTGGAGTCTCGCCAGGGGAGACAGGCCTCGTCTCGAGTGGGGGCATGCACGTGCGCTTTCCTTCCAGGCTGTAGCAGCAATGTCACGCTTCCCGTCGCGTGGATCAAAGGGTCTGTGGTTTTCCCTCGAGGCTTTCCCTCGAGGCTTTCCCACAGGGCTGTCCCACGTGCCACCGTGGTGTGAGTCGATCCTCGGCGTGAAAGATGAGCCAGTGCAGGGCAAAGAGTTTCCTCTGGAATGGACTGAGACATCTGGGGGACTCTTGGAATGGTGGTACGACCATGGAGTTCCTCTCGCCTTTCCTGTTGAGAGTGCCTCCTCTTGAGATGCGACGGGAACGCCGGGAATTCTTTCCCGTTGAAAGCAGGGAAAGGATCCCTCATCTCGAGCTCCGAGGGGGAAACGGGGCTCCTCTGGATGTGGGCGGGACCATCGTGCTTCCTCTCGAGTGGAGACAGGTATGGCGGTGAACTTCTTGAGTTGCAGCAAGGATGTGAAAGACCCTTTCGAAGTTCCAGAGGTTAGGTGTCATTAGTCTCCAGACGCCTCATCGGAAATAGGCCTCATCTCGCCTGGAAGGGAGAACTTCCTGGATTTTCTCGAGTTGCGGCAGGTAATCCCGAGTTACGACGGGGACCTCAGGGACCCGCCCTGGTGGCCTCAGGAGAGGCCAGTCCCCATGCGAGTTGCTAGGGGGCCTCTCGGGATTCCTCTCCCGTCGATACCGGGGCCAAAAACCTTGTGTGGAGTCAGGGCCGGAACCGAGGATTCCTCTCAGGGGCTGATATGGATCTTTGGGTACTTCTGGAGTCTCGCCAGGGGAGACAGGCCTCGTCTCGAGTGGGGGCATGCACGTGCGCTTTCCTTCCAGGCTGTAGCAGCAATGTCACTCTTCCCGTCGCGTGGATCAAAGGGTCTGTGGTTTTCCCTCGAGGCTTTCCCTCGAGGCTTTCCCACAGGGCTGTCCCACGTGCCACCGTGGTGTGAGTCGATCCTCGGCGTGAAAGATGAGCCAGTGCAGGGCAAAGAGTTTCCTCTGGAATGGACTGAGACATCTGGGGGACTCTTGGAATGGTGGTACGACCATGGAGTTCCTCTCGCCTTTCCTGTTGAGAGTGCCTCCTCTTGAGATGCGACGGGAACGCCGGGAATTCTTTCCCGTTGAAAGCAGGGAAAGGATCCCTCATCTCGAGCTACGAGGGGGAAACGGGGCTCCTCTGGATGTGGGCGGGACCATCGTGCTTCCTCTCGAGTGGAGACGGGTATGGCGGTGAACTTCTTGAGTTGCAGCAAGGGTGTGAAAGACCCTTTCGAAGTTCCAGAGGTTAGGTTTCATTAGTCTCCAGACGCCTCATCGGAAATAGGCCTCATCTCGCCTGGAAGGGAGAACTTCCTGGATTTTCTCGAGTTGCGGCAGGTGTTCTCGAGTTACGACGGGGACCTCAGGGACCCGCCCTGGTGGCCTCAGGAGAGGCCAGTCCCCATGCGAGTTGCTAGGGGGCCTCTCGGGATTACTCTCCCGTCGATACCGGGGCCAAAAACATTGTGTGGAGTCAGGGCCGGAACCGAGGATTCCTCTCAGGGGCTGACATGGATCTTTGGGTACTTGTGGAGTCTCCCCAGGGGAGTCAGGCCTCGTCTCGAGTGGGGGCATGCACGTGCGCTTTCCTTCCAGGCTGTAGCAGCAATGTCACTCTTCCCGTCGTGTGGATCAAAGGATCTGTGGTTTTCCCTCGAGGCTTTCCCTCGAGGCTTTCCCACAGGGCTGTCCCACGTGCCACCGTGGTGTGAGTCGATCCTCGGCGTGAAAGATGAGCCAGTGCAGGGCAAAGAGGTTCCTCTGGAATGGACTGAGACATCTGGGGGACTCTTGGAATGGTGGTACGACCATGGAGTTCCTCTCGCCTTTCCTGTTGAGAGTGCCTCCTCTTGAGATGCGACGGGAACGCTGGGAATTCTTTCCCGTTGAAAGCAGGGAAAGGATCCCTCATCTCGAGCTCCGAGGGGGAAACGGGGCTCCTCTGGATTTGGCGGGACCATCGTGCTTCCTCTCGAGTGGAGACGGGTATGGCGGTGAACTTCTTGAGTTGCAGCAAGGGTGTGAAAGACCCTTTCAAAGTTCCAGAGGTTAGGTGTCATTAGTCTCCAGACGCCTCATCGGAAATAGGCCTCATCTCGCCTGGAAGGGATAACTTCCTGGATTTTCTCGAGTTGCGGCAGGTGTTCTCGAGTTACGACGGGGACCTCAGGGACCCGCCCTGGTGGCCTCAGGAGAGGCCAGTCCCCATGCGAGTTGCTAGGGGGCCTCTCGGGATTCCTCCCCCGTGGATACCGGGGCCAAAAACCTTGTGTGGAGTCAGGGCCGGAACCAAGGATTCCTCTCAGGGGCTGACATGGATCTTTGGGTACTTCTGGAGTCTCCCCAGGGGAGTCAGGCTTCGTCTCGAGTGGGGGCATGCACGTGCGCTTTCCTTCCAGGCTGTAGCAGCAATGTCACGCTTCCCGTGGGGTGGATCAAAGGATCTGTGGTTTTCCCTCGAGGCTTTCCCTCGAGGCTTATCCACAGGGCTGTCCCACGTGCCACCGTGGTGTGAGTCGATCCTCGGCGTGAAAGATGAGCCAGTGCAGGGAAAAGAGGTTCCTCTGGAATGGACTGAGACATCTGGGGGACTCTTGGAATGGTGGTACGACCATGGAGTTCCTCTCGCCTTTCCTGTTGAGAGTGCCTCCTCTTGAGATGCGACGGGAACGCCGGGAATTCTTTCCCGTTGAAAGCAGGGAAAGGATCCCCCATCTCGAGCTCCGAGGGGGAAACGGGGCTCCTCTGGATGTGGGCGGGACCATCGTGCTTCCTCTCGAGTGGAGACGGGTATGGCGGTGAACTTCTTGAGTTGCAGCAAGGGTGTGAAAGACCCTTTCGAAGTTCCAGAGGTTAGGTGTCATTAGTCTCCAGACGCCTCATCGGAAATAGGCCTCATCTCGCCTGGAAGGGAGAACTTCCTGGATTTTCCCGAGTTGCGGCAGGTGTTGTCGAGTTACGACGGGGACCTAAGGGACCCGCCCTGGTGGCCTCAGGAGAGGCCAGTCCCCATGCGAGTTGCTAGGGGGCCTCTCGGGATTCCTCTCCCGTCGATACCGGGGCCAAAAACCTTGTGTGGAGTCAGGGCCGGAACCGAGGATTCCTCTCAGGGGCTGACATGGATCTTTGGGTACTTGTGGAGTCTCCCCAGGGGAGTCAGGCCTCGTCTAGAGTGGGGGCATGCACGTGCGCTTTCCTTCCAGGCTGTAGCAGCAATGTCACGCTTCCCGTCGCGTGGATCAAAGGATCTGTGGTTTTCCCTCGAGGCTTTCCCTCGAGGCTTTCCCACAGGGCTGTCCCACGTGCCACCGTGGTGTGAGTCGATCCTCGGCGTGAAAGATGAGCCAGTGCAGGGCAAAGAGGTTCCTCTGGAATGGACTGAGACATCTGGGGGACTCTTGGAATGGTGGTACGACCATGGAGTTCCTCTCGCCTTTCCTGTTGAGAGTGCCTCCTCTTGAGATGCGATGGGAACGCCCGGAATTCTTTCCCGTTGAAAGCAGGGAAAGGATCCCTCATCTCGAGCTACGAGGGGGAAACGGGGCTCCTCTGGATGTGGGCGGGACCATCATGCTTCCTCTCGAGTGGACACGGGTATGGCGGTGAACTTCTTGAGTTGCAGCAAGGGTGTGAAAGACCCTTTCGAAGTTCCAGAGGTTAGGTGTCATTCGTCTCCAGACGCCTCATCGGAAATAGGCCTCGTCTCGCCTGGAAAGGAGAACTTCCTGGATTTTCTCGAGTTGCGGCAGGTGTTCTCGAGTTACGACGGGGACCTCAGGGACCCGCCCTGGTGGCCTCAGGAGAAACCAGTCCCCATGCGAGTTGCTAGGGGGCCTCTCGGGATTCCTCTCCCGTCGATACCGGGGCCAAAAACCTTGTGTGGAGTCAGGGCCGGAACCGAGGATTCCTCTCAGGGGCTGACATGGATCTTTGGGTACTTCTGGAGTCTCCCCAGGGGAGTCAGGCCTCGTCTCGAGTGGGGGCATACACGTGCGCTTTCCTTCCAGGCTATAGCAGCAATGTCACGCTTCCCGTGGCGTGGATCAAAGGATCTGTGGTTTTCCCTCGAGGCTTTCCATCGAGGCTTTCCCACAGGGCTGTCCCACGTGCCACCGTGGTGTGAGTCGATCCTCGGCGTGAAAGATGTGCCACTGCAGGGCAAAGAGGTTCCTCTGTAATGGACTGAGACATCTGGGGGACTCTTGGAAGGGTGGTACGACCATGGAGTTCCTCTCGCCTTTCCTGTTGAGAGTGCCTCCTCTTGAGATGCGACGGCAACGCCGGGAATTCTTTCCCGTTGAAAGCAGGGAAAGGATCCCTCATCTCGAGCTACGAGGGGGAAACGGGGCTCCTCTGGATGTGGGCGGGACCATCGTGATTCCTCCCGAGTGGACACGGGTATGGCGGTGAACTTCTTGAGTTGCAGCAAGGGTGTGAAAGACCCTTTCGAAGTTCCAGAGGTTAGGTGTCATTCGTCTCCAGACGCCTCATCGGAAATAGGCCTCATCTGGCCTGGAAGGTAGAACTTCCTGGATTTTCTCGAGTTGCGGCAGGTGTTGTCGAGTTACGACGGGGACCTCAGGGACCCGCCCTGGTGGCCTCAGGAGAGGCCAGTCCCCATGCGAGTTGCTAGGGGGCCTCTCGGGATTCCTCTCCCGTCGATACCGGGGCCAAAAACCTTGTGTGGAGTCAGGGCCGGAACCGAGGATTCCTCTCAGGGGCTGACATGGATCTTTGGGTACTTGTGGAGTCTCCCCAGCGGAGTCAGGCCTCGTCTCGAGTGGGGGCATGCACGTGCGCTTTCCTTCCAGGCTGTAGCAGCAATGTCACGCTTCCCGTCGCGTGGATCAAAGGATCTGTGGTTTTCCCTCGAGGCTTTCCCTCGAGGCTTTCCCACAGGGCTGTCCCACGTGCCACCGTGGTGTGAGTCGATCCTCGGCGTGAAAGATGAGCCAGTGCAGGGCAAAGAGGTTCCTCTGGAATGGACTGAGACATCTGGGGGACTCTTGGAATGGTGGTACGACCATGGAGTTCCTCTCGCCTTTACTGTTGAGAGTGCCTCCTCTTGAGATGCGACGGCAACGCCGGGAATTCTTTCCCGTTGAAAGCAGGGAAAGGATCCCTCATCTCGAGCTCCGAGGGGGAAACGGGGCTCCTCTGGATGTGGGCGGGACCATCGTGCTTCCTCTCGAGTGGGGACGGGTATGGCGGTGAACTTCTTGAGTTGCAGCAAGGATGTGAAAGACCCTTTCGAAGTTCCAGAGGTTAGGTGTCATTAGTCTCCAGACGCCTCATCGGAAATAGGCCTCATCTCGCCTGGAAGGGAGAACTTCCTGGATTTTCTCGAGTTGCGGCAGGTGTTCTCGAGTTACGACGGGGACCTCAGGGACCCGCCCTGGTTGCCTCAGGAGAGGCCAGTCCCCATGCGAGTTGCTAGGGGGCCTCTCGGGATTCCTCTCCCGTCGATACCGGGGCCAAAAACCTTGTGTGGAGTCAGGGCCGGAACCGAGGATTCCTCTCAGGGGCTGATATGGATCTTTGGGTACTTCTGGAGTCTCGCCAGGGGAGACAGGCCTCGTCTCGAGTGGGGGCATGCACGTGCGCTTTCCTTCCAGGCTGTAGCAGCAATGTCACGCTTCCCGTCGCGTGGATCAAAGGGTCTGTGGTTTTCCCTCGAGGCTTTCCCTCGAGGCTTTCCCACAGGGCTGTCCCACGTGCCACCGTGGTGTGAGTCGATCCTCGGCGTGAAAGATGAGCCAGTGCAGGGCAAAGAGTTTCCTCTGGAATGGACTGAGACATCTGGGGGACTCTTGGAATGGTGTTACGACCATGGAGTTCCTCTCGCCTTTCCTGTTGAGAGTGCCTCCTCTTGAGATGCGACGGGAACGCCGGGAATTCTTTCCCGTTGAAAGCAGGGAAAGGATCCCTCATCTCGAGCTACGAGGGGGAAACGGGGCTCCTCTGGATGTGGGCGGGACCATCGTGCTTCCTCTCGAGTGGAGACGGGTATGGCGGTGAACTTCTTGAGTTGCAGCAAGGGTGTGAAAGACCCTTTCGAAGTTCCAGAGGTTAGGTTTCATTAGTCTCCAGACGCCTCATCGGAAATAGGCCTCATCTCGCCTGGAAGGGAGAACTTCCTGGATTTTCTCGAGTTGCGGCAGGTGTTCTCGAGTTACGACGGGGACTTCAGGGACCCGCCCTGGTGGCCTCAGGAGAGGCCAGTCCCCATGCGAGTTGCTAGGGGGCCTCTCGGGATTACTCTCCCGTCGATACCGGGGCCAAAAACATTGTGTGGAGTCAGGGCCGGAACCGAGGATTCCTCTCAGGGGCTGACATGGATCTTTGGGTACTTGTGGAGTCTCCCCAGGGGAGTCAGGCCTCGTCTCGAGTGGGGGCATGCACGTGCGCTTTCCTTCCAGGCTTTAGCAGCAATGTCACTCTTCCCGTCGTGTGGATCAAAGGATCTGTGGTTTTCCCTCGAGGCTTTCCCTCGAGGCTTTCCCACAGGGCTGTCCCACGTGCCACCGTGGTGTGAGTCGATCCTCGGCGTGAAAGATGAGCCAGTGCAGGGCAAAGAGGTTCCTCTGGAATGGACTGAGACATCTGGGGGACTCTTGGAATGGTGGTACTACCATGGAGTTCCTCTCGCCTTTCCTGTTGAGAGTGCCTCCTCTTGAGATGCGACGGGAACGCTGGGAATTCTTTCCCGTTGAAAGCAGGGAAAGGATCCCTCATCTCGAGCTACGAGGGGGAAACGGGGCTCCTCTGGATTTGGCGGGACCATCGTGCTTCCTCTCGAGTGGAGACGGGTATGGCGGTGAACTTCTTGAGTTGCAGCACGGGTGTGAAAGACCCTTTCAAAGTTCCAGAGGTTAGGTGTCATTAGTCTCCAGACGCCTCATCGGAAATAGGCCTCATCTCGCCTGGAAGGGATAACTTCCTGGATTTTCTCGAGTTGCGGCAGGTGTTCTCGAGTTACGACGGGGACCTCAGGGACCCGCCCTGGTGGCCTCAGGAGAGGCCAGTCCCCATGCGAGTTGCTAGGGGGCCTCTCGGGATTCCTCTCCCGTGGATACCGGGGCCAAAAACCTTGTGTGGAGTCAGGGCCGGAACCGAGGATTCCTCTCAGGGGCTGACATGGATCTTTGGGTACTTCTGGAGTCTCCCCAGGGGAGTCAGGCTTCGTCTCGAGTGGGGGCATGCACGTGCGCTTTCCTTCCAGGCTGTAGCAGCAATGTCACGCTTCCCGTGGGGTGGATCAAAGGATCTGTGGTTTTCCCTCGAGGCTTTCCCTCGAGGCTTTCCCACAGGGCTGTCCCACGTGCCACCGTGGTGTGAGTCGATCCTCGGCGTGAAAGATGAGCCAGTGCAGGGCAAAGAGGTTCCTCTGGAATGGACTGAGACATCTGGGGGCTCTTGGAATGGTGGTACGACCATGGAGTACCTCTCGCCTTTCCTGTTGAGAGTGCCTCCTCTTGAGATGCGAAGGGAACGCCGGGAATTCTTTCCCGTTGAAAGCAGGGAAAGGATCCCTCATCTCGAGCTCCGAGGGGGAAACGGGGCTCCTCTGGATGTGGGCGGGACCATCGTGCTTCCTCTCGAGTGGAGACGGGTATGGCGGTGAACTTCTTGAGTTGCAGCAAGGGTGTGAAAGACCCTTTCGAAGTTCCAGAGGTTAGGTGTCATTAGTCTCCAGACGCCTCATCGGAAATAGGCCTCATCTCGCCTGGAAGGGAGAACTTCCTGGATTTTCTCGAGTTGCGGCCGGTGTTCTCGAGTTACGACGGGGACCTCAGGGACCCGCCCTGTTGGCCTCAGGAGAGGCCAGTCCCCATGCGAGTTGCTAGGGGCCCTCTCGGGATTCCTCTCCCGTCGATACCGGGGCCAAAAACCTTGTGTGGAGTCAGGGCCGGAACCGAGGATTCCTCTCAGGGGCTGACATGGATCTTTGGGTACTTGTGGAGTCTTCCCAGGGGAGTCAGGCCTCGTCTCGAGTGGGGGCATGCACGTGCGCTTTCCTTCCAGGCTGTAGCAGCAATGTCACTCTTCCCGTCGCGTGGATCAAAGGATCTGTGGTTTTCCCTCGAGGCTTTCCCTCGAGGCTTTCCCACAGGGCTGTCCCACGTGCCACCGTGGTGTGAGTCGATCCTCGGCGTGAAAGATGAGCCACTGCAGGGCAAAGAGGTTCCTCTGGAATGGACTGAGACATCTGGGGGACTCTTGGAATGGTGGTACGACCATGCAGTTCCTCTCGCCATTGCTGTTGAGAGTGCCTCCTCCTGAGATGCGACGGGAACGCCGGGAATTCTTTCCCGTTGAAAGCAGGGAAAGGATCCCTCATCTCGAGCTCCGAGGGGGAAACGGGGCTCCTCTGGATGTGGGCGGGACCATCGTGCTTCCTCTCGAGTGGAGACGGGTATGGCGGTGAACTTCTTGAGTTGCAGCAAGGGTGTGAAAGACCCTTTGGAAGTTCCAGAGGTTAGGTGTCATTAGTCTCCAGACGCCTCATCGGAAATAGGCCTCATCTCGCCTGGAAGGGAGAACTTCCTGGATTTTCTCGAGTTGCGGCCGGTGTTCTCGAGTTACGCCGGGGACCTCAGGGATCCGCCCTGTTGGCCTCAGGAGAGGCCAGTCCCTATGCGAGTTGCTAGGGGCCATCTCGGGATTCCTCTCCCGTCGATACCCGGGCCAAAAACCTTGTGTGGAGTCAGGGCCGGAACCAAGGATTCCTCTCAGGGGCTGACATGGATCTTTGGGTACTTGTGGAGTCTCCCCAGAGGAGTCAGGCCTCGTCTCGAGTGGGGGCATGCACGTGCGCTTTCCTTCCAGGCTGTAGCAGCAATGTCACGCTTTCCGTCGCGTGGATCAAAGGATCTGTGGTTTTCCCTCGAGGCTTTCCCTCGAGGCTGTCCCACAGGGCTGTTCCACGTGCCACCGTGGTGTGAGTCGATCCTCGGCGTGAAAGATGAGCCAGTGCAGGGCAAAGAGGTTCCTCTGGAATGGACTGAGACATCTGGGGGACTCTTGGAATGGTGGTACGACCATGGAGTTCCTCTCGCCTTTCCTGTTGAGAGTGCCTCCTCTTGAGATGCGACGGGAACGCCGGGAATTCTTTCCCGTTGAAAGCAGGGAAAGGATCCCTCATCTCGAGCTCCGAGGGGGAAACGGGGCTCCTCTGGATGTGGGCGGGACCATCGTGCTTCCTCTCGAGTGGAGACGGGTATGGCGGTGAACTTCTTGAGTTGCAGCAAGGGTGTGAAAGACCCTTTCGAAGTTCCAGAGGTTAGGTGTCATTAGTCTCCAGACGCCTCATCGGAAATAGGCCACATCTCGCCTGGAAGGGAGAACTTCCTGGATTTTCTCGAGTTGCGGCCAGTGTTCTCGAGTTACGACGGGGACCTCAGGGACCCGCCCTGGTGGCCTCAGGAGAGGCCAGTCCCCATGCGAGTTGCTAGGGGCCCTCTCGGGATTCATCTCCCGTCGATACCGGGGCCAAAAACCTTGTGTGGAGTCAGGGCCGGAACCGAGGATTCCTCTCAGGGGCTGACATGGATCTTTGGGTACTTGTGGAGTCTTTCCAGGGGAGTCAGGCCTCGTCTCGAGTGGGGGCATGCACGTGCGCTTTCCTTCCAGACTGTAGCAGCAATGTCACGCTTCCCGTGGCGTGGATCAAAGGATCTGTGGTTTTCCCTCGAGGCTTTCCCTCGAGGCTTTCCCACAGGGCTGTCCCACGTGCCACCGTGGTGTGAGTCGATCCTCGGCGTGAAAGATGAGCCAGTGCAGGGCAAAGAGGTTCCTCTGGAATGGACTGAGACATCTGGGGGACTCTTGGAATGGTGGTACGACCATGGAGTTCCTCTCGCCTTTCCTGTTGAGAGTGCCTCCTCTTGAGATGGGACGGGAACGCCGGGAATTCTTTCCCGTTGAAAGCAGGGAAAGGATCCCTCATCTCGAGCTCCGAGGGGGAAACGGGGCTCCTCTGGATGTGGGCGGGACCATCGTGCTTCCTCTCGAGTGGAGACGGGTATGGCGGTGAACTTCTTGAGTTGCAGCAAGGGTGTGAAAGACCCTTTGGAAGTTCCAGAGGTTAGGTGTCATTAGTCTCCAGACGCCTCATCGGAAATAGGCCTCATCTCGCCTGGAAGGGAGAACTTCCTGGATTTTCTCGAGTTGCGGCAGGTGTTCTCGAGTTACGACGGGGACCTCAGGGACCCGCCCTGGTGGCCTCAGGAGAGGTCAGTCCCCATGCGTGTTGCTAGGGGGCCTCTCGGGATTCCTCTCCCGTCGATACCGGGGCCAAAAATCTTGTGTGGAGACAGAGCCGGAACCGAGGATTCCTCTCAGGGGCTGACATGGATCTTTGGGTACTTCTGGAGTCTCCCCAGGGGAGTCAAGCCTCGTCTCGAGTGGGGGCATGCACGTGCGCTTTCCTTCCAGGCTGTAGCAGCAATGTCTCGCTTCCCGTCGCGTGGATCAAAGGATCTGTGGTTTTCCCTCGAGGCTTTCCCTCGAGGCTTTCCCTCAGGGCTGTCCCACGTGCCACCGTGGTGTGAGTCGATCCTCGGCGTGAAAGATGAGCCAGTGCAGGGCAAAGAGGTTCCGCTGGAATGGACTGAGACATCTGGGGGACTCTTGGAATGGTGGTACGACCATGGAGTTCCTCTCGCCTATCCTATTGAGAGTGCCTCCTCTTGAGATGGGACGGGAACGCCGGGAATTCTTTCCCGTTGAAAGCAGGGAAAGGATCCCTCATCTCGAGCTATGAGGGGGAAACGGGGCTCCTCTGGATGTGGGCGGGACCATCGTGCTTCCTCTCGAGTGGAGACGGGTATGGCGGTGAACTTCTTGAGTTGCAGCAAGGGTGTGAAAGACCCTTTGGTAGTTCCAGAGGTTAGGTGTCATTAGTCTCCAGACGCCTCATCGGAAATAGGCCTCATCTCGCCTGGAAGGGAGAGCTTCCTGGATTTTCTCGAGTTGCGGCAGGTGTTCTCGAGTTACGACGGGGACCTCAGGGACTCGCCATGGTGGCCTCTGGAGAGGCCAGTCCCCATGCGAGTTGCTAGGGGGCCTCTCGGGATTCCTCTCCCGTCGATACCGGGGCCAAAATCCTTGTGTGGAGACAGGGCCGGAACCGAGGATTCCACTCAGGGGCTGACATGGATCTTTGGGTACTTCTGGAGCCTCCCCAGGGGAGTCAGGCCTCGTCTGGAGTGGGGGCATGTACGTGCGCTTTCCTTCCAGGCTGTAGCAGCAATGTCACCCTTCCCTTCGCGTGGATCAAAGGATCTGTGGTTTTCCCTCGAGGCTTTCCCTCGAGGCTTTCCCACAGGGCTGTCCCACGTGCCACCGTGGTGTGAGTCGATCCTCGGCGTGAAAGATGAGCCAGTGCAGGGCAAAGAGGTTCCTCTGGAATGGACTGAGACATCTGGGGGACTCTTGGAATGGTGGTACGACCATGGAGTTCCTCTCGCCTTTCCTGTTGAGAGTGCCTCCTCTTGAGATGGGACGGGAACGCCGGGAATTCTTTCCCGTTGAAAGCAGGGAAAGGATCCCTCATCTCGAGCTACGAGGGGGAAACGGGGCTCCTCTGGATGTGGGCGGGACCATCGTGCTTCCTCTCGAGTGGAGACGGGTATGGCGGTGAACTTCTTGAGTTGCAGCAAGGGTGTGAAAGACCCTTTGGAAGTTCCAGAGGTTAGGTGTCATTAGTCTCCAGACGCCTCATCGGAAATAGGCCTCATCTCGCCTGGAAGGGAGAACTTCCTGGATTTTCTCGAGTTGCGGCAGGTGTTCTCGAGTTACGACGGGTACCTCTGGGACCCGCCCTGGTGGCCTCAAGAGAGGTCAGTCCCCATGCGTGTTGCTAGGGGGCCTCTCGGGATTCCTCTCCCGTCGATACCGGGGCCAAAAATCTTGTGTGGAGACAGAGCCGGAACCGAGGATTCCTCTCAGGGGCTGACATGGATCTTTGGGTACTTCTGGAGTCTCCCCAGGGGAGTCAAGCCTCGTCTCGAGTGGGGGCATGCACGTGCGCTTTCCTTCCAGGCTGTAGCAGCAATGTCACGCTTCCCGTCGCGTGGATCAAAGGATCTGTGGATTTCCCTCGAGGCTTTCCCTCGAGGCTTTCCCACAGGGCTGTCCCACGTGCCACCGTGGTGTGAGTCGATCCTCGGCGTGAAAGATGAGTCAGTGCAGGGCAAAGAGTTTCCTCTGGAATGGACTGAGACTTCTGGGGGACTCTTCGAATGGTGGTACGACCATGGAGTTCCTCTCGCCTTTCCTGTTGAGAGTGCCTCCCCTTGAGATGCGCCGGGAACGCCGGGAATTCTTTCCCGTTGAAAGCAGGGAAAGGATCCCTCATCTCGAGCTACGAGGGGGAAACGGGGCTCCTCTGGATGTGGGCGGAACCATCGTGCTTCCTCTCGAGTGGAGACGGGTATGGCGGTGAACTTCTTGAGTTGCAGCAAGGGTGTGAAAGACCTTTTCGAATATCCAGAGGTTAGGTGTCATTAGTCTCCAGACGCCTCATCGGAAATAGGCCTCATCTCGCCTGGAAGGGAGAACTTCCTGGATTTTCTCGAGATGCGGCAGGTGTTCTCGAGTTACGAAGGGGACCTCAGGGACCCGCCCTGGTGGCCTCAGGAGAGGCCAGTCCCCATGCGAGTTGCTAGGGGGCCTCTCGGGATTCCTCTCCCGTCCATACCGGGGCCAAAAACCTTGTGTGGAGTCAGGGCCGGAACCGAGGATTCCTCTCAGGGGCTGACAGGGATCTTTGGGTACTTCTGGAGCCTCCCCAGGGGAGTTAAACCTCGTCTCGAGTGCGGGCATGCACGTGAGCTTTCCTTGCAGGCTGTAGCAGCAATGTCACGCTTCCCGTCGCGTGGATCAAAGGATCTGTGGTTTTCCCTCGAGGCTTTCCCTCGAGGCTTTCCCTCAGGGCTGTCCCACGTGCCACCGTGGTGTGAGTCGATCCTCGGCGTGAAAGATGAGCCAGTGCAGGGCAAAGAGGTTCCGCTGGAATGGACTGAGACATCTGGGGGACTCTTGGAATGGTGGTACGACCATGGAGTTCCTCTCGCCTATCCTATTGAGAGTGCCTCCTCTTGAGATGGGACGGGAACGCCGGGAATTCTTTCCCGTTGAAAGCAGGGAAAGGATCCCTCATCTCGAGCTACGAGGGGGAAACGGGGCTCCTCTGGATGTGGGCGGGACCATCGTGCTTCCTCTCGAGTGGAGACGGGTATGGCGGTGAACTTCTTGAGTTGCAGCAAGGGTGTGAAAGACCCTTTGGTAGTTCCAGAGGTTAGGTGTCATTAGTCTCCAGACGCCTCATCGGAAATAGGCCTCATCTCGCCTGGAAGGGAGAGCTTCCTGGATTTTCTCGAGTTGCGGCAGGTGTTCTCGAGTTACGACGGGGACCTCAGGGACTCGCCATGGTGGCCTCTGGAGAGGCCAGTCCCCATGCGAGTTGCTAGGGGGCCTCTCGGGATTCCTCTCCCGTCGATACCGGGGCCAAAATCCTTGTGTGGAGACAGGGCCGGAACCGAGGATTCCTCTCAGGGGCTGACATGGATCTTTGGGTACTTCTGGAGCCTCCCCAGGGGAGTCAGGCCTCGTCTGGAGTGGGGGCATGTACGTGCGCTTTCCTTCCAGGCTGTAGCAGCAATGTCACCCTTCCCTTCGCGTGGATCAAAGGATCTGTGGTTTTCCCTCGAGGCTTTCCCTCGAGGCTTTCCCACAGGGCTGTCCCACGTGCCACCGTGGTGTGAGTCGATCCTCGGCGTGAAAGATGAGCCAGTGCAGGGCAAAGAGGTTCCTCTGGAATGGACTGAGACATCTGGGGGACTCTTGGAATGGTGGTACGACCATGGAGTTCCTCTCGCCTTTCCTGTTGAGAGTGCCTCCTCTTGAGATGGGACGGGAACGCCGGGAATTCTTTCCCGTTGAAAGCAGGGAAAGGATCCCTCATCTCGAGCTACGAGGGGGAAACGGGGCTCCTCTGGATGTGGGCGGGACCATCGTGCTTCCTCTCGAGTGGAGACGGGTATGGCGGTGAACTTCTTGAGTTGCAGCAAGGGTGTGAAAGACCCTTTGGAAGTTCCAGAGGTTAGGTGTCATTAGTCTCCAGACGCCTCATCGGAAATAGGCCTCATCTCGCCTGGAAGGGAGAACTTCCTGGATTTTCTCGAGTTGCGGCAGGTGTTCTCGAGTTACGACGGGTACCTCTGGGACCCGCCCTGGTGGCCTCAAGAGAGGTCAGTCCCCATGCGTGTTGCTAGGGGGCCTCTCGGGATTCCTCTCCCGTCGATACCGGGGCCAAAAATCTTGTGTGGAGACAGAGCCGGAACCGAGGATTCCTCTCAGGGGCTGACATGGATCTTTGGGTACTTCTGGAGTCTCCCCAGGGGAGTCAAGCCTCGTCTCGAGTGGGGGCATGCACGTGCGCTTTCCTTCCAGGCTGTAGCAGCAATGTCACGCTTCCCGTCGCGTGGATCAAAGGATCTGTGGATTTCCCTCGAGGCTTTCCCTCGAGGCTTTCCCACAGGGCTGTCCCACAAGCCACCGTGGTGTGAGTCGATCCTCGGCGTGAAAGATGAGCCAGTGCAGGGCAAAGAGTTTCCTCTGGAATGGACTGAGACTTCTGGGGGACTCTTGGAATGGTGGTACGACCATGGAGTTCCTCTCGCCTTTCCTGTTGAGAGTGCCTCCCCTTGAGATGCGCCGGGAACGCCGGGAATTCTTTCCCGTTGAAAGCAGGGAACGGATCCCTCATCTCGAGCTACGAGGGGGAAACGGGGCTCCTCTGGATGTGGGCGGAACCATCGTGCTTCCTCTCGAGTGGAGACGGGTATGGCGGTGAACTTCTTGAGTTGCAGCAAGGGTGTGAAAGACCTTTTCGAATATCCAGAGGTTAGGTGTCATTAGTCTCCAGACGCCTCATCGGAAATAGGCCTCATCTCGCCTGGAAGGGAGAACTTCCTGGATTTTCTCGAGATGCGGCAGGTGTTCTCGAGTTACGAAGGGGACCTCAGGGACCCGCCCTGGTGGCCTCAGGAGAGGCCAGTCCCCATGCGAGTTGCTAGGGGGCCTCTCGGGATTCCTCTCCCGTCCATACCGGGGCCAAAAACCTTGTGTGGAGTCAGGGCCGGAACCGAGGATTCCTCTCAGGGGCTGACAGGGATCTTTGGGTACTTCTGGAGTCTCCCCAGGGGAGTTAAACCTCGTCTCGAGTGCGGGCATGCACGTGAGCTTTCCTTGCAGGCTGTAGCAGCAATGTCACGCTTCCCGTCGCGTGGATCAAAGGATCTGTGGTTTTCCCTCGAGGCTTTCCCTCGAGGCTTTCCCACAAGGCTGTCCCACGTGCCACCGTGGTGTGAGTCGATCCTCGGCGTGAAAGATGAGCCAGTGCAGGTCAAAGAGGTTCCTCTGGAATGGACTGAGACATCTGGGGGACTCTTGGAATGGTGGTACGACCATGGAGTTCCTCTCGCCTTTCCTGTTGAGAGTGCCTCCTCTTGAGATGCGACGGGAACGCCGGGAATTCTTTCCCGTTGAAAGCAGGGAAAGGATCCCTGATCTCGAGCTACGAGGGGGAAACGGGGCTCCTCTGGATGTGGGCGGGACCATCGTGCTTCCTCTCGAGTGGAGACGGGTATGGCGGTGAACTTCTTGAGTTGCAGCAAGGGTGTGAAAGACCTTTTCGAAGTTCCAGAGGTTAGGTGTCATTAGTCTCCAGACGCCTCATCGGAAATAGGCCTCATCTCGCCTGGAAGGGAGAACTTCCTGGATTTTCTCGAGATGCGGCAGGTGTTCTCGAGTTACGACGGGGACCTCAGGGACCCGCCCTGGTGGCCTCAGGAGAGGCCAGTCCCCATGCGAGTCGCTAGGGGGCCTCTCGGGATTCCTCTCCCGTCGATACCGGGGCCAAAAACCTTGTGAGGAGTCAGGGCCGGAACCCAGGATTCCTCTCAGGGGCTGACATGGATCTTTGGGTACTTCTGGAGTCTCCTCAGGGGAGTCAGGCCTCGTCTCGAGTCGGGGCATGCACGTGCGCTTTCCTTCCAGGCTGTAGCAGCAATGTCACGCTTCCCGTCGCGTGGATCAAAGGATCTGTGGTTTTCCCTCGAGGCTTTCCCTCGAGGATTTCCCACAGGGCTGTCCCACGTGCCACCGTGGTGTGAGTCGATCCTCGGCGTGAAAGATGGGCCAGTGCAGGGCAAAGAGGTTCCTCTGGAATGGACTGAGACATCTGGGGGACTCTTGGAATGGTGGTACGACCATGGAGTTCCTCTCGCCTTTCCTGTTGAGAGTGCCTCCTCTTGAGATGCGCCGGGAACGCCGGGAATTCTTTCCCGTTGAAAGCAGGGAAAGGATCCCTCATCTCGAGCTACGAGGGGGAAACGGGGCTCCTCTGGATGTGGGCGGGACCATCGTGCTTCCTCTCGAGTGGAGACGGGTATGGCGGTGAACTTCTTGAGTTGCAGCAAGGGTGTGAAAGACCCTTTGGAAGTTCCAGAGGTTAGGTGTCATTATTCTCCAGACTCCTCATCGGAAATAGGCCTCATCTCGCCTGGAAGGGAGAACTTCCTGGATTTTCTCGAGTTGCGGCAGGTGTTCTCGAGTTACGACGGGGACCTCAGGGACCCGCCCTGGTGGCCTCAGGAGAGGCCAGTCCCCATTCGAGTTGTTAGGGGCCCTCTCGGGATTCCTCTCCCGTTGATACCGGGGCCAAAAACCTTGTGTGGAGACAGGGCCGGAACCGAGGATTCCTCTCAGGGGCTGACATGGATCTTTGGGTACTTCTGGAGTCTCCCCAGGGGAGTCAAGCCTCGTCTAGAGTGGGGGCATGCACGTGCGCTTTCCTTCCAGGCTGTAGCAGCAATGTCACGTTTCCCGTCGCGTGGATCAAAGGATCTGTGGTTTTCCCTCGAGGCTTTCCCTCGAGGCTTTCCCACAGGGCTGTCCCACGTGCCACCGTGGTGTGAGTCGATCCTCGGCCTGAAAGATGAGCCAGTGCAGGGCAAAGAGTTTCCTCTGGAATGGACTGAGACATCTGGGGGACTCTTGGAATGGTGGTATGACCATGGAGTTCCTCTCGCCTTTCCTGTTGAGAGTGCCTCCTCTTGAGATGCGACGGGAACGCCGGGAATTCTTTCCCGTTGAAAGCAGGGAAAGGATCCCTGATCTCGAGCTACGAGGGGGAAACGGGGCTCCTCTGGATGTGGGCGGGACCATCGTGCTTCCTCTCGAGTGGAGACGGGTATGGCGGTGAACTTCTTGAGTTGCAGCAAGGGTGTGAAAGACCCTTTGGAAGTTCCAGAGGTTAGGTGTCATTATTCTCCAGACGCCTCATCGGAAATAGGCCTCATCTCGCCTGGAAGGGAGAACTTCCTGGATTTTCTCGAGTTGCGGCAGGTGTTCTTGAGTTACGACGGGGACCTCAGGGACCCGCCCTGGTGGCCTCAGTAGAGGCCAGTCCCCATGCGAGTTGCTAGGGGGCCTCTCGGGATTCCTCTCCCGTCGATACCGGGACCAAAAACCTTGTGTGGAGACAGGGCCGGAACCGAGGATTCCTCTCAGGGGCTGACATGGATCTTTGGGTACTTCTGGAGCCTCCCCAGGGGAGTCAGGCCTCGTCTGGAGTGGGGGCATGTACGTGCGCTTTCCTTCCAGGCTGTAGCAGCAATGTCACCCTTCCCGTCGCGTGGATCAAAGGATCTGTGGTTTTCCCTCGAGGCTTTCCCTCGAGGCTTTCCCACAGGGCTGTCCCACGTGCCACCGTGGTGTGAGTCGATCCTCGGCGTGAAAGATGAGCCAGTGCAGGGCAAAGAGTTTCCTCTGGAATGGACTGAGACATCTGGGGGACTCTTGGAATGGTGGTACGACCATGGAGTTCCTCTCGCCTTTCCTGTTGAGAGTGCCTCCTCTTGAGATGGGACGGGAACGCCGGGAATTCTTTCCCGTTGAAAGCAGGGAAAGGATCCCTCATCTCGAGCTACGAGGGGGAAACGGGGCTCCTCTGGATGTGGGCGGGACCATCGTGCTTCCTCTCGAGTGGAGACCGGTATGGCGGTGAACTTCTTGAGTTGCAGCAAGGGTGTGAAAGACCCTTTGGAAGTTCCAGAGGTTAGGTGTCATTAGTCTCCAGACGCCTCATCGGAAATAGGCCTCATCTCGCCTGGAAGGGAGAACTTCCTGGATTTTCTCGAGTTGCGGCAGGTGTTCTCGAGTTACGACGGGGACCTCTGGGACCCGCCCTGGTGGCCTCAAGAGAGGTCAGTCCCCATGCGTGTTGCTAGGGGGCCTCTCGGGATTCCTCTCCCGTCGATACCGGGGCCAAAAATCTTGTGTGGAGACAGAGCCGGAACCGAGGATTCCTCTCAGGGGCTGACATGGATCTTTGGGTACTTCTGGAGTCTCCCCAGGGGAGTCAAGCCTCGTCTCGAGTGGGGGCATGCACGTGCGCTTTCCTTCCAGGCTGTAGCAGCAATGTCACGCTTCCCGTCGCGTGGATCAAAGGATCTGTGGTTTTCCCTCGAGGCTTTCCCTCGAGGCTTTCCCACAGGGCTGTCCCACGTGCCACCGTGGTGTGAGTCGATCCTCGGCGTGAAAGATTAGCCAGTGCAGGGCAAAGAGTTTCCTCTGGAATGGACTGAGACATCTGGGGGACTCTTGGAATGGTGGTACGACCATGGAGTTCCTCTCGCCTTTCCTGTTGAGAGTGCCTCCTCTTGAGATGCGACGGGAACGCCGGGAATTCTTTCCCGTTGAAAGCAGGGAAAGGATCCCTCATCTCGAGCTACGAGGTGGAAACGGGGCTCCTCTGGATGTGGGCGGGACCATCGTGCTTCCTCTCGTGTGGAGACGGGTATGGCGGTGAACTTCTTGAGTTGCATCAAGGGTGTGAAAGACCTTTTAGAAGTTCCAGAGGTTAGGTGTCATTAGTCTCCAGACGCCTCATCGGAAATAGGCCTCATCTCGCCTGGAAGGGAGAACTTCCTGGATTTTCTCGAGATGCGGCAGGTGTTCTCGAGTTACGACGGGGACCTCAGGGACCCGCCCTGGTGGCCTCAGGAGAGGCCAGTCCCCATGCGAGTTGCTAGGGGGCCTCTCGGGATTCCTCTCCCGTCGATACCGGGGCCAAAAACCTTGTGTGGAGTCAGGGCCGGAACCGAGGATTCCTCTCAGGGGCTGACATGGATCTTTGGGTACTTCTGGAGTCTCCCCAGGGGAGTCAGGCCTCGTCTCGAGTGCGGGCATGCACGTGCACTTTCTTTCCAGGCTGTAGCAGCAATGTCACGCTTCCCGTCGCGTGGATCAAAGGATCTGTGGTTTTCCCTCGAGGCTTTCCCTCGAGGCTTTCCCACAGGGCTGTCCCACGTGCCACCGTGGTGTCAGTCGATCCTCGACATGAAAGATGAGCCAGTGCAGGGCAAAGAGTTTCCTCTGGAATGGACTGAGACATCTGGGGGACTCTTGGAATGGTGGTACGACCATGGAGTTCCTCTCGCCTTTCCTGTTGAGAGTGCCTCCTCTTGAGATGCGACGGGAACGCCGGGAATTCTTTCCCGTTGAAAGCAGGGAAAGGATCCCTCATCTCGAGCTACGAGGGGGAAACGGGGCTCCTCTGGATGTGGGCGGGACCATCGTGCTTCCTCTCGAGTGGAGACGGGTATGGCGGTGAACTTCTTGAGTTGCAGTAAGGGTGTGAAAGACCCTTTCGAAGTTCCAGAGGTTAGGTTTCATTATTTTCCAGACGCCTCATCGGAAATAGGCCTCATCTCGCCTGGAAGGGAGAACTTCCTGGATTTTCTCGAGTTGCGGCAGGTGTTCTCGACTTACGACGGGGACCTCAGGGACCTGCCCTGGTGGCCTCAGGAGAGGACAATCCCCATGCGAGTTGCTAGGGGGCCTCTCGGGAGTCCTCTCCCGTCGATACCGGGGCCAAAAACCTTGTGTGGAGTCAGGGCCGGAACCGAGGATTCCTCTCAGGGGCTGACATGGATCTTTGGGTACTTCTGGAGTCTCCCCAGGGGAGTCAGGCCTCGTCTCGAGTGGGGGCATGCACGTTCGCTTTCCGTCCAGGCTGTAGCAGCAATGTCACGCTTCCCGTTGCGGGGATCAAAGGATCTGTGGTTTTCCCTCGAGGCTTTCCCTCGAGGCTTTCCCACAGGGCTGTCCCACGTGCCACCGTGGTGTGAGTCGATCCTCGGCGTGAAAGATGAGCCAGTGCAGGGCAAAGAGGTTCCTCTGGAATGGACTGAGACATCTGGGGGACTCTTGGAATGGTGTTATGACCATGGAGTTCCTCTCGCCTTTCCTGTTGAGAGTGCCTCCTCTTGAGATGCGCCGGGAACGCCGGGAATTCTTTCCCGTTGAAAGCAGGGAAAGGATCCCTCATCTCGAGCTACGAGGTGGAAACGGGGCTCCTCTGGATGTGGGCGGGACCATCGTGCTTCCTCTCGAGTGGAGACGGGTATGGCGGTGAACTTCTTGAGTTGCAGCAAGGGTGTGAAAGACCTTTTCGAAGTTCCAGAGGTTAGGCGTCATTAGTCTCCAGACGCCTCATCGGAAATAGGCCCCATCTCGCTTGGAAGGGAGAACTTCCTGGATTTTATCGAGATGCGGCAGGTGTTCTCGAGTTACGACGGGGACCTCAGGGACCCGCCCTGGTGGCCTCAGGAGAGGCCAGTCCCCATGCGAGTTGCTAGGGGGCCTCTCGGGATTCCTCTCCCGTCGATACCGGGGCCAAAAACCTTGTGAGGAGTCAGGGCCGGAACCCAGGATTCCTCTCAGGGGCTGACATGGATCTTTGGGTACTTCTGGAGTCTCCTCAGGGGAGTCAGGCCTCGTCTCGAGTCGGGGCATGCACGTGCGCTTTCCTTCCAGGCTGTAGCAGCAATGTCACGCTTCCCATCGCGTGGATCAAAGCATCTGTGGTTTTCCCTCGAGGCTTTCCCTCGAGGATTTCCCACAGGGCTGTCCCACGTGCCACCGTGGTGTGAGTCGATCCTCGGCGTGAAAGATGGGCCAGTGCAGGGCAAAGAGGTTCCTCTGGAATGGACTGAGACATCTGGGGGACTCTTGGAATGGTGGTACGACCATGGAGTTCTTCTCGCCTTTCCTGTTGAGAGTGCCTCCTCTTGAGATGGGACGGGAACGCCGGGAATTCTTTCCCGTTGAAAGCAGGGAAAGGATCCCTCATCTCGAGCTACGAGGGGGAAACGGGGCTCCTCTGGATGTGGGCGGGACCATCGTGCTTCCTCTCGAGTGGAGACGGGTATGGCGGTGAACTTCTTGAGTTGCAGCAAGGGTGTGAAAGACCCTTTCGAAGTTCCAGAGGTTAGGTGTCATTAGTCTCCAGACGCCTCATCGGAAACAGGCCTCATCTCGCCTGGAAGGGAGAACTTCCTGGATTTTCTCGAGTTGCGGCAGGTGTTCTCGAGTTACGACGGGGACCTCAGGGACCCGCCCTGGTGGCCTCAGGAGAGGTCAGTCCCCATGCGTGTTGCTAGGGGGCCTCTCGGGATTCCTCTCCCGTCGATCCCGGGGCCAAAAATCTTGTGTGGAGACAGGGCCGGAACCGAGGATTCCTCTCAGGGGCTGACATGGATCTTTGGGTACTTCTGGAGTCTCCCCAGGGGAGTCAAGCCTCGTCTCGAGTGGGGGCATGCACGTGCGCTTTCCTTCCAGGCTGTAGCAGCAATGTCACGCTTCCCGTCGCGTGGATCAAAGGATCTGTGGTTTTACCTCGAGGCTTTCCCACAGGGCTGTCCCACGTGCCACCGTGGTGTGAGTCGATCCTCGGCGTGAAAGATGAGCCAGTGCAGGGCAAAGAGTTTCCTCTGGAATGGACTGAGACATCTGGGGGACTCTTGGAATGGTGGTACGACCATGGAGTTCCTCTCGCCTTTCCTGTTGAGAGTGCCTCCTCTTGAGATGCGCCGGGAACGCCGGGAATTCTTTCCCGCTGAAAGCAGGGAAAGGATCCCTCATCTCGAGCTCTGAGGGGGAAACGGGGCTCCTCTGGATGTGGGCGGGACCATCGTGCTTCCTCTCGAGTGGAGACGGGTATGGCGGTGAACTTCTTGAGTTGCAGCAAGGGTGTGAAAGACCCTTTGGAAGTTCCAGAGGTTAGGTGTCATTATTCTCCAGACTCCTCATCGGAAATAGGCCTCATCTCGCCTGGAAGGGAGAACTTCCTGGATTTTCTCGAGTTTCGGCAGGTGTTCTCGAGTTACGACGGGGACCTCAGGGACCCGCCCTGGTGGCCTCAGGAGAGGCCAGTCCCCATGCGAGTTGTTAGGGGCCCTCTCGGGATTCCTCTCCCGTCGATACCGGGGCCAAAAACCTTGTGTGGAGACAGGGCCGGAACCGAGGATTCCTCTCAGGGGCTGACATGGATCTTTGAGTACTTCTGGAGTCTCCCCAGGGGAGTCAAGGCTCGTCTCGAGTGGGGGCATGCACGTGCGCTTTCCTTCCAGGCTGTAGCAGCAATGTCACATTTCCCGTCGCGTGGATCAAAGGATCTGTGGTTTTCCCTCGAGGCTTTCCCTCGAGGCTTTCCCACAGGGCTGTCCCACGTGCCACCGTGGTGTGAGTCGATCCTCGGCCTGAAAGATGAGCCAGTGCAGGGCAAAGAGTTTCCTCTGGAATGGACTGAGACATCTGGGGGACTCTTGGAATGGTGGTACGACCATGGAGTTCCTCTCGCCTTTCCTGTTGAGAGTGCCTCCTCTTGAGATGCGACGGGAACGCCGGGAATTCTTTCCCGTTGAAAGCAGGGAAAGGATCCCTGATCTCGAGCTACGAGGGGGAAACGGGGCTCCTCTGGATGTGGGCGGGACCATCGTGCTTCCTCTCGAGTGGAGACGGGTATGGCGGTGAACTTCTTGAGTTGCAGCAAGGGTGTGAAAGACCCTTTGGAAGTTCCAGAGGTTAGGTGTCATTATTCTCCAGACGCCTCATCGGAAATAGGCCTCATCTCGCCTGGAAGGGAGAACTTCCTGGATTTTCTCGAGTTGCGGCAGGTGTTCTCGAGTTACGACGGGGACCTCAGGGACCCGCCCTGGTGGCCTCAGTAGAGGCCAGTCCCCATGCGAGTTGCTAGGGGGCCTCTCGGGATTCCTCTCCCGTCGATACCGGGGCCAAAAACATTGTGTGGAGACAGGGCCGGAACCGAGGATTCCTCTCAGGGGCTGACATGGATCTTTGGGTACTTCTGGAGTCTCCCCAGGGGAGTCAAGCCTCGTCTAGAGTGGGGGCATGCACGTGCGCTTTCCTTCCAGGCTGTAGCAGCAATGTCACGTTTCCCGTCGCGTGGATCAAAGGATCTGTGGTTTTCCCTCGAGGCTTTCCCTCGAGGCTTTCCCACAGGGCTGTCCCACGTGCCACCGTGGTGTGAGTCGATCCTCGGCGTGAAAGATGAGCCAGTGCAGGGCAAAGAGGTTCCTCTGGAATGGACTGAGACATCTGGGGGACTCTTGGAATGGTGGTACGACCATGGAGTTCCTCTCGCCTTTCCTGTTGAGAGTGCCTCCTCTTGAGATGCGCCGGGAACGCCGGGAATTCTTTCCCGTTGAATGCAGGGAAAGGATCCCTCATCTCGAGCTACGAGGCGGAAACGGGGCTCCTCTGGATGTGGGCGGGACCATCGTGCTTCCTCTCGAGTGGAGACGGGCATGGCGGTGAACTTCTTGAGTAGCAGCAAGGGTGGGAAAGACCCTTTCGACGTTCCAAAGGTTAGGTGTCATTAGTCTCCAGACACCTCATCGGAAATAGGCCTCATCTCGCCTGGAAGGGAGAACTTCCTGGATTTTCTCGAGATGCGGCAGGTGTTCTCGAGTTACGACGGGGACCTCAGGGACCCGCCCTGGTGGCCTCAGGAGAAGCCAGTCCCCATGCAAGTTGCTAGGGGGCCTCTCGGGATTCCTCTCCCGTCCATACCGGGGCCAAAAACCTTGTGTGGAGACAGGGCCGGAACCGAGGATTCCTCTCAGGGGCTGACATGGATCTTTGGGTACTTCTGGAGTCTCCCCAGGGGAGTTAGGCCTCGTCTCGAGTGCGGGCATGCACGTGAGCTTTCCTTCCAGGCTGTAGCAGCAATGTCACGCTTCCCGTCGCGTGGATCAAAGGATCTGTGGTTTTCCCTCGAGGCTTTCCCTCGAGGCTTTCCCACAGGGCTGTCCCACGTGCCACCGTGGTGTGAGTCGATCCTCGGCGTGAAAGATGAGCCAGTGCAAGGCAAAGAGGTTCCGCTGGAATGGACTGACACATCTGGGGGACTCTTGGAATGGTGGTACGACCATGGAGTTCCTCTCGCCTTTCCTGTTGAGAGTGCCTGCTCTTGAGATGCGACGGGAACGCCGGGAATTCTTTCCCGTTGAAAGCAGGGAAAGGATCCCTCATCTCGAGCTACGAGGGAGAAACGGGGCTCCTCTGGATGTGGGCGGGACCATCGTGCTTCCTCTCGAGTGGAGACGGGTATGGCGGTGAACTTCTTGAGTTGCAGCAAGGGTGTGAAAGACCCTTTGGAAGTTCCAGAGGTTAGGTGTCATTATTCTCCAGACGCCTCATCGGAAATAGGCCTCATCTCGCCTGGAAGGGAGAACTTCCTGGATTTTCTCGAGTTGCGGCAGGTGTTCTCGAGTTACGACGGGGACCTCAGGGACCCGCCCTGGTGGCCTCAGGAGAGGCCAGTCCCCATGCGAGTTGCTAGGGGGCCTCTCGGGATTCCTCTCCCGTCGATACCGGGGCCAAAAACCTTGTGTGGAGACAGGCCCGGAACCGAGGATTCCTCTCAGGGGCTGACATGGATCTTTGGGTACTTCTGGAGTCTCCCCAGGGGAGTGAAGCCTCGTCTCGAGTGGGGCCATGCACGTGCGCTTTCCTTCCAGGCTGTAGCAGCAATGTCACGCTTCCCGTCGCGTGGATCAAAGGATCTGTGGTTTTCCCTCGAGGCTTTCCCTCGAGGCTTTCCCACAGTGCTGTCCCACGTGCCACCGTGGTGTGAGTCGATCCTCGGCGTGAAAGATGAGCCAGTGCAGGGCAAAGAGGTTCCTCTGGAATGGACTGAGACATCTGGGGGACTCTTGGAATGGTGGTACGACCATGGAGTTCCTCTCGCCTTTCCTGTTGAGAGTGCCTCCTCTTGAGATGCGCCGGGAACGCCGGGAATTCTTTCCCGTTGAAAGCAGGGAAAGGATCCCTCATCTCGAGCTACGAGGGGGAAACGGGGCTCCTCTGGATGTGGGCGGGACCATCGTGCTTCCTCTCGAGTGGAGACGGGTATGGCGGTGAACTTCTTGAGTTGCAGCAAGGGTGTGAAAGACCCTTGGCAAGTTCCAGAGGTTAGGTGTCATTATGCTCCAGACGCCTCATCGGAAATAGGCCTCATCTCGCCTGGAAGGGAGAACTTCCTGGATTTTCTCGAGTTGCGGCAGGTGTTCTCGAGTTACGACGGGGACCTCAGGGACCCGCCCTGGTGGCCTCAGGAGAGGCCAGTCCCCATGCGAGTTGCTAGGGGGCCTCTCGGGATTCCTCTCCCGTCGATACCGGGGCCAAAAACCTTGTGTGGAGTCAGGGCCGGAACCGAGGATTCCTCTCAGGGGCTGACATGGATCTTTGGGTACTTCTGGAGTCTCCCCAGGGGAGTTAGGCCTCGTCTCGAGTGCGGGCATGCACGTGAGCTTTCCTTCCAGGCTGTAGCAGCAATGTCACGCTTCCCGTCGCGTGGATCAAAGGATCTGTGGTTTTCCCTCGAGGCTTTCCCTCGAGGCTTTCCCACAGGGCTCTCCCACGTGCCACCGTGGTGTGAGTCGATCCTCGGCGTGAAATATGAGCCAGTGCAGGGCAAAGAGGTTCCGCTGGAAAGGACTGAGACATCTGGGGGACTCTTGGAATGGTGGTACGACCATGGGGTTCCTCTCGCCTTTTCTGTTGAGAGTGCCTCCTCTTGAGATGCGACGGGAACGCCGGGAATTCTTTCCCGTTGAAAGCAGGGAAAGGATCCCTCATCTCGAGCTACGAGGGAGAAACGGGGCTCCTCTGGATGTGGGCGGGACCATCGTGCTTCCTCTCGAGTGGAGACGGGTATGGCGGTGAACTTCTTGAGTTGCAGCAAGGGTGTGAAAGACCCGTTGGAAGTTCCAGAGGTTAGGTGTCATTATGCTCCAGACGCCTCATCGGAAATAGGCCTCATCTAGCCTGGAAGGGAGAACTTCCTGGATTTTCTCGAGTTGCGGCAGGTGTTCTCGAGTTACGACGGGGACCTCAGGGACCCGCCCTGGTGGCCTCAGGAGAGGCCAGTCCCCATGCGAGTTGCTAGGGGGCCTCTCGGGATTCCTCTCCCGTCGATACCGGGGCCGAAAACCTTGTGTGGAGACAGGGCCGGAACCGAGGATTCCTCTCAGGGGCTGACATGGATCTTTGGGTACTTCTGGAGTCTCCCCAGGGGAGTCAAGCCTCGTGTCGAGTGGGGGCATGCACGTGCTCTTTCCTTCCAGGCTGTAGCAGCAATGTCACGCTTCCCGTCGCGTGGATCAAAGGATCTGTGGTTTTCCCTCGAGGCTTTCCCTCGAGGCTTTCCCACAGGGCTGTCCCACGTGCCACCGTGGTGTGAGTCGATCCTCGGCGTGAAAAATGAGCCATTGCAGGGCAAAGAGTTTCCTCTCGAATGGACTGAGACATCTGGGGGACTCTTGGAATGGTGGTACGACCATGGAGTTCCTCTCGCCTTTCCTGTTGAGAGTGCCTCCTCTTGAGATGCGATGGGAACGCCGGGAATTCTTTCCCGTTGAAAGCAGGGAAAGGATCCCTCATCTCGAGCTACGAGGGGGAAACGGGGCTCCTCTGGATGTGGGCGGGACCATCGTGCTTCCTCTCGAGTGGAGACGGGTATGGCGGTGAACTTCTTGAGTTGCAGCAAGGGTGTGAAAGACCCTTTGGAAGTTCCAGAGGTTAGGTGTCATTAGTCTCCAGACGCCTCATCGGAAATAGGCCTCATCTCGCCTGGAAGGGAGAACTTCCTGGATTTTCTCGAGATGCGGCAGGTGTTCTCGAGTTACGACGGGGACCTCAGGGACCCGCCCTGGTGGCCTCAGGAGAGGCCAGTCCCCATGCGAGTTGCTAGGGGGCCTCTCGGGATTCCTCTCCCGTCGATACCGGGGCCAAAAACCTTGTGAGGAGTCAGAGCCGGAACCCAGGATTCCTCTCAGGGGCTGACATGGATCTTTGGGTACTTCTGGAGTCTCCCCAGGGGAGTCAAGCCTCGTCTCGAGTAGGGGCATGCACGTGCGCTTTCCTTCCAGGCTGTAGCAGCAATGTCACGCTTCCCGTCGCCTGGATCAAAGGATCTGTGGTTTGCCCTCGAGGCTTTCCCTCGAGGCTTTCCCACAGGGCTGTCCCACGTGCCACCTTGGTGTGAGTCGATCCTCGGCGTGAAAGATGAGCCAGTGCAGGGCAAAGAGGTTCCTCTGGAATGGACTGAGACATCTGGGGGACTCTTGAAATGGTGGTACGACCATGGAGTTCCTCTCGCCTTTCCTGTTGAGAGTGCCTCCTCTTGAGATGCGACGGGAACGCCGGGAATTCTTTCCCGTTGAAAGCAGGGAAAGGATCCCTCATCTCGAGCTACGAGGGGGAAACGGGGCTCCTCTGGATGTGGGCGGGACCATCGTGCTTCCTCTCGAGTGGAGACGGGTATGGCGGTGAACTTCTTGAGTTGCATCAAGGGTGTGAAAGACCCTTTTGAAGTTCCAGAGGTTAAGTGTCATTAGTCTCCAGACGCCTCATCGGAAATAGGCCTCATCTCGCCTGGAAGGGAGAACTTCCTGGATTTTGTCGAGTTGCGGCAGGGGTTCTCGAGTTACGACGGGGACCTCTGGGACCCGCCCTGGTGGCCTCAGGAACGGCCAGTCCCCATGCGAGTTGCTAGGGGGCCTCTCGGGATTCTTCTCCCGTCGATACCGGGGCCAAAAACCTTGTGTGGAGTCAGGGCCGGAACCGAAGATTCCTCTCAGGGGCTGACATGGATCTGTGGGTACGTCTGGAGTCTCCTCAGGGGAGTCAGGCCTCGTCTCGAGTCGGGGCATGCACGTGCGCTTTCCTTCCAGGCTGTAGCAGCAATGTCACGCTTCCCGTCGCGTGGATCAAAGAATCTGTGATTTTCCCTCGAGGCTTTCCCTCGAGGATTTCCCACAGGGCTGTCCCACGTGCCACCGTGGTGTGAGTCGATCCTCGGCGTGAAAGATGGGCCAGTGCAGGGCAAAGAGGTTCCTCTGGAATGGACTGAGACATCCGGGGGACTCTTGGAATGGTGGTTCGACCATGGAGTTCCTCTCGCCTTTCCTGTTGAGAGTGCCTCCTCTTGAGATGGGACGGGAACGCCGGGAATTCTTTCCCGTTGAAAGCAGGGAAAGGATCCCTCATCTCGAGCTACGAGGGGGGAACGGGGCTCCTCTGGATGTGGGCGGGACCATCGTGCTTCCTCTCGAGTGGAGACGGGTATGGCGGTGAACTTCTTGAGTTGCAGCAAGGGTGTGAAAGACCCTTTCGAAGTTCCAGAGGTTAGGTGTCATTAGTCTCCAGAGGCCTCATCGGAAACAGGCCTCATCTCGCCTGGAAGGGAGAACTTCCTGGATTTTCTCGAGTTGAGGCAGGTGTTTTCGAGTTACGAAGGGGACCTCAGGGACCCGCCCTGGTGGCCTCAGGAGAGGTCAGTCCCCATGCGTGTTGCTAGGGGGCCTCTCGGGATTCCTCTCCCGTCGATACCGGGGCCAAAAATCTTGTGTGGAGACAGGGCCGGAACCGAGGATTCCTCTCAGGGGCTGACATGGATCTTTGGGTACTTCTGGAGTCTCCCCAGGGGAGTGAAGCCTCGTCTCGAGTGGGGGCATGCACGTGCGCTTTCCTTCCAGGCTGTAGCAGCAATGTCACGCTTCCCGTCGCGTGGATCAAAGGATCTGTGGTTTTCCCTCGAGGCTTTCCCACAGGGCTGTCTCACGTGCCACCGTGGTGTGAGTTGATCCTCGGCGTGAAAGATGAGCCAGTGCAGGGCAAAGAGTTTCCTCTGGAATGGACTGAGACATCTGGGGGACTCTTGGAATGGTGGTACGATCATGGAGTTCCTCTCGCCTTTCCTGTTGAGAGTGCCTCCTCTTGAGATGCGCCGGGAACGCCGGGAATTCTTTCCCGTTGAAAGCAGGGAAAGGATCCCTCATCTCGAGCTACGAGGGGGAAACGGGGCTCCTCTGGAAGTGGGCGGGACCATCGTGCTTCCTCTCGAGTGGAGACGGGTATGGCGGTGAACTTCTTGAGTTGCAGCAAGGGTGTGAAAGACCCTTTGGAAGTTCCAGAGGTTAGGTGTCATTATTCTCCAGACGCCTCATCGGAAATAGGCCTCATCTAGCCTGGAAGGGAGAACTTCCTGGATTTTCTCGAGATGCGGCAGGTGTTCTCGAGTTACGACGGGAACCTCAGGGACCCGCCCTGGTGGCCTCAGGAGAGGCCAGTCCCCATGCGAGTTGCTAGGGGGCCTCTCGGGATTCCTCTCCCGTCGATACCGGGGCCAAAAACCTTGTGAGGATTCAGGGCCGGAACCCAGGATTCCTCTCAAGGGCTGACATGGATCTTTGGGTACTTCTGGAGTCTCCCCAGGGGAGTGAAGCCTCGTCTCGAGTAGGGGCATGCACGTGCGCTTTCCTTCCAGGCTGTAGCAGCAATGTCACGCTTCCCGTCGCCTGGATCAAAGGATCTGTGGTTTGCCCTCGAGGCTTTCCCTCGAGGCTTTCCCACAGGGCTGTCCCACGTGCCACGTTGGTGTGAGTCGATCCTCGGCGTGAAAGATGAGCCAGTGCAGGGCATAGAGGTTCCTCTGGAATGGACTGAGACCTCTGGGGGACTCTTGAAATGGTGGTACGACCATGGAGTTCCTCTCGCCTTTCCTGTTGAGAGTGCCTCCTCTTGAGATGCGACGGGAACGCCGGGAATTCTTTCCCGTTGAAAGCAGGGAAAGGATCCCTGATCTCGAGCTACGAGGGGGAAACGGGGCTCCTCTGGATGTGGGCGGTACCATCGTGCTTCCTCTCGAGTGGAGACGGGTATGGCGGTGAACTTCTTGAGTTGCAGCAAGGGTGTGAAAGACCCTTTGGAAGTTCCAGAGGTTAGGTGTCATTATTCTCCAGACGCCTCATCGGAAATAGGCCTCATCTCGCCGGGAAGGGAGAACTTCCTGGATTTTCTCGAGTTGCGGCAGGTGTTCTCGAGTTACGACGGGGACCTCAGGGACCCGCCCTGGTGGCCTCAGGAGAGGCCAGTCCCCATGCGAGTTGCTAGGGGGCCTCTCGGGATTCCTCTCCCGTCGATACCGGGGCCAAAAACCTTGTGTGGAGTCAGGGCCGGAACCGAAGATTCCTCTCAGGGGCTGACGTGGATCTGTGGGTACTTCTGGAGTCTCCTCAGGGGAGTCAGGCCTCGTCTCGAGTCGGGGCATGCACGTGCGCTTTCCTTCCAGGCTGTAGCAGCAATGTCACGCTTCCCGTCGCGTGGATCAAAGCATCTGTGGTTTTCCCTCGAGGCTTTCCCTCGAGGATTTCCCACAGGGCTGTCCCACGTGCCACCGTGGTGTGAGTCGATCCTCGGCGTGAAAGATGGGCCAGTGCAGGGCAAAGAGGTTCCTCTGGAATGGACTGAAACATCTGGGGGACTCTTGGAATGGTGGTACGACCATGGAGTTCCTCTCGCCTTTCCTGTTGAGAGTGCCTCCTCTTGAGATGGGACGGGAACGCCGGGAATTCTTTCCCGTTGAAAGCAGGGAAAGGATCCCTCATCTCGAGCTACGAGGGGGAAACGGGGCTCCTCTGGATGTGGGCGGGACCATCGTGCTTCCTCTCGAGTGGAGACGGGTATGGCGGTGAACTTCTTGAGTTGCAGCAAGGGTGTGAAAGACCCTTTGGAAGTTCCAGAGGTTAGGTGTCATTAGTCTCCATACGCCTCATCGGAAACAGGCCTCATCTCGCCTGGAAGGGAGAACTTCCTGGATTTTCTCGAGTTGCGGCAGGTGTTCTTGTGTTACGACGGGGACCTCAGGGACCCGCCCTGGTGGCCTCAGGAGAGGTCAGTCCCCATGCGTGTTGCTAGGGGGCCTCTCGGGATTCCTCTCCCGTCGATACCGGGGCCAAAAATCTTGTGTGGAGACAGGGCCGGAACCGAGGATTCCTCTCAGGGGCTGACATGGATCTTTGGGTACTTCTGGAGTCTCCCCAGGGGAGTGAAGCCTCGTCTCGAGTGGGGGCATGCACGTGCGCTTTACTTCCAGGCTGTAGCAGCAATGTCACGCTTCCCGTCGCGTGGATCAAAGGATCTGTGGTTTTCCCTCGAGGCTTTCCCACAGGGCTGTCTCACGTGCCACCGTGGTGTGAGTCGATCCTCGGCGTGAAAGATGAGCCAGTGCAGGGCAAAGAGTTTCCTCTGGAATGGACTGAGACATCTGGGGGACTCTTGGAATGGTGGTACGATCATGGAGTTCCTCTCGCCTTTCCTGTTGAGAGTGCCTCCTCTTGAGATGCGCCGGGAACGCCGGGAATTCTTTCCCGTTGAAAGCAGGGAAAGGATCCCTCATCTCGAGCTACGAGGGGGAAACGGGGCTCCTCTGGATGTGGGCGGGACCATCGTGCTTCCTCTCGAGTGGAGACGGGTATGGCGGTGAACTTCTTGAGTTGCAGCAAGGGTGTGAAAGACCCTTTGGAAGTTCCAGAGGTTAGGTGTCATTATTCTCCAGACGCCTCATCGGAAATAGGCCTCATCTCGCCTGGAAGGGAGAACTTCCTGGATTTTCTCGAGTTGCGGCAGGTGTTCTCGAGTTACGACGGGGACCTCAGGGACCCGCCCTGTTGGCCTCAGGAGAGGCCAGTCCCCATGCGAGTTCCTAGGGGGCCTCTCGGGATTCCTCTCCCGTCGATACCGGGGCCAAAAACCTGGTGTGGAGACAGGGCCGGTACCGAGGATTCCTCTCAGGGGCTGACATGGATCTTTGGGTACTTCTATAGTCTCCCCAGGGGAATCAAGCCTCGTCTCGAGTGGGAGCATGCACGTGCGCTTTCCTTCCAGGCTGTAGCAGCAATGTCACGCTTCCCGTCACGTGGATCAAAGGATCTGTGGTTATCCCTCGAGGCTTTCCCTCGAGGCTTTCCCACAGGGCTGTCTGACGTGCCACCGTGGTGTGAGTCGATCCTCGGCGTGAAAGATGAGCCAGTGCAGGTCAAAGAGGTACCTCTGGAAAGGACTGAGACATCTGGGGGACTCTTGGAATGTTGGTACGACCATGGAGTTCCTCTCGCATTTCCTGTTGAGAGTGCGTCCTCTTGAGATGCGACGGGAACGCCGAGAATTCTTTCCCGTTGAAAGCAGGGAAAGGATCCCTCATCTCGAGCTACGAGGGGGAAACGGGGCTCCTCTGGATGTGGGCGGGACCATCGTGCTTCCTCTCGAGTGGAGACGGGTATGGCGGTGACCTTCTTGAGTTGCAGCAAGGGTGTGAAAGACCCTTTCGAAGTTCCAGAGGTTAGGTGTCATTAGTCTCTAGACGCCTCGTCGGAAACAGGCCTCATCGCGCCTGGAAGGGAGAACTTCCTGGATTTTCTCGAGTTGCGGCAGGTGTTCTCGAGTTACGACGGGGACCTCAGGGACCCGCCCTTGTGGCCTCAGGAGAGGTCAGTCCCCATGCGTGTTGCTAGGGGGCCTCTCGGGATTCCTCTCCCGTCGATACCGGTGCCAAAAATCTTGTGTGGAGACAGGGCCGGAACCGAGGATTCCTCTCAGGGGCTGACATGGATCTTTGGGTACTTCTGGAGTCTCCCCAGGGGAGTGAAGCCTCGTCTCGAGTGGGGGCATGCACGTGCGCTTTTCTTCCAGGCTGTAGCAGCAATGTCACGCTTCCCGTCGCGTGGATCAAAGGATCTGTGGTTTTCCCTCGAGGTTTTCCCACAGGGCTGTCCCAAGTGCCACCGTGGTGTGAGTCGATCCTCGGCGTGAAAGATGAGCCAGTGCAGGGCAAAGAGTTTCCTCTGGAATGGACTGAGACATCTGGGGGACTCTTGGAATGGTGGTACGATCATGGAGTTCCTCTCGCCTTTCCTGTTGAGAGTGCCTCCTCTTGAGATGCGCCGGGAACGCCGGGAATTCTTTCCCGTTGAAAGCAGGGAAAGGATCCCTCATCTCGAGCTACGAGGGGGAAACGGGGCTCCTCTGGATGTGGGCGGGACCATCGTGCTTCCTCTCGAGTGGAGACGGGTATGGCGGTGAACTTCTTGAGTTGCAGCAAGGGTGTGAAAGACCCTTTGGAAGTTCCAGAGGTTAGGTGTCATTATTCTCCAGACGCCTCATCGGAAATAGGCCTCATCTCGCCTGGAAGGGAGAACTTCCTGGATTTTCTCGAGTTGCGGCAGGTGTTCTCGAGTTACGACGGGGACCTCAGGGACCCGCCCTGTTGGCCTCAGGAGAGGCCAGTCCCCATGCGAGTTCCTAGGGGGCCTCTCGGGATTCCTCTCCCGTCGATACCGGGGCCAAAAACCTGGTGTGGAGACAGGGCCGGTACCGAGGATTCCTCTCAGGGGCTGACATGGATCTTTGGGTACTTCTATAGTCTCCCCAGGGGAATCAAGCCTCGTCTCGAGTGGGAGCATGCACGTGCGCTTTCCTTCCAGGCTGTAGCAGCAATGTCACGCTTCCCGTCACGTGGATCAAAGGATCTGTGGTTATCCCTCGAGGCTTTCCCTCGAGGCTTTCCCACAGGGCTGTCTGACGTGCCACCGTGGTGTGAGTCGATCCTCGGCGTGAAAGATGAGCCAGTGCAGGTCAAAGAGGTACCTCTGGAAAGGACTGAGACATCTGGGGGACTCTTGGAATGTTGGTACGACCATGGAGTTCCTCTCGCATTTCCTGTTGAGAGTGCGTCCTCTTGAGATGCGACGGGAACGCCGAGAATTCTTTCCCGTTGAAAGCAGGGAAAGGATCCCTCATCTCGAGCTACGAGGGGGAAACGGGGCTCCTCTGGATGTGGGCGGGACCATCGTGCTTCCTCTCGAGTGGAGACGGGTATGGCGGTGACCTTCTTGAGTTGCAGCAAGGGTGTGAAAGACCCTTTCGAAGTTCCAGAGGTTAGGTGTCATTAGTCTCTAGACGCCTCATCGGAAACAGGCCTCATCGCGCCTGGAAGGGAGAACTTCCTGGATTTTCTCGAGTTGCGGCAGGTGTTCTCGAGTTACGACGGGGACCTCAGGGACCCGCCCTTGTGGCCTCAGGAGAGGTCAGTCCCCATGCGTGTTGCTAGGGGGCCTCTCGGGATTCCTCTCCCGTCGATACCGGTGCCAAAAATCTTGTGTGGAGACAGGGCCGGAACCGAGGATTCCTCTCAGGGGCTGACATGGATCTTTGGGTACTTCTGGAGTCTCCCCAGGGGAGTGAAGCCTCGTCTCGAGTGGGGGCATGCACGTGCGCTTTTCTTTCAGGCTGTAGCAGCAATGTCACGCTTCCCGTCGCGTGGATCAAAGGATCTGTGGTTTTCCCTCGAGGTTTTCCCACAGGGCTGTCCCAAGTGCCACCGTGGTGTGAGTCGATCCTCGGCGTGAAAGATGAGCCAGTGCAGGGCAAAGAGTTTCCTCTGGAATGGACTGAGACATCTGGGGGACTCTTGGAATGGTGGTACGATCATGGAGTTCCTCTCGCCTTTCCTGTTGAGCGTGCCTCCTCTTGAGATGCGCCGGGAACGCCGGGAATTCTATCCCGTTGAAAGCAGGGAAAGGATCCCTCATCTCGAGCTACGAGGGGGAAACGGGGCTCCTCTGGATGTGGGCGGGACCATCGTGCTTCCTCTCGAGTGGAGACGGGTATGGCGGTGAACTTCTTGAGTTGCAGCAAGGGTGTGAAAGACCTTTTTGAAGTTCCAGAGGTTAGGTGTCATTAGTCTCCAGACGCCTCATCGGAAATAGGCCTCATCTCGCCTGGAAGGGAGAACTTCCTGGATTTTCTCGAGATGCGGCAGGTGTTCTCAAGTTACGACGGGGACCTCAGGGACCCGCCCTGGTGGCCTCAGTAGAGGCCAGTCCCCATGCGAGTTGCTAGGGGGCCTCTCGTGATTCCTCTCCCGTCGATACCGGGGCCAAAAACCTTGTGTGGAGTCAGGGCCGGAACCGAGGATTCCTCTCAGGGGCTGACATGGATCTGTGGGTACTTCTGGAGTCTCCTCAGGGGAGTCAGGCCTAGTCTCGAGTCGGGGCATGCACGTGCGCTTTCCTTCCAGGCTGTAGCAGCAATGTCACGCTTCCCGTCGTGTGGATCAAAGGATCTGTGGTTTTCCCTCGAGGCTTTCCCTCGAGGATTTCCCACAGGCCTGTCCCACGTGCCACCGTGGTGTGAGTCGATCCTCGGCGTGAAAGATTGGCCAGTGCAGGGCAAAGAGGTTCCTCTGGAATGGACTGAGACATCTGGGGGACTCTTGGAATGGTGGTACGACCATGGAGTTCCTCTCGCCTTTCCTGTTGAGAGTGCCTCCTCTTGAGATGCGACGGGAACGCCGGGAATTCTTTCCCGTTGAAAGCAGGGAAAGGATCCCTCATCTCGAGCTACGAGGGGGAAACGGGGCTCCTCTGGATGTGGGCGGGACCATCGTGCTTCCTCTCGAGTGGAGACGGGTATGGCGGTGAACTTCTTGAGTTGCAGCAAGGGTGTGAAAGACCCTTTTGAAGTTCCAGAGGTTAGGTGTCATTATGCTCCAGACGCCTCATCGGAAATAGGCCTCATCTCGCCTGGAAGGGAGAACTTCCTGGATTTTGTCGAGTTGCGTCAGGTGTTCTCGAGTTACGACGGGGACCTCAGGGACCCGCCCTGGTGGCCTCAGGAACGGCCAGTCCCCATGCGAGTTGCTAGGGGGCCTCTCGGGATTCCTCTCCCGTCGATACCGGGGCCAAAAACCTTGTGTGGAGTCAGGGCCGGAACCGAGGATTCCTCTCAGGGGCTGACATGGATCTGTGGGTACTTCTGGAGTCTCCTCAGGGGAGTCAGGCCTCGTCTCGAGTCGGGGCATGAACGTGCGCTTTCCTTCCAGGCTGTAGCAGCAATGTCACGCTTCCCGTCGCGTGGATCAAAGGATCTGTGGTTTTCCCTCGAGGCTTTCCCTCGAGGATTTCCCACAGGGCTGTCACACGTGCCACCGTGGTGTGAGTCGATCCTCGGCGTGAAAGATGGGCCAGTGCAGGGCAAAGAGGTTCCTCTGGAATGGACTGAGACATCTGGGGGACTCTTGGAATGGTGGTACGACCATGGAGTTCCTCTCGCCTTTCCTGTTGAGAGTGCCTCCTCTTGAGATGGGACGGGAACGCCGGGAATTCTTTCCCGTTGAAAGCAGGGAAAGGATCCCTCATCTCGAGCTACGAGAGGGAAACGGGGCTCCTCTGGATGTGGGCGGGACCATCGTGCTTCCTCTCGAGTGGAGACGGGTATGGCGGTGAACTTCTTGAGTTGCAGCAAGGGTGTGAAAGACCCTTTCAAAGTTCCAGAGGTTAGGTTTCATTAGTCTCCAGACGCCTCATCGGAAATAGGCCTCATCTCGCCTGGAAGGGAGAACTTCGTGGATTTTCTCGAGATGCGGCAGGTGTTCTCGAGTTACGACGGGGACCTCAGGGACCCGCCCTGGTGGCCTCAGGAGAAGCCAGTCCCCATGCGAGTTGCTAGGGGGCCCCTCGGGATTCCTCTCCCGTCGATACCCGGGCCAAAAACCTTGTGTGGAGTCAGGGCCGGAACCGAGGATTCCTCTCAGGGGCTGACATGGATCTTTGGGTACTTCTGGAGTCTCCCCAGGGGAGTCAGGCCTCGTCTCGAGTGCGGGCATGCACGTGCGCTTTCCTTCCAGGCTGTAGCAGCAATGTCACGCTTCCCGTCGCGTGGATCAAAGGATCTGTGGTTTTCCCTCGAGGCTTTCCCTCGAGGCTTTCCCACAGGGCTGTCCCACGTGCCACCGTGGTGTGAGTCGATCCTCGGCGTGAAAGATGAGCCAGTGCAGGGCAAAGAGGTTCCTCTGGAATGGACTGAGACATCTGGGGGACTCTTGGAATGGTGGTACGACCATGGAGTTCCTCTCGCCTTTCCTGTTGAGAGTGCCTCCTCTTGAGATGCGCCGGGAACGCCGGGAATTCTTTCCCGTTGAAAGCAGGGAAAGGATCCCTCATCTCGAGCTACGAGGGGGAAACGGGGCTCCTCTGGATGTGGGCGGGACCATCGTGCTTCCTCTCGAGTGGAGACGGGTATGGCCGTGAACTTCTTGAGTTGCAGCAAGGGTGTGAAAGACCCTTTTGAAGTTCCAGAGGTTAGGTGTCATTATGCTCCAGACGCCTCATCGGAAATAGGCCTCATCTCGCCTGGAAGGGAGAACTTCCTGGATTTTGTCGAGTTGCGTCAGGTGTTCTCGAGTTACGACGGGGACCTCAGGGACCCGCCCTGGTGGCCTCAGGAACGGCCAGTCCCCATGCGAGTTGCTAGGGGGCCTCTCGGGATTCCTCTCCCGTCGATACCGGGGCCAAAAACCTTGTGTGGAGTCAGGGCCGGAACCGAGGATTCCTCTCAGGGGCTGACATGGATCTGTGGGTACTTCTGGAGTCTCCTCAGGGGAGTCAGGCCTCGTCTCGAGTCGGGGCATGAACGTGCGCTTTCCTTCCAGGCTGTACCAGCAATGTCACGCTTCCCGTCGCGTGGATCAAAGGATCTGTGGTTTTCCCTCAAGGCTTTCCCTCGAGGATTTCCCACAGGGCTGTCACACGTGCCACCGTGGTGTGAGTCCATCCTCGGCGTGAAAGATGAGCCAGTGCAGGGCAAAGAGGTTCCTCTGGAATGGACTGAGACATCTGGGAGACTCTTGGAATGGTGGTACGACCATGGAGTTCCTCTCGCCTTTCCTGTTGAGAGTGCCTCCTCTTGAGATGGGACGGGAACGCCGGGAATTCTTTCCCGTTGAAAGCAGGGAAAGGATCCCTCATCTCGAGCTACGAGGGGGAAACGGGGCTCCTCTGGATGTGGGCGGGACCATCGTGCTTCCTCTCGAGTGGACACGGGTATGGCGGTGAACTTCTTGAGTTGCAGCAAGGGTGTGAAAGACCCTTTCGAAGTTCCAGAGGTTAGGTTTCATTAGTCTCCAGACGCCTCATCGGAAATAGGCCTCATCTCGCCTGGAAGGGAGAACTTCCTGGATTTTCGCGAGTTGCGGCAGGTGTTCTCGAGTTACGACGGGGACCTCAGGGACCCGCCCTTGTGGCCTCAGGAGAGGCCAGTCCCCATGCGAGTTGCTAGGGGGCCTCTCGGGATTCCTCTCCCATCGATACCGGGGCCAAAAACCTTGTGTGGGGTCAGGGCCGGAACCGAGGATTCCTCTCAGGGGCTGACATGGATATTTGGGTACTTGTGGAGTCTCCCCAGGGGAGTCAGGCCTCGTCTCGAGTGGGGGCATGCACGTGCGCTTTCCTTCCAGGCTGTAGCAGCAATGTCACGCTTCCCGTCGCGTGGATCAAAGGATCTGTGGTTTTCCCTAGAGGCTTTCCCTCGAGGCTTTCCCACAGGGCTGTCCCACGTGCCACCTTGGTGTGAGTCGATCCTCGGCGTGAAAGATGAGCCAGTGCAGGGCAAAGAGGTTCCTCTGGAATGGACTGAGACATCTGGGGGACTCTTGGAATGGTGGTACGACCATGGAGTTCCTCTCGCCTTTCCTGTTGAGAGTGCCTCCTCTTGAGATGTGCCGGGTACGCCGGGAATTCTTTCCCGTTGAAAGCAGGGAAAGGATCCCTCATCTCGAGCTACGAGGGGGAAACGGGGCTCCTCTGGATGTGGGCGGGACCATCGTGCTTCCTCTCGAGTGGAGACGGGTATGGCGGTGAACTTCTTGAGTTGCAGCAAGGGTGTGAAAGACCCTTTGGAAGTTCCAGAGGTTAGGTGTCATTAGTCTCCAGACGCCTCATCCGAAACAGGCCTCATCTTGCCTGGAAGGGAGAACTTCCTGGATTTTCTCGAGATTCGGCAGGTGTTCTCGAGTTAACGACGGGAACCTCAGGGACCCGCCCTGGTGGCCTCAGGAGAGGCCAGTCCCCATGCGAGTTGCTAGCGGGCCTCTCGGGATTCCTCTCCCGTCGATACCGGGGCCAAAAACCTTGTGTGGAGGCAGGACCGGAACCGAGGATTCCTCTCAGGGGCGGACATGGATCTTTGGGTACTTCTGGAGTCTCCCCAGGGGAGTCAGGCCTCCTCTCGAGTGGGGGCATGGACGTGCGCTTTCCTTCCAGGCTGTAGCAGCAATGTCATGCTTCCCGTCGCGTGGATCAAAGGATCTGTGGTTTTCCCTCGAGGCTTTCCCTCGAGGCTTTCCCACAGGGCTGTCCCACGTGCCACCGTGGTGTGAGTCGATCCTCGGCGTGAAAGATGAGCCAGTGTAGGGCAAAGAGGTTCCTCTGGAATGGACTGAGACATCTGGGGGACTCTTGGAATGGTGGTACGACCATGGAGATCCTCTCGCCTATCCTGTTGAGAGTGCCTCCTCTTGAGATGCGACGGGAACGCCGGGAATTCTTTCCCGTTGAAAGCAGGGAAAGTATCCCTCATCTCGAGCTACGAGGGGGAAACGGGGCTCCTCTGGATGTGGGCGGGACCATCGTGCTTCCTCTCGAGTGGAGACGGGTATGGCGGTGAACTTCTTGAGTTGCAGCAAGGGTGTGAAAGACCCTTTCGAAGTTCCAGAGGTTAGGTGTCATTAGTCTCCAGACGCCTCATCGGAAATAGGCCTCATCTCGCCTGGAAGGGAGAACTTCCTGAATTTTCTCGAGTTGCGGCAGGTGTTCTCGAGTTACGACGGGGACCTCAGGGACCCGCCCTGGTGGCCTCAGGAGAGGCCAGTCCCCATGCGAGTTGCTAGGGGGCCTCTCGGGATTCCTCTCCCGTCGATACCGGGGCCAAAAACCTTGTGTGGAGTCAGGGCCGGAACCGAGGATTCCTATCAGGGGCTGACATGGATCTTTGGGTACTTCTGGAGTCTCCCCAGGGGAGTCAGGCCTCGTCTCGAGTGGGGGCATGCACGTGCGCTTTCCTTCCAGGCTGTAGCAGCAATGTCACGCTTCCCGTCGCGTGGATCAAAGGATCTGTGGTTTTCCCTCGAGGCTTACCCTCTAGGCTTTCCCACAGGGCTGTCCCACGTGCCACCGTGGTGTGAGTCGATCCTCGGCGTGAAAGATGAGCCAGTGCAGGGCAAAGAGTTTCCTCTGGAATGGACTGAGACATCTGGGGGACTCTTGGAATGGTGGTACGACCATGGAGTTCCTCTCGCCTTTCCTGTTGAGAGTGCCTCCTCTTGAGATGTGCCGGGTACGCCGGGAATTCTTTCCCGTTGAAAGCAGGGAAAGGATCCCTCATCTCGAGCTACGAGGGGGAAACGGGGCTCCTCTGGATGTGGGCGGGACCATCGTGCTTCCTCTCGAGTGGAGACGGGTATGGCGGTGAACTTCTTGAGTTGCAGCAAGGGTGTGAAAGACCCTTTCGAAGTTCCAGAGGTTAGGTGTCATTAGTCTCCAGACGCCTCATCCGAAACAGGCCTCATCTTGCCTGGAAGGGAGAACTTCCTGGATTTTCTCGAGATTCGGCAGGTGTTCTCGAGTTAACGACGGGAACCTCAGGGACCCGCCCTGGTGGCCTCAGGAGAGGCCAGTCCCCATGCGAGTTGCTAGGGGGCCTCTCGGGATTCCTCTCCCATCGATACCGGGGACAAAAACCTTGTGTGGAGTCAGGGCCGGAACCGAGGATTCCTCTCAGGGGCTGACATGGAACTTTGGGTACTTCTGGAGTCTCCCCAGGGGAGTCAGGCCTCGTCTCGAGTGGGGGCATGCACGTGCGCTTTCCTTCCAGGCTGTAGCAGCAATGTCACGCTTCCCGTCGCCTGGATCAAAGGATCTGTGGTTTTCCCTCGAGGCTTTCCCTCGAGGCTTTCCCACAGGGCTGTCCCACGTGCCACCGTGGTGTGAGTCGATCCTGGGCGTGAAAGATGAGCCAGTGCATTGCAAAGAGGTTCCTCTGGAATGGACTGAGACATCTGGGGGACTCTTGGAATGGTGGTACGACCATGAAGTTCCTCTCGCCTTTCCTGTTGAGAGTGCCTCCTCTTGAGATGCGCCGGGAACGCCGGGAATTCTTTCCCGTTGAAAGCAGGGAAAGGATCCCTCATCTCGAGCTCCGAGGGGGAAACGGTGCTCCTCTGTATGTGGGCGGGACCATCGTGCTTCCTCTCGAGTGGAGACGGGTATGGCGTGAACTTCTTGAGTTGCAGCAAGGGTGTGAAAGACCCTTTCGACGTTCCAGAGGTTAGGTGTCATTAGTCTCCAGACGCCTCATCGGAAATAGGCCTCATCTCGCCTGGAAGGGAGAACTTCCTGGATTTTCTCGAGTTGCGGCAGGTGTTCTCGAGTTACGACGGGGACCTCAGGGACCCGCCCTGGTGGCCTCAGGAGAGGCCAGTCCCCATGCGAGTTGCTAGGGGGCCTCTCGGGATTCCTCTCCCGTCGATACCGGGGCCAAAAACCTTGTGTGGAGTCAGGGCCGGAACCGAGGATTCCTATCAAGGGCTGACATGGATCTTTGGGTACTTCTGGAGTCTCCCCAGGGGAGTCAGGCCTCGTCTCGAGTGGGGGCATGCACGTGCACTTTCCTTCCAGGCTGTAGCAGCAAAGTCACGCTTCCCGTCGCGTGGATCAAAGGATCTGTGGTTTTCCCTCGAGGCTTACCCTCTAGGCTTTCCCACAGGGCTGTCCCACGTGCCACCGTGGGGTGAGTCGATCCTCGGCGTGAAAGATGAGCCAGTGCAGGGCAAAGAGGTTCCTCTGGAATGGACTGAGACATCTGGGGGACTCTTGGAATGGTGGTACGACCATGGAGTTCCTCTCGCCTTTCCTGTTGAGAGTGCCTCCTCTTGAGGTGCGCCGGGAACGCCGGGAATTCTTTCCCGTTGAAAGCAGGGAAAGGATCCCTGATCTCGAGCTACGAGAGGGAAACGGGGCTCCTCTGGATGTGGGCGGGACCATCGTGCTTCCTCTCGAGTGGAGACGGGTATGGCGGTGAACTTCTTGAGTTGCAGCAAGGGTGTGAAAGACCCTTTCGTACTTCCAGAGGTTAGGTGTCATTAGTCTCCAGACGCCTCATCGGAAATAGGCCTCATCTCGCCTGGAAGGGAGAACTTCCTGGATTTCGCGAGTTGCGGCAGGTGTTCTCGAGTTACGACGGGGACCTCAGGGACCCGCCCTGGTCGCCTCAGGAGAGGCCAGTCCCCATGCGAGTTGCTAGGGGGCCTCTTGGGATTCCTCTCCCATCGATACCGGGGCCAAAAACCTTGTGTGGAGTCAGGGCCCGAACCGAGGATTCCTCTCAGGGGCTGACATGGATCTTTGGGTACTTCTGGAGTTTCCCCAGGGGAGTCAGGCCTCGTCTCGAGTGGGGACATGCACGTGCGCTTTCCTTCCAGGCTGTAGCAGCAATGTCACGCTTCCCGTCGCGTGGATCAAAGGATCTGTGGTTTTCCCTCGAGGCTTTCACTCGAGGCTTTCCCACAGGGCTGTCCCACGTGCCACCGTGGTGTGAGTCGATCCTCGGCGTGAAAGATGAGCCAGTGCAGGGCAAAGAAATTCCTCTGGAATAGACTGAGACATCTGGGGGACTCTTGGAATGGTGGTACGACCATGGAGTTCCTCTCGCCTTTCCTGTTGAGAGTGCCTCCTCTTGAGATGCGCCGGGAACGTCGGGAATTCTTTCCCGTTGAAAGCAGGGAAAGGATCCCTCATCTCGAGCTACGAGGGGGAAACGGGGCTCCTCTGGATGTGGGCGGGACCATCGTGCTTCCTCTCGAGTGGAGACGGGTATGGCGGTGAACTTCGTGAGTTGCAGCAAGGGTGTGAAAGACCCTTTCGAAGTTCCAGAGGTTAGGTGTCATTAGTCTCCAGACGCCTCATCCGAAACAGGCCTCATCTCGCCTGGAAGGGAGAACTTCCTGGATTTTCTCGAGTTTCGGCAGGTGTTCTCGAGTTAACGACGGGAACCTCAGGGACCCGCCCTGGTGGCCTCAGGAGAGGCCATTCCCCATGCGAGTTGCTAGCGGGCCTCTCGGGATTCCTCTCCCGTCGATACCCGGGCCAAAAACCTTGTGTGGAGAAAGGACCGGAACCGAGGATTCCTCTCAGGGGCTGACATGGATCTTTGGGTACTTCTGGAGTCTCCCCAGGGGAGTCAGGCCTCGTCTCGAGTGGGGGCATGCACGTGCGCTTTCCTTCCAGGCTGTAGCAGCAATGTCACGCTTCCCGTCGCGTGGATCAAAGGATCTGTGGTTTTCCCTCGAGGCTTTCCCTCGAGGCTTTCCCACAGGGCTGTCCCACGTGCCACCGTGGTGTGAGTCGATCCTCGGCGTGAAAGATGAGCCAGTGCATTGCAAAGAGGTTCCTCTGGAATGGACTGAGACATCTGGGGGACTCTTGGAATGGTGGTACGACCATGGAGTTCCTCTCGCCTTTCCTGTTGAGAGTGCCTCCTCTTGAGATGCGCCGGGAACGCCGGGAATTCTTTCCCATTGAAAGCAGGGAAAGGATCCCTCATCTCGAGCTCCGAGGGGGAAACGGGGCTCCTCTGGATGTGGGCGGGACCATCGTGCTTCCTCTCGAGTGGAGACGGGTATGGCGTGAACTTCTTGAGTTGCAGCAAGGGTGTGAAAGACCCTTTCGAAGTTCCAGAGGTTAGGTGTCATTAGTCTCCAGACGCCTCATCAGAAATAGGCCTCATCTCGCCTGGAAGGGAGAACATCCTGGATTTTCTCGAGTTGCGGCAGGTGTTCTCGAGTTACGACGGGGACCTAAGGGACCCGCCCTGGTGGCCTCAGGAGAGGCCAGTCCCCATGCGAGTTGCTAGGGGGCCTCTCGGGATTCCTCTCCCGTCGATACCGGGGCCAAAAACCTTGTGTGGAGTCAGGGCCGGAACCGAGGATTCCTATCAAGGGCTGACATGGATCTTTGGGTACTTCTGGAGTCTCCCCAGGGGAGTCAGGCCTCGTCTCGAGTGGGGGCATGCACGTGCACTTTCCTTCCAGGCTGTAGCAGCAATGTCACGCTTCCCGTCGCGTGGATCAAAGGATCTGTGGTTTTCCCTCGAGGCTTACCCTCTAGGCTTTCCCACAGGGCTGTCCCACGTGCCACCGTGGGGTGAGTCGATCCTCGGCGTGAAAGATGAGCCAGTGCAGGGCAAAGAGGTTCCTCTGGAATGGACTGAGACATCTGGGGGACTCTTGGAATGGTGGTACGACCATGGAGTTCCTCTCGCCTTTCCTGTTGAGAGTGCCTCCTCTTGAGGTGCGCCGGGAACGCCGGGAATTCTTTCCCGTTGAAAGCAGGGAAAGGATCCCTGATCTCGAGCTACGAGAGGGAAACGGGGCTCCTCTGGATGTGGGCGGGACCATCGTGCTTCCTCTCGAGTGGAGACGGGTATGGCGGTGAACTTCTTGAGTTGCAGCAAGGGTGTGAAAGACCCTTTCGTACTTCCAGAGGTTAGGTGTCATTAGTCTCCAGACGCCTCATCGGAAATAGGCCTCATCTCGCCTGGAAGGGAGAACTTCCTGGATTTCGCGAGTTGCGGCAGGTGTTCTCGAGTTACGACGGGGACCTCAGGGACCCGCCCTGGTCGCCTCAGGAGAGGCCAGTCCCCATGCGAGTTGCTAGGGGGCCTCTCGGGATTCCTCTCCCATCGATACCGGGGCCAAAAACCTTGTGTGGAGTCAGGGCCGGAACCGAGGATTCCTCTCAGGGGCTGACATGGATCTTTGGGTACTTCTGGAGTCTCCCCAGGGGAGTCAGGCCTCGTCTCGAGTGGGGACATGCACGTGCGCTTTCCTTCCAGGCTGTAGCAGCAATGTCACGCTTCCCGTCGCGTGGATCAAAGGATCTGTGGTTTTCCCTCGAGGCTTTCCCTCGAGGCTTTCCCACAGGGCTGTCCCACGTGCCACCGTGGTGTGAGTCGATCCTCGGCGTGAAAGATGAGCCAGTGCAGGGCAAAGAAGTTCCTCTGGAATAGACTGAGACATCTGGGGGACTCTTGGAATGGTGGTACGACCATGGAGTTCCTCTCGCCTTTCCTGTTGAGAGTGCCTCCTCTTGAGATGCGCCGGGAACGTCGGGAATTCTTTCCCGTTGAAAGCAGGGAAAGGATCCCTCATCTCGAGCTACGAGGGGGAAACGGGGCTCCTCTGGATGTGGGCGGGACCATCGTGCTTCCTCTCGAGTGGAGACGGGTATGGCGGTGAACTTCGTGAGTTGCAGCAAGGGTGTGAAAGACCCTTTTGAAGTTCCAGAGGTTAGGTGTCATTATGCCCCAGACGCCTCATCGGAAATAGGCCTCATCTCGCCTGGAAAGGAGAACTTCCTGGATTTTGTCGAGTTGCGTCAGGTGTTCTCGAGTTACGACGGGGACCTCAGGGACCCGCCCTGGTGGCCTCAGGAACGGCCAGTCCCCATGCGAGTTGCTAGGGGGCCTCTCGGGATTCCTCTCCCGTCGATACCGGGGCCAAAAACCTTGTGTGGAGTCAGGGCCGGAACCGAGGATTCCTCTCAGGGGCTGACATGGATCTGTGGGTACTTCTGGAGTCTCCTCAGGGGAGTCAGGCCTCGTCTCGAGTCGGGGCATGAACGTGCGCTTTCCTTCCAGGCTGTAGCAGCAATGTCACGCTTCCCGTCGCGTGGATCAAAGGATCTGTGGTTTTCCCTCAAGGCTTTCCCTCGAGGATTTCCCACAGGGCTGTCACACGTGCCACCTTGGTGTGAGTCGATCCTCGGCGTGAAAGATGAGCCAGTGCAGGGCAAAGAGGTTCCTCTGGAATGGACTGAGACATCTGGGGGACTCTTGGAATGGTGGTACGACCATGGAGTTCCTCTCGCCTTTCCTGTTGAGAGTGCCTCCTCTTGAGATGGGACGGGAACGCCGGGAATTCTTTCCCGTTGAAAGCAGGGAAAGGATCCCTCATCTCGAGCTACGAGGGGGAAACGGGGCTCCTCTGGATGTGGGCGGGACCATCGTGCTTCCTCTCGAGTGGACACGGGTATGGCGGTGAACTTCTTGAGTTGCAGCAAGGGTGTGAAAGACCCTTTCGAAGTTCCAGAGGTTAGGTTTCATTAGTCTCCAGACGCCTCATCGGAAATAGGCCTCATCTCGCCTGGAAGGGAGAACTTCCTGGATTTTCTCGAGATGCGGCAGGTGTTCTCGAGTTACGACGGGGACCTCAGGGACCCGCCCTGGTGGCCTCAGGAGAGGCCAGTCCCCATGCGAGTTGCTAGGGGGCCCCTCGGGATTCCTCTCCCGTCGATACCGGGGCCAAAAACCTTGTGTGGAGTCAGGGCCGGAACCGAGGATTCCTCTCAGGGGCTGACATGGATCTTTGGGTACTTCTGGAGTCTCCCCAGGGGAGTCAGGCCTCGTCTCGAGTGCGGGCATGCACGTGCGCTTTCCTTCCAGGCTGTAGCAGCAATGTCACGCTTCCCGTCGCGTGGATCAAAGGATCTGTGGTTTTCCCTCGAGGCTTTCCCTCGAGGCTTTCCCACAGGGCTGTCCCACGTGCCACCGTGGTGTGAGTCGATCCTCGGCGTGAAAGATGAGCCAGTGCAGGGCAAAGAGGTTCCTCTGGAATGGACTGAGACATCTGGGGGACTCTTGGAATGGTGGTACGACCATGGAGTTCCTCTCGCCTTTCCTGTTGAGAGTGCCTCCTCTTGAGATGCGCCGGGAACGCCGGGAATTCTTTCCCGTTGAAAGCAGGGAAAGGATCCCTCATCTCGAGCTACGAGGGGGAAACGGGGCTCCTCTGGATGTGGGCGGGACCATCGTGCTTCCTCTCGAGTGGAGACGGGTATGGCGGTGAACTTCTTGAGTTGCAGGAAGGGTGTGAAAGACCTTTTCGAAGTTCCAGAGGTTAGGTGTCATTAGTCTCCAGACGCCTCATCGGAAATAGGCCTCATCTCGCCTGGAAGGGAGAACTTCCTGGATTTTCTCGAGATGCGGCAGGTGTTCTCGAGTTACGACGGGGACCTCAGGGACCCGCCCTGGTGGCCTCAGGAGAGGTCAGTCCCCATGCGAGTTGCTAGGGGGCCTCTCGGGATTCCTCTCCCGTCGATACCGGGGCCAAAAACCTTGTGTGGAGTCAGGGCCGGAACCGAGGATTCCTCTCAGGGGCTGACATGGATCTTTGGGTACTTCTGGAGTCTCCCCAGGGGAGTTAGGCCTCGTCTCGAGTGCGGGCATGCACGTGCTCTTTCCTTCCAGGCTGTAGCAGCAATGTCACGCTTCCCGTCGCGTGGATCAAAGGATCTGTGGTTTTCCCTCGAGGCTTTCCCTCGAGGCTTTCCCACAAGGCTGTCCCACGTGCCACCGTGGTGTGAGTCGATCCTCGGCGTGAAAGATGAGCCAGTGCAGGGCAAAGAGTTTCCTCTGGAATGGACTGAGACATCTGGGGGACTCTTGGAATGGTGGTACGACCATGGAGTTCCTCTCGCCTTTCCTGTTGAGAGTGCCTCCTCTTGAGATGCGCCGGGAACGCCGGGAATTCTTTCCCGTTGAAAGCAGGGAAAGGATCCCTCATCTCGAGCTACGAGGGGGAAACGGGGCTCCTCTGGATGTGGGCGGGACCATCGTGCTTCCTCTCGAGTGGAGACGGGTATGGCGGTGAACTTCTTGAGTTGCAGCAAGGGTGTGAAAGACCTTTTCGAAGTTCCAGAGGTTAGGTGTCATTAGTCTCCAGACGCCTCATCGGAGATAGGCCTCATCTCGCCTGGAAGGGAGAACTTCCTGGATTTTCTCGAGATGCGGCAGGTGTTCTTGAGTTACGACGGGGACCTCAGGGACCCGCCCTGGTGGCCTCAGGAGAGGCCAGTCCCCATGCGAGTTGCTAGGGGGCCTCTCGGGATTCCTCTCCCGTCGATACCGGGGCCAAAAACCTTGTGTGGAGACAGGGCCGGAACCGAGGATTCCTCTCAGGGGCTGACATGGATCTTTGGGTACTTCTGGAGTCTCCCCAGGGGAGTCAAGCCTCGTCTCGAGTGGGGGCATGCACGTACTCTTTCCTTCCAGGCTGTAGCAGCAATGTCACGCTTCCCGTCGCCTGGATCAAAGGATCTGTGGTTTTCCCTCGAGGCTTTCCCTCGAGGCTTTCCCACAGGGCTGTCCCACGTGCCACCGTGGTGTGAGTCGATCCTCGGCGTGAAAGATGAGCCAGTGCAGGGCAAAGAGGTTCCTCTGGAATGGACTGAGACATCTGGGGGACTCTTGGAATGGTGGTACGACCATGGAGTTCCTCTCGCCTTTCCTGTTGAGAGTGCCTCCTCTTGAGATGGGACGGGAACGCCGGGAATTCTTTCCCGTTGAAAGCAGGGAAAGGATCCCTCATCTCGAGCTACGAGGGGGAAACGGGGCTCCTCTGGATGTGGGCGGGACCATCGTGCTTCCTCTCGAGTGGACACGGGTATGGCGGTGAACTTCTTGAGTTGCAGCAAGGGTGTGAAAGACCCTTTGGAAGTTCCAGAGGTTAGGTGTCATTATTCTCCAGACGCCTCATCGGAAATAGGCCTCATCTCGCCTGGAAGGGAGAACTTCCTGGATTTCGCGAGTTGCGGCAGGTGTTCTCGAGTTACGACGGGGACCTCAGGGACCCGCCCTGGTCGCCTCAGGAGAGGCCAGTCCCCATGCGAGTTGCTAGGGGGCCTCTTGGGATTCCTCTCCCATCGATACCGGGGCCAAAAACCTTGTGTGGAGTCAGGGCCGGAACCGAGGATTCCTCTCAGGGGCTGACATGGATCTTTGGGTACTTCTGGAGTCTCCCCAGGGGAGTCAGGCCTCGTCTCGAGTGGGGACATGCACGTGCGCTTTCCTTCCAGGCTGTAGCAGCAATGTCACGCTTCCCGTCGCGTGGATCAAAGGATCTGTGGTTTTCCCTCGAGGCTTTCCCTCGAGGCTTTCCCACAGGGCTGTCCCACGTGCCACCGTGGTGTGAGTCGATCCTCGGCGTGAAAGATGAGCCAGTGCAGGGCAAAGAAATTCCTCTGGAATAGACTGAGACATCTGGGGGACTCTTGGAATGGTGGTACGACCATGGAGTTCCTCTCGCCTTTCCTGTTGAGAGTGCCTCCTCTTGAGATGCGCCGGGAACGTCGGGAATTCTTTCCCGTTGAAAGCAGGGAAAGGATCCCTCATCTCGAGCTACGAGGGGGAAACGGGGCTCCTCTGGATGTGGGCGGGACCATCGTGCTTCCTCTCGAGTGGAGACGGGTATGGCGGTGAACTTCGTGAGTTGCAGCAAGGGTGTGAAAGACCCTTTCGAAGTTCCAGAGGTTAGGTGTCATTAGTCTCCAGACGCCTCATCCGAAACAGGCCTCATCTCGCCTGGAAGGGAGAACTTCCTGGATTTTCTCGAGTTTCGGCAGGTGTTCTCGAGTTAACGACGGGAACCTCAGGGACCCGCCCTGGTGGCCTCAGGAGAGGCCATTCCCCATGCGAGTTGCTAGCGGGCCTCTCGGGATTCCTCTCCCGTCGATACCCGGGCCAAAAACCTTGTGTGGAGAAAGGACCGGAACCGAGGATTCCTCTCAGGGGCTGACATGGATCTTTGGGTACTTCTGGAGTCTCCCCAGGGGAGTCAGGCCTCGTCTCGAGTGGGGGCATGCACGTGCGCTTTCCTTCCAGGCTGTAGCAGCAATGTCACGCTTCCCGTCGCGTGGATCAAAGGATCTGTGGTTTTCCCTCGAGGCTTTCCCTCGAGGCTTTCCCACAGGGCTGTCCCACGTGCCACCGTGGTGTGAGTCGATCCTCGGCGTGAAAGATGAGCCAGTGCATTGCAAAGAGGTTCCTCTGGAATGGACTGAGACATCTGGGGGACTCTTGGAATGGTGGTACGACCATGGAGTTCCTCTCGCCTTTCCTGTTGAGAGTGCCTCCTCTTGAGATGCGCCGGGAACGCCGGGAATTCTTTCCCGTTGAAAGCAGGGAAAGGATCCCTCATCTCGAGCTCCGAGGGGGAAACGGGGCTCCTCTGGATGTGGGCGGGACCATCGTGCTTCCTCTCGAGTGGAGACGGGTATGGCGTGAACTTCTTGAGTTGCAGCAAGGGTGTGAAAGACCCTTTCGAAGTTCCAGAGGTTAGGTGTCATTAGTCTCCAGACGCCTCATCAGAAATAGGCCTCATCTCGCCTGGAAGGGAGAACATCCTGGATTTTCTCGAGTTGCGGCAGGTGTTCTCGAGTTACGACGGGGACCTAAGGGACCCGCCCTGGTGGCCTCAGGAGAGGCCAGTCCCCATGCGAGCTGCTAGGGGGCCTCTCGGGATTCCTCTCCCGTCGATACCGGGGCCAAAAACCTTGTGTGGAGTCAGGGCCGGAACCGAGGATTCCTATCAAGGGCTGACATGGATCTTTGGGTACTTCTGGAGTCTCCCCAGGGGAGTCAGGCCTCGTCTCGAGTGGGGGCATGCACGTGCACTTTCCTTCCAGGCTGTAGCAGCAATGTCACGCTTCCCGTCGCGTGGATCAAAGGATCTGTGGTTTTCCCTCGAGGCTTACCCTCTAGGCTTTCCCACAGGGCTGTCCCACGTGCCACCGTGGGGTGAGTCGATCCTCGGCGTGAAAGATGAGCCAGTGCAGGGCAAAGAGGTTCCTCTGGAATGGACTGAGACATCTGGGGGACTCTTGGAATGGTGGTACGACCATGGAGTTCCTCTCGCCTTTCCTGTTGAGAGTGCCTCCTCTTGAGGTGCGCCGGGAACGCCGGGAATTCTTTCCCGTTGAAAGCAGGGAAAGGATCCCTGATCTCGAGCTACGAGAGGGAAACGGGGCTCCTCTGGATGTGGGCGGGACCATCGTGCTTCCTCTCGAGTGGAGACGGGTATGGCGGTGAACTTCTTGAGTTGCAGCAAGGGTGTGAAAGACCCTTTCGTACTTCCAGAGGTTAGGTGTCATTAGTCTCCAGACGCCTCATCGGAAATAGGCCTCATCTCGCCTGGAAGGGAGAAGTTCCTGGATTTCGCGAGTTGCGGCAGGTGTTCTCGAGTTACGACGGGGACCTCAGGGACCCGCCCTGGTCGCCTCAGGAGAGGCCAGTCCCCATGCGAGTTGCTAGGGGGCCTCTCGGGATTCCTCTCCCATCGATACCGGGGCCAAAAACCTTGTGTGGAGTCAGGGCCGGAACCGAGGATTCCTCTCAGGGGCTGACATGGATCTTTGGGTACTTCTGGAGTCTCCCCAGGGGAGTCAGGCCTCGTCTCGAGTGGGGACATGCACGTGCGCTTTCCTTCCAGGCTGTAGCAGCAATGTCACGCTTCCCGTCGCGTGGATCAAAGGATCTGTGGTTTTCCCTCGAGGCTTTCCCTCGAGGCTTTCCCACAGGGCTGTCCCACGTGCCACCGTGGTGTGAGTCGATCCTCGGCGTGAAAGATGAGCCAGTGCAGGGCAAAGAAGTTCCTCTGGAATAGACTGAGACATCTGGGGGACTCTTGGAATGGTGGTACGACCATGGAGTTCCTCTCGCCTTTCCTGTTGAGAGTGCCTCCTCTTGAGATGCGCCGGGAACGTCGGGAATTCTTTCCCGTTGAAAGCAGGGAAAGGATCCCTCATCTCGAGCTACGAGGGGGAAACGGGGCTCCTCTGGATGTGGGCGGGACCATCGTGCTTCCTCTCGAGTGGAGACGGGTATGGCGGTGAACTTCGTGAGTTGCAGCAAGGGTGTGAAAGACCCTTTTGAAGTTCCAGAGGTTAGGTGTCATTATGCCCCAGACGCCTCATCGGAAATAGGCCTCATCTCGCCTGGAAAGGAGAACTTCCTGGATTTTGTCGAGTTGCGTCAGGTGTTCTCGAGTTACGACGGGGACCTCAGGGACCCGCCCTGGTGGCCTCAGGAACGGCCAGTCCCCATGCGAGTTGCTAGGGGGCCTCTCGGGATTCCTCTCCCGTCGATACCGGGGCCAAAAACCTTGTGTGGAGTCAGGGCCGGAACCGAGGATTCCTCTCAGGGGCTGACATGGATCTGTGGGTACTTCTGGAGTCTCCTCAGGGGAGTCAGGCCTCGTCTCGAGTCGGGGCATGAACGTGCGCTTTCCTTCCAGGCTGTAGCAGCAATGTCACGCTTCCCGTCGCGTGGATCAAAGGATCTGTGGTTTTCCCTCAAGGCTTTCCCTCGAGGATTTCCCACAGGGCTGTCACACGTGCCACCTTGGTGTGAGTCGATCCTCGGCGTGAAAGATGAGCCAGTGCAGGGCAAAGAGGTTCCTCTGGAATGGACTGAGACATCTGGGGGACTCTTGGAATGGTGGTACGACCATGGAGTTCCTCTCGCCTTTCCTGTTGAGAGTGCCTCCTCTTGAGATGGGACGGGAACGCCGGGAATTCTTTCCCGTTGAAAGCAGGGAAAGGATCCCTCATCTCGAGCTACGAGGGGGAAACGGGGCTCCTCTGGATGTGGGCGGGACCATCGTGCTTCCTCTCGAGTGGACACGGGTATGGCGGTGAACTTCTTGAGTTGCAGCAAGGGTGTGAAAGACCCTTTCGAAGTTCCAGAGGTTAGGTTTCATTAGTCTCCAGACGCCTCATCGGAAATAGGCCTCATCTCGCCTGGAAGGGAGAACTTCCTGGATTTTCTCGAGATGCGGCAGGTGTTCTCGAGTTACGACGGGGACCTCAGGGACCCGCCCTGGTGGCCTCAGGAGAGGCCAGTCCCCATGCGAGTTGCTAGGGGGCCCCTCGGGATTCCTCTCCCGTCGATACCGGGGCCAAAAACCTTGTGTGGAGTCAGGGCCGGAACCGAGGATTCCTCTCAGGGGCTGACATGGATCTTTGGGTACTTCTGGAGTCTCCCCAGGGGAGTCAGGCCTCGTCTCGAGTGCGGGCATGCACGTGCGCTTTCCTTCCAGGCTGTAGCAGCAATGTCACGCTTCCCGTCGCGTGGATCAAAGGATCTGTGGTTTTCCCTCGAGGCTTTCCCTCGAGGCTTTCCCACAGGGCTGTCCCACGTGCCACCGTGGTGTGAGTCGATCCTCGGCGTGAAAGATGAGCCAGTGCAGGGCAAAGAGGTTCCTCTGGAATGGACTGAGACATCTGGGGGACTCTTGGAATGGTGGTACGACCATGGAGTTCCTCTCGCCTTTCCTGTTGAGAGTGCCTCCTCTTGAGATGCGCCGGGAACGCCGGGAATTCTTTCCCGTTGAAAGCAGGGAAAGGATCCCTCATCTCGAGCTACGAGGGGGAAACGGGGCTCCTCTGGATGTGGGCGGGACCATCGTGCTTCCTCTCGAGTGGAGACGGGTATGGCGGTGAACTTCTTGAGTTGCAGGAAGGGTGTGAAAGACCTTTTCGAAGTTCCAGAGGTTAGGTGTCATTAGTCTCCAGACGCCTCATCGGAAATAGGCCTCATCTCGCCTGGAAGGGAGAACTTCCTGGATTTTCTCGAGATGCGGCAGGTGTTCTCGAGTTACGACGGGGACCTCAGGGACCCGCCCTGGTGGCCTCAGGAGAGGTCAGTCCCCATGCGAGTTGCTAGGGGGCCTCTCGGGATTCCTCTCCCGTCGATACCGGGGCCAAAAACCTTGTGTGGAGTCAGGGCCGGAACCGAGGATTCCTCTCAGGGGCTGACATGGATCTTTGGGTACTTCTGGAGTCTCCCCAGGGGAGTTAGGCCTCGTCTCGAGTGCGGGCATGCACGTGCTCTTTCCTTCCAGGCTGTAGCAGCAATGTCACGCTTCCCGTCGCGTGGATCAAAGGATCTGTGGTTTTCCCTCGAGGCTTTCCCTCGAGGCTTTCCCACAAGGCTGTCCCACGTGCCACCGTGGTGTGAGTCGATCCTCGGCGTGAAAGATGAGCCAGTGCAGGGCAAAGAGTTTCCTCTGGAATGGACTGAGACATCTGGGGGACTCTTGGAATGGTGGTACGACCATGGAGTTCCTCTCGCCTTTCCTGTTGAGAGTGCCTCCTCTTGAGATGCGCCGGGAACGCCGGGAATTCTTTCCCGTTGAAAGCAGGGAAAGGATCCCTCATCTCGAGCTACGAGGGGGAAACGGGGCTCCTCTGGATGTGGGCGGGACCATCGTGCTTCCTCTCGAGTGGAGACGGGTATGGCGGTGAACTTCTTGAGTTGCAGCAAGGGTGTGAAAGACCTTTTCGAAGTTCCAGAGGTTAGGTGTCATTAGTCTCCAGACGCCTCATCGGAGATAGGCCTCATCTCGCCTGGAAGGGAGAACTTCCTGGATTTTCTCGAGATGCGGCAGGTGTTCTTGAGTTACGACGGGGACCTCAGGGACCCGCCCTGGTGGCCTCAGGAGAGGCCAGTCCCCATGCGAGTTGCTAGGGGGCCTCTCGGGATTCCTCTCCCGTCGATACCGGGGCCAAAAACCTTGTGTGGAGACAGGGCCGGAACCGAGGATTCCTCTCAGGGGCTGACATGGATCTTTGGGTACTTCTGGAGTCTCCCCAGGGGAGTCAAGCCTCGTCTCGAGTGGGGGCATGCACGTACTCTTTCCTTCCAGGCTGTAGCAGCAATGTCACGCTTCCCGTCGCCTGGATCAAAGGATCTGTGGTTTTCCCTCGAGGCTTTCCCTCGAGGCTTTCCCACAGGGCTGTCCCACGTGCCACCGTGGTGTGAGTCGATCCTCGGCGTGAAAGATGAGCCAGTGCAGGGCAAAGAGGTTCCTCTGGAATGGACTGAGACATCTGGGGGACTCTTGGAATGGTGGTACGACCATGGAGTTCCTCTCGCCTTTCCTGTTGAGAGTGCCTCCTCTTGAGATGGGACGGGAACGCCGGGAATTCTTTCCCGTTGAAAGCAGGGAAAGGATCCCTCATCTCGAGCTACGAGGGGGAAACGGGGCTCCTCTGGATGTGGGCGGGACCATCGTGCTTCCTCTCGAGTGGACACGGGTATGGCGGTGAACTTCTTGAGTTGCAGCAAGGGTGTGAAAGACCCTTTGGAAGTTCCAGAGGTTAGGTGTCATTATTCTCCAGACGCCTCATCGGAAATAGGCCTCATCTCGCCTGGAAGGGAGAACTTCCTGGATTTTCTCGAGTTGCGGCAGGTGTTCTCGAGTTACGACGGGGACCTCAGGGACCCGCCCTGGTGGCCTCAGGAGAGGTCAGTCCCCATGCGTGTTGCTAGGGGGCCTCTCGGGATTCCTCTCCCGTCGATACCGGGGCCAAAAATCTTGTGTGGAGACAGGGCCGGAACCGAGGATTCCTCTCAGGGGCTGACATGCATCTTTGGGTACTTCTGGAGTCTCCCCAGGGGAGTCAAGCCTCGTCTCGAGTGGGGGCATGCACGTGCGCTTTCCTTCCAGGCTGTAGCAGCAATGTCACGCTTCCCGTCGCGTGGATCAAAGGATCTGTGGTTTTCCCTCGAGGCTTTCCCTCGAGGCTTTCCCACAGGGCTGTCCCACGTGCCACCGTGGTGTGAGTCGATAATCGGCGTGAAAGATGAGCCAGTGCAGTGCAAAGAGTTTCCTCTGGAATGGACTGAGACATCTGGGGGACTCTTGGAATGGTGGTACGACCATGGAGTTCCTCTCGCCTTTCCTGTTGAGAGTGCCTCCTCTTGAGATGCGACGGGAACGCCGGGAATTCTTTCCCGTTGAAATCAGGGAAAGGATCCCTCATCTCGAGCCACGAGGGGGAAACGGGGCTCCTCTGGATGTGGGCGGGACCATCGTGCTTCCTCTCGAGTGGAGACGGGTATGCCGGTGAACTTCTTGAGTTGCAGCAAGGGTGTGAAAGACCTTTTCTAAGTTCCAGAGGTTAGGTGTCATTAGTCTCCAGACGCCTCATCGGAAATAGGCCTCATCTCGCCTGGAAGGGAGAACTTCCTGGATTTTGTCGAGATGCGGCAGGTGTTCTCGAGTTACGACGGGGACCTCAGGGACCCGCCCTGGTGGCCTCAGGAGAGGCCAGTCCCCATGCGAGTTGCTAGGGGGCCTCTCGGGATTCCTCTCCCGTCGATACCGGGGCCAAAAACCTTGTGTGGAGACAGGGCCGGAACCGAGGATTCCTCTCAGGGGCTGACATGGATCTTTGGGTACTTCTGGAGTCTCCCCAGGGGAGTCAAGCCTTGTCTCGAGTGGGGGCATGCACGTACTTTTTCCTTCCAGGCTGTAGCAGCAATGTCACGCTTCCTGTCGCGTGGATCAAAGGATCTGTGGATTTCCCTCGAGGCTTTCCCTCGAGGCTTTCCCACAGGGCTGTCCCACGTACCACCGTGGTGTGAGTCGATCCTCGGCGTGAAAGATGAGCCAGTGCAGGGCAAAGAGGTTCCTCTGGAATGGACTGAGACATCTGGGGGACTCTTGGAATGGTGGTACGACCATGGAGTTCCTCTCGCCTTTCCTGTTGAGAGTGCCTCCTCTTGAGATGGGACGGGAATGCCGGGAATTCTTTCCCGTTGAAAGCAGGGAAAGGATCCCTCATCTCGAGCTACGAGGGGGAAACGGGGCTCCTCTGGATGTGGGCGGGACCATCGTGCTTCCTCTCGAGTTTACACGGGTATGGCGGTGAACTTCTTGAGTTGCAGCAAGGGTGTGAAAGACCTTTTCGAAGTTCCAGAGGTTAGGTGTCATTAGTCTCCAGACGCCTCATCGGAAATAGGCCTCATCTCGCCTGGAAGGGAGAACTTCCTGGATTTTCTCGAGATGCGGCAGGTGTTCTCGAGTTACGACGGGGACCTCAGGGACCCGCCCTGGTGGCCTCAGGAGAGGTCAGTCCCCATGCGAGTTGCTAGGGGGCCTCTCGGGATTCCTCTCCCGTCGATACCGGGGCCAAAAACCTTGTGTGGAGTCAGGGCCGGAACCGAGGATTCCTCTCAGGGGCTGACATGGATCTTTGGGTACTTCTGGAGTCTCCCCAGGGGAGTTAGGCCTCGTCTCGAGTGCGGGCATGCACGTGCGCTTTCCTTCCAGGCTGTAGCAGCAATGTCACGCTTCCCGTCGCGTGGATCAAAGGATCTGTGGTTTTCCCTCGAGGCTTTCCCTCGAGGCTTTCCCACAGGGCTGTCCCACGTGCCACCGTGGTGTGAGTCGATCCTCGGCGTGAAAGATGAGCCAGTGCAGGGCAAAGAGGTTCCTCTGGAATGGACTGAGACATCTGGGGGACTCTTGGAATGGTGGTACGACCATGGAGTTCCTCTCGCCTTTCCTGTTGAGAGTGCCTCCTCTTGAGATGTGCCGGGTACGCCGGGAATTCTTTCCCGTTGAAAGCAGGGAAAGGATCCCTCATCTCGAGCTACGAGGGGGAAACGGGGCTCCTCTGGATGTGGGCGGGACCATCGTGCTTCCTCTCGAGTGGAGACGGGTATGGCGGTCAACTTCTTGAGTTGCAGCAAGGGTGTGAAAGACCCTTTGGAAGTTCCAGAGGTTAGGTGTCATTAGTCTCCAGACGCCTCATCCGAAACAGGCCTCATCTTGCCTGGAAGGGAGAACTTCCTGGATTTTCTCGAGATTCGGCAGGTGTTCTCGAGTTAACGACGGGAACCTCAGGGACCCGCCCTGGTGGCCTCAGGAGAGGCCAGTCCCCATGCGAGTTGCTAGCGGGCCTCTCGGGATTCCTCTCCCGTCGATACCGGGGCCAAAAACCTTGTGTGGAGGCAGGACCGGAACCGAGGATTCCTCTCAGGGGCTGACATGGATCTTTGGGTACTTCTGGAGTCTCCCCAGGGGAGTCAGGCCTCCTCTCGAGTGGGGGCATGCACGTGCGCTTTCCTTCCAGGCTGTAGCAGCAATGTCACGCTTCCCGTCGCGTGGATCAAAGGATCTGTGGTTTTCCCTCGAGGCTTTCCCTCGAGGCTTTCCCACAGGGCTGTCCCACGTGCCACCGTGGTGTGAGTCGATCCTCGGCGTGAAAGATGAGCCAGTGTAGGGCAAAGAGGTTCCTCTGGAATGGACTGAGACATCTGGGGGACTCTTGGAATGGTGGTACGACCATGGAGATCCTCTCGCCTATCCTGTTGAGAGTGCCTCCTCTTGAGATGCGACGGGAACGCCGGGAATTCTTTCCCGTTGAAAGCAGGGAAAGGATCCCTCATCTCGAGCTACGAGGGGGAAACGGGGCTCCTCTGGATGAGGGCGGGACCATCGTGCTTCCTCTCGAGTGGAGACGGGTATGGCGGTGAACTTCTTGAGTTGCAGCAAGGGTGTGAAAGACCCTTTCGAAGTTTCAGAGGTTAGGTGTCATTAGTCTCCAGACGCCTCATCGGAAATAGGCCTCATCTCGCCTGGAAGGGAGAACTTCCTGAATTTTCTCGAGTTGCGGCAGGTGTTCTCGAGTTACGACGGGGACCTCAGGGACCCGCCCTGGTGGCCTCAGGAGAGGCCAGTCCCCTTGCGAGTTGCTAGGGGGCCTCTCGGGATTCCTCTCCCGTCGATACCGGGGCCAAAAACCTTGTGTGGAGTCAGGGCCGGAACCGAGGATTCCTCTCAGGGGCTGACATGGAACTTTGGGTACTTCTGGAGTCTCCCCAGGGGAGTCAGGCCTCGTCTCGAGTGGGGGCATGCACGTGCGCTTTCCTTCCAGGCTGTAGCAGCAATGTCACGCTTCCCGTCGCCTGGATCAAAGGATCTGTGGTTTTCCCTCGAGGCTTTCCCTCGAGGCTTTCCCACAGGGCTGTCCCACGTGCCACCGTGGTGTGAGTCGATCCTCGGCGTGAAAGATGAGCCAGTGTAGGGCAAAGAGGTTCCTCTGGAATGGACTGAGACATCTGGGGGACTCTTGGAATGGTGGTACGACCATGGAGATCCTCTCGCCTATCCTGTTGAGAGTGCCTCCTCTTGAGATGCGACGGGAACGCCGGGAATTCTTTCCCGTTGAAAGCAGGGAAAGGATCCCTCATCTCGAGCTACGAGGGGGAAACGGGGCTCCTCTGGATGTGGGCGGGACCATCGTGCTTCCTCTCGAGTGGAGACGGGTATGGCGGTGAACTTCTTGAGTTGCAGCAAGGGTGTGAAAGACCCTTTCGAAGTTCCAGAGGTTAGGTGTCATTAGTCTCCAGACGCCTCATCGGAAATAGGCCTCATCTCGCCTGGAAGGGAGAACTTCCTGAATTTTCTCGAGTTGCGGCAGGTGTTCTCGAGTTACGACGGGGACCTCAGGGACCCGCCCTGGTGGCCTCAGGAGAGGCCAGTCCCCATGCGAGTTGCTAGCGGGCCTCTCGGGATTCCTCTCCCGTCGATACCGGGGACAAAAACCTTGTGTGGAGTCAGGGCCGGAACCGAGGATTCCTCTCAGGGGCTGACATGGAACTTTGGGTACTTCTGGAGTCTCCCCTGGGGAGTCAGGCCTCGTCTCGAGTGCGGGCATGCACGTACGCTTTCCTTCCAGGCTGTGGCAGCAATGTCACGCTTCCCGTCGCGTGGATCAAAGGATCTGTGGTTTTCCCTCGAGGCTTTCCCACAGGGCTGTCCCACGTGCCACCGTGGTGTGAGTCGATCCTGGGCGTGAAAGATGAGCCAGTGCATTGCAAAGAGGTTCCTCTGGAATGGACTGAGACATCTGGGGGACTCTTGGAATGGTGGTACGACCATGGAGTTCCTCTCGCCTTTCCTGTTGAGAGTGCCTCCTCTTGAGATGGGACGGGAACGCCGGGAATTCTTTCCCGTTGAAAGCAGGGAAAGGATCCCTCATCTCGAGCTACGAGGGGGAAACGGGGCTCCTCTGGATGTGGGCGGGACCATCGTGCTTCCTCTCGAGTGGAGACGGGTATGGCGGTGAACTTCTTGAGTTGCAGCAAGGGTGTGAAAGACCCTTTTGAAGTTCCAGAGGTTAGGTGTCATTATGCTCCAGACGCCTCATCGGAAATAGGCCTCATCTCGCCTGGAAGGGAGAACTTCCTGGATTTTGTCGAGTTGCGTCAGGTGTTCTCGAGTTACGACGGGGACCTCAGGGACCCGCCCTGGTGGCCTCAGGAACGGCCAGTCCCCATGCGAGTTGCTAGGGGGCCTCTCGGGATTCCTCTCCCGTCGATACCGGGGCCAAAAACCTTGTGTGGAGTCAGGGCCGGAACCGAGGATTCCTCTCAGGGGCTGACATGGATCTGTGGGTACTTCTGGAGTCTCCTCAGGGGAGTCAGGCCTCGTCTCGAGTCGGGGCATGAACGTGCGCTTTCCTTCCAGGCTGTAGCAGCAATGTCACGCTTCCCGTCGCGTGGATCAAAGGATCTGTGGTTTTCCCTCAAGGCTTTCCCTCGAGGATTTCCCACAGGGCTGTCACACGTGCCACCGTGGTGTGAGTCGATCCTCGGCGTGAAAGATGAGCCAGTGTAGGGCAAAGAGGTTCCTCTGGAATGGACTGAGACATCTGGGGGACTCTTGGAATGGTGGTACGACCATGGAGTTCCTCTCGCCTTTCCTGTTGAGAGTGCCTCCTCTTGAGATGGGACGGGAACGCCGGGAATTCTTTCCCGTTGAAAGCAGGGAAAGGATCCCTCATCTCGAGCTCCGAGGGGGAAACGGGGCTCCTCTGGATGTGGGCGGGACCATCGTGCTTCCTCTCGAGTGGACACGGGTATGGCGGTGAACTTCTTGAGTTGCAGCAAGGGTGTGAAAGACCCTTTCGAAGTTCCAGAGGTTAGGTGTCATTAGTCTCCAGACGCCTCATTGGAAATAGGCCTCATCTCGCCTGGAAGGGAGAACTTCCTGGATTTTCTCGAGATGCGGCAGGTGTTCTCGAGTTACGACGGGGACCTCAGGGACCCGCCCTGGTGGCCTCAGGAGAGGCCAGTCCCCATGCGAGTTGCTAGGGGGCCCCTCGGGATTCCTCTCCCGTCGATACCGGGGCCAAAAACCTTGTGTGGAGTCAGGGCCGGAACCGAGGATTCCTCTCAGGGGCTGACATGGATCTTTGGGTACTTCTGGAGTCTCCCCAGGGGAGTCAGGCCTCGTCTCGAGTGCGGGCATGCACGTGCGCTTTCCTTCCAGGCTGTAGCAGCAATGTCACGCTTCCCGTCGCGTGGATCAAAGGATCTGTGGTTTTCCCTCGAGGCTTTCCCTCGAGGCTTTCCCACAGGGCTGTCCCACGTGCCACCGTGGTGTGAGTCGATCCTCGGCGTGAAAGATGAGCCAGTGCAGGGCAAAGAGGTTCCTCTGGAATGGACTGAGACATCTGGGGGACTCTTGGAATGGTGGTACGACCATGGAGTTCCTCTCGCCTTTCCTGTTTAGAGTGCCTCCTCTTGAGATGCGCCGGGAACGCCGGGAATTCTTTCCCGTTGAAAGCAGGGAAAGGATCCCTCATCTCGAGCTACGAGGGGGAAACGGGGCTCCTCTGGATGTGGGCGGGACCATCGTGCTTCCTCTCGAGTGGAGACGGGTATGGCGGTGAACTTCTTGAGTTGCAGCAAGGGTGTGAAAGACCTTTTCGAAGTTCCAGAGGTTAGGTGTCATTAGTCTCCAGACGCCTCATCGGAAATAGGCCTCATCTCGCCTGGAAGGGAGAACTTCCTGGATTTTCTCGAGATGCGGCAGGTGTTCTCGAGTTACGACGGGGACCTCAGGGACCCGCCCTGGTGGCCTCAGGAGAGGTCAGTCCCCATGCGAGTTGCTAGGGGGCCTCTCGGGATTCCTTTCCCGTCGATACCGGGCCCAAAAACCTTGTGTGGAGTCAGGGCCGGAACCGAGGATTCCTCTCAGGGGCTGACATGGATCTTTGGGTACTTCTGGAGTCTCCCCAGGGGAGTTAGGCCTCGTCTCGAGTGCGAGCATGCACGTGCGCTTTCCTTCCAGGCTGTAGCAGCAATGTCACGCTTCCCGTCGTGTGGATCGAAGGATCTGTGGTTTTCCCTGGAGGCTTTCCCTCGAGGCTTTCCCACAGGGCTGTCCCATGTGCCACCGTGGTGTGAGTCGATCCTCGGCGTGAAAGATGAGCCAGTGCAGGGCAAAGAGGTTCCTCTGGAATGGACTGAGACATCTGGGGGACTCTTGGAATGGTGGTACGACCATGGAGTTCCTCTCGCCTTTCCTGTTGAGAGTGCCTCCTCTTGAGATGCGCCGGGAACGCCGGGAATTCTTTCCCGTTGAAAGCAGGGAAAGGATCCCTCATCTCGAGCTCCGAGGGGGAAACGGGGCTCCTCTGGATGTGGGCGGGACCATCGTGCTTCCTCTCGAGTGGACACGGGTATGGCGGTGAACTTCTTGAGTTGCAGCAAGGGTGTGAAAGACCCTTTCGAAGTTCCAGAGGTTAGGTTTCATTAGTCTCCAGACGCCTCATCGGAAATAGGCCTCATCTCGCCTGGAAGGGAGAACTTCCTGGATTTTCTCGAGATGCGGCAGGTGTTCTCGAGTTACGACGGGGACCTCAGGGACCCGCCCTGGTGGCCTCAGGAGAGGCCAGTCCCCATGCGAGTTGCTAGGGGGCCCCTCGGGATTCCTCTCCCGTCGATACCGGGGCCAAAAACCTTGTGTGGAGTCAGGGCCGGAACCGAGGATTCCTCTCAGGGGCTGACATGGATCTTTGGGTACTTCTGGAGTCTCCCCAGGGGAGTCAGGCCTCGTCTCGAGTGCGGGCATGCACGTGCGCTTTCCTTCCAGGCTGTAGCAGCAATGTCACGCTTCCCGTCGCGTGGATCAAAGGATCTGTGGTTTTCCCTCGAGGCTTTCCCTCGAGGCTTTCCCACAGGGCTGTCCCACGTGCCACCGTGGTGTGAGTCGATCCTCGGCGTGAAAGATGAGCCAGTGCAGGGCAAAGAGGTTCCTCTGGAATGGACTGAGACATCTGGGGGACTCTTGGAATGGTGGTACGACCATGGAGTTCCTCTCGCCTTTCCTGTTGAGAGTGCCTCCTCTTGAGATGCGCCGGGAACGCCGGGAATTCTTTCCCGTTGAAAGCAGGGAAAGGATCCCTCATCTCGAGCTACGAGGGGGAAACGGGGCTCCTCTGGATGTGGGCGGGACCATCGTGCTTCCTCTCGAGTGGAGACGGGTATGGCGGTGAACTTCTTGAGTTGCAGGAAGGGTGTGAAAGACCTTTTCGAAGTTCCAGAGGTTAGGTGTCATTAGTCTCCAGACGCCTCATCGGAAATAGGCCTCATCTCGCCTGGAAGGGAGAACTTCCTGGATTTTCTCGAGATGCGGCAGGTGTTCTCGAGTTACGACGGGGACCTCAGGGACCCGCCCTGGTGGCCTCAGGAGAGGTCAGTCCCCATGCGAGTTGCTAGGGGGCCTCTCGGGATTCCTCTCCCGTCGATACCGGGGCCAAAAACCTTGTGTGGAGTCAGGGCCGGAACCGAGGATTCCTCTCAGGGGCTGACATGGATCTTTGGGTACTTCTGGAGTCTCCCCAGGGGAGTTAGGCCTCGTCTCGAGTGCGGGCATGCACGTGCTCTTTCCTTCCAGGCTGTAGCAGCAATGTCACGCTTCCCGTCGCGTGGATCAAAGGATCTGTGGTTTTCCCTCGAGGCTTTCCCTCGAGGCTTTCCCACAAGGCTGTCCCACGTGCCACCGTGGTGTGAGTCGATCCTCGGCGTGAAAGATGAGCCAGTGCAGGGCAAAGAGTTTCCTCTGGAATGGACTGAGACATCTGGGGGACTCTTGGAATGGTGGTACGACCATGGAGTTCCTCTCGCCTTTCCTGTTGAGAGTGCCTCCTCTTGAGATGCGCCGGGAACGCCGGGAATTCTTTCCCGTTGAAAGCAGGGAAAGGATCCCTCATCTCGAGCTACGAGTGGGAAACGGGGCTCCTCTGGATGTGGGCGGGACCATCGTGCTTCCTCTCGAGTGGAGACGGGTATGGCGGTGAACTTCTTGAGTTGCAGCAAGGGTGTGAAAGACCTTTTCGAAGTTCCAGAGGTTAGGTGTCATTAGTCTCCAGACGCCTCATCGGAGATAGGCCTCATCTCGCCTGGAAGGGAGAACTTCCTGGATTTTCTCGAGATGCGGCAGGTGTTCTTGAGTTACGACGGGGACCTCAGGGACCCGCCCTGGTGGCCTCAGGAGAGGCCAGTCCCCATGCGAGTTGCTAGGGGGCCTCTCGGGATTCCTCTCCCGTCGATACCGGGGCCAAAAACCTTGTGTGGAGACAGGGCCGGAACCGAGGATTCCTCTCAGGGGCTGACATGGATCTTTGGGTACTTCTGGAGTCTCCCCAGGGGAGTCAAGCCTCGTCTCGAGTGGGGGCATGCACGTACTCTTTCCTTCCAGGCTGTAGCAGCAATGTCACGCTTCCCGTCGCCTGGATCAAAGGATCTGTGGTTTTCCCTCGAGGCTTTCCCTCGAGGCTTTCCCACAGGGCTGTCCCACGTGCCACCGTGGTGTGAGTCGATCCTCGGCGTGAAAGATGAGCCAGTGCAGGGCAAAGAGGTTCCTCTGGAATGGACTGAGACATCTGGGGGACTCTTGGAATGGTGGTACGACCATGGAGTTCCTCTCGCCTTTCCTGTTGAGAGTGCCTCCTCTTGAGATGGGACGGGAACGCCGGGAATTCTTTCCCGTTGAAAGCAGGGAAAGGATCCCTCATCTCGAGCTACGAGGGGGAAACGGCTCTCCTCTGGATGTGGGCGGGACCATCGTGCTTCCTCTCGAGTGGACACGGGTATGGCGGTGAACTTCTTGAGTTGCAGCAAGGGTGTGAAAGACCCTTTGGAAGTTCCAGAGGTTAGGTGTCATTATTCTCCAGACGCCTCATCGGAAATAGGCCTCATCTCGCCTGGAAGGGAGAACTTCCTGGATTTTCTCGAGTTGCGGCAGGTGTTCTCGAGTTACGACGGGGACCTCAGGGACCCGCCCTGGTGGCCTCAGGAGAGGTCAGTCCCCATGCGTGTTGCTAGGGGGCCTCTCGGGATTCCTCTCCCGTCGATACCGGGGCCAAAAATCTTGTGTGGAGACAGGGCCGGAACCGAGGATTCCTCTCAGGGGCTGACATGGATCTTTGGGTACTTCTGGAGTCTCCCCAGGGGAGTCAAGCCTCGTCTCGAGTGGGGGCATGCACGTGCGCTTTCCTTCCAGGCTGTAGCAGCAATGTCACGCTTCCCGTCGCGTGGATCAAAGGATCTGTGGTTTTCCCTCGAGGCTTTCCCTCGAGGCTTTCCCACAGGGCTGTCCCACGTGCCACCGTGGTGTGAGTCGATAATCGGCGTGAAAGATGAGCCAGTGCAGTGCAAAGAGTTTCCTCTGGAATGGACTGAGACATCTGGGGGACTCTTGGAATGGTGGTACGACCATGGAGTTCCTCTCGCCTTTCCTGTTGAGAGTGCCTCCTCTTGAGATGCGACGGGAACGCCGGGAATTCTTTCCCGTTGAAATCAGGGAAAGGATCCCTCATCTCGAGCCACGAGGGGGAAACGGGGCTCCTCTGGATGTGGGCGGGACCATCGTGCTTCCTCTCGAGTGGAGACGGGTATGCCGGTGAACTTCTTGAGTTGCAGCAAGGGTGTGAAAGACCTTTTCTAAGTTCCAGAGGTTAGGTGTCATTAGTCTCCAGACGCCTCATCGGAAATAGGCCTCATCTCGCCTGGAAGGGAGAACTTCCTGGATTTTGTCGAGATGCGGCAGGTGTTCTCGAGTTACGACGGGGACCTCAGGGACCCGCCCTGGTGGCCTCAGGAGAGGCCAGTCCCCATGCGAGTTGCTAGGGGGCCTCTCGGGATTCCTCTCCCGTCGATACCGGGGCCAAAAACCTTGTGTGGAGACAGGGCCGGAACCGAGGATTCCTCTCAGGGGCTGACATGGATCTTTGGGTACTTCTGGAGTCTCCCCAGGGGAGTCAAGCCTCGTCTCGAGTGGGGGCATGCACGTACTTTTTCCTTCCAGGCTGTAGCAGCAATGTCACGCTTCCTGTCGCGTGGATCAAAGGATCTGTGGTTTTCCCTCGAGGCTTTCCCTCGAGGCTTTCCCACAGGGCTGTCCCACGTACCACCGTGGTGTGAGTCGATCCTCGGCGTGAAAGATGAGCCAGTGCAGGGCAAAGAGGTTCCTCTGGAATGGACTGAGACATCTGGGGGACTCTTGGAATGGTGGTACGACCATGGAGTTCCTCTCGCCTTTCCTGTTGAGAGTGCCTCCTCTTGAGATGGGACGGGAATGCCGGGAATTCTTTCCCGTTGAAAGCAGGGAAAGGATCCCTCATCTCGAGCTACGAGGGGGAAACGGGGCTCCTCTGGATGTGGGCGGGACCATCGTGCTTCCTCTCGAGTTTACACGGGTATGGCGGTGAACTTCTTGAGTTGCAGCAAGGGTGTGAAAGACCTTTTCGAAGTTCCAGAGGTTAGGTGTCATTAGTCTCCAGACGCCTCATCGGAAATAGGCCTCATCTCGCCTGGAAGGGAGAACTTCCTGGATTTTCTCGAGATGCGGCAGGTGTTCTCGAGTTACGACGGGGACCTCAGGGACCCGCCCTGGTGGCCTCAGGAGAGGTCAGTCCCCATGCGAGTTGCTAGGGGGCCTCTCGGGATTCCTCTCCCGTCGATACCGGGGCCAAAAACCTTGTGTGGAGTCAGGGCCGGAACCGAGGATTCCTCTCAGGGGCTGACATGGATCTTTGGGTACTTCTGGAGTCTCCCCAGGGGAGTTAGGCCTCGTCTCGAGTGCGGGCATGCACGTGCGCTTTCCTTCCAGGCTGTAGCAGCAATGTCACGCTTCCCGTCGCGTGGATCAAAGGATCTGTGGTTTTCCCTCGAGGCTTTCCCTCGAGGCTTTCCCACAGGGCTGTCCCACGTGCCACCGTGGTGTGAGTCGATCCTCGGCGTGAAAGATGAGCCAGTGCAGGGCAAAGAGGTTCCTCTGGAATGGACTGAGACATCTGGGGGACTCTTGGAATGGTGGTACGACCATGGAGTTCCTCTCGCCTTTCCTGTTGAGAGTGCCTCCTCTTGAGATGTGCCGGGTACGCCGGGAATTCTTTCCCGTTGAAAGCAGGGAAAGGATCCCTCATCTCGAGCTACGAGGGGGAAACGGGGCTCCTCTGGATGTGGGCGGGACCATCGTGCTTCCTCTCGAGTGGAGACGGGTATGGCGGTCAACTTCTTGAGTTGCAGCAAGGGTGTGAAAGACCCTTTGGAAGTTCCAGAGGTTAGGTGTCATTAGTCTCCAGACGCCTCATCCGAAACAGGCCTCATCTTGCCTGGAAGGGAGAACTTCCTGGATTTTCTCGAGATTCGGCAGGTGTTCTCGAGTTAACGACGGGAACCTCAGGGACCCGCCCTGGTGGCCTCAGGAGAGGCCAGTCCCCATGCGAGTTGCTAGCGGGCCTCTCGGGATTCCTCTCCCGTCGATACCGGGGCCAAAAACCTTGTGTGGAGGCAGGACCGGAACCGAGGATTCCTCTCAGGGGCTGACATGGATCTTTGGGTACTTCTGGAGTCTCCCCAGGGGAGTCAGGCCTCGTCTCGAGTGGGGGCATGCACGTGCGCTTTCCTTCCAGGCTGTAGCAGCAATGTCACGCTTCCCGTCGCGTGGATCAAAGGATCTGTGGTTTTCCCTCGAGGCTTTCCCTCGAGGCTTTCCCACAGGGCTGTCCCACGTGCCACCGTGGTGTGAGTCGATCCTCGGCGTGAAAGATGAGCCAGTGTAGGGCAAAGAGGTTCCTCTGGAATGGACTGAGACATCTGGGGGACTCTTGGAATGGTGGTACGACCATGGAGATCCTCTCGCCTATCCTGTTGAGAGTGCCTCCTCTTGAGATGCGACGGGAACGCCGGGAATTCTTTCCCGTTGAAAGCAGGGAAAGGATCCCTCATCTCGAGCTACGAGGGGGAAACGGGGCTCCTCTGGATGTGGGCGGGACCATCGTGCTTCCTCTCGAGTGGAGACGGGTATGGCGGTGAACTTCTTGAGTTGCAGCAAGGGTGTGAAAGACCCTTTCGAAGTTTCAGAGGTTAGGTGTCATTAGTCTCCAGACGCCTCATCGGAAATAGGCCTCATCTCGCCTGGAAGGGAGAACTTCCTGAATTTTCTCGAGTTGCGGCAGGTGTTCTCGAGTTACGACGGGGACCTCAGGGACCCGCCCTGGTGGCCTCAGGAGAGGCCAGTCCCCTTGCGAGTTGCTAGGGGGCCTCTCGGGATTCCTCTCCCGTCGATACCGGGGCCAAAAACCTTGTGTGGAGTCAGGGCCGGAACCGAGGATTCCTCTCAGGGGCTGACATGGAACTTTGGGTACTTCTGGAGTCTCCCCAGGGGAGTCAGGCCTCGTCTCGAGTGGGGGCATGCACGTGCGCTTTCCTTCCAGGCTGTAGCAGCAATGTCACGCTTCCCGTCGCCTGGATCAAAGGATCTGTGGTTTTCCCTCGAGGCTTTCCCTCGAGGCTTTCCCACAGGGCTGTCCCACGTGCCACCGTGGTGTGAGTCGATCCTCGGCGTGAAAGATGAGCCAGTGTAGGGCAAAGAGGTTCCTCTGGAATGGACTGAGACATCTGGGGGACTCTTGGAATGGTGGTACGACCATGGAGATCCTCTCGCCTATCCTGTTGAGAGTGCCTCCTCTTGAGATGCGACGGGAACGCCGGGAATTCTTTCCCGTTGAAAGCAGGGAAAGGATCCCTCATCTCGAGCTACGAGGGGGAAACGGGGCTCCTCTGGATGTGGGCGGGACCATCGTGCTTCCTCTCGAGTGGAGACGGGTATGGCGGTGAACTTCTTGAGTTGCAGCAAGGGTGTGAAAGACCCTTTCGAAGTTCCAGAGGTTAGGTGTCATTAGTCTCCAGACGCCTCATCGGAAATAGGCCTCATCTCGCCTGGAAGGGAGAACTTCCTGAATTTTCTCGAGTTGCGGCAGGTGTTCTCGAGTTACGACGGGGACCTCAGGGACCCGCCCTGGTGGCCTCAGGAGAGGCCAGTCCCCATGCGAGTTGCTAGCGGGCCTCTCGGGATTCCTCTCCCGTCGATACCGGGGACAAAAACCTTGTGTGGAGTCAGGGCCGGAACCGAGGATTCCTCTCAGGGGCTGACATGGAACTTTGGGTACTTCTGGAGTCTCCCCTGGGGAGTCAGGCCTCGTCTCGAGTGCGGGCATGCACGTACGCTTTCCTTCCAGGCTGTGGCAGCAATGTCACGCTTCCCGTCGCGTGGATCAAAGGATCTGTGGTTTTCCCTCGAGGCTTTCCCACAGGGCTGTCCCACGTGCCACCGTGGTGTGAGTCGATCCTGGGCGTGAAAGATGAGCCAGTGCATTGCAAAGAGGTTCCTCTGGAATGGACTGAGACATCTGGGGGACTCTTGGAATGGTGGTACGACCATGGAGTTCCTCTCGCCTTTCCTGTTGAGAGTGCCTCCTCTTGAGATGGGACGGGAACGCCGGGAATTCTTTCCCGTTGAAAGCAGGGAAAGGATCCCTCATCTCGAGCTCCGAGGGGGAAACGGGGCTCCTCTGGATGTGGGCGGGACCATCGTGCTTCCTCTCGAGTGGACACGGGTATGGCGGTGAACTTCTTGAGTTGCAGCAAGGGTGTGAAAGACCCTTTCGAAGTTCCAGAGGTTAGGTGTCATTAGTCTCCAGACGCCTCATTGGAAATAGGCCTCATCTCGCCTGGAAGGGAGAACTTCCTGGATTTTCTCGAGATGCGGCAGGTGTTCTCGAGTTACGACGGGGACCTCAGGGACCCGCCCTGGTGGTCTCAGGAGAGGCCAGTCCCCATGCGAGTTGCTAGGGGGCCCCTCGGGATTCCTCTCCCGTCGATACCGGGGCCAAAAACCTTGTGTGGAGTCAGGGCCGGAACCGAGGATTCCTCTCAGGGGCTGACATGGATCTTTGGGTACTTCTGGAGTCTCCCCAGGGGAGTCAGGCCTCGTCTCGAGTGCGGGCATGCACGTGCGCTTTCCTTCCAGGCTGTAGCAGCAATGTCACGCTTCCCGTCGCGTGGATCAAAGGATCTGTGGTTTTCCCTCGAGGCTTTCCCTCGAGGCTTTCCCACAGGGCTGTCCCACGTGCCACCGTGGTGTGAGTCGATCCTCGGCGTGAAAGATGAGCCAGTGCAGGGCAAAGAGGTTCCTCTGGAATGGACTGAGACATCTGGGGGACTCTTAGAATGGTGGTACGACCATGGAGTTCCTCTCGCCTTTCCTGTTTAGAGTGCCTCCTCTTGAGATGCGCCGGGAACGCCGGGAATTCTTTCCCGTTGAAAGCAGGGAAAGGATCCCTCATCTCGAGCTACGAGGGGGAAACGGGGCTCCTCTGGATGTGGGCGGGACCATCGTGCTTCCTCTCGAGTGGAGACGGGTATGGCGGTGAACTTCTTGAGTTGCAGCAAGGGTGTGAAAGACCTTTTCGAAGTTCCAGAGGTTAGGTGTCATTAGTCTCCAGACGCCTCATCGGAAATAGGCCTCATCTCGCCTGGAAGGGAGAACTTCCTGGATTTTCTCGAGATGCGGCAGGTGTTCTCGAGTTACGACGGGGACCTCAGGGACCCGCCCTGGTGGCCTCAGGAGAGGTCAGTCCCCATGCGAGTTGCTAGGGGGCCTCTCGGGATTCCTTTCCCGTCGATACCGGGCCCAAAAACCTTGTGTGGAGTCAGGGCCGGAACCGAGGATTCCTCTCAGGGGCTGACATGGATCTTTGGGTACTTCTGGAGTCTCCCCAGGGGAGTTAGGCCTCGTCTCGAGTGCGAGCATGCACGTGCGCTTTCCTTCCAGGCTGTAGCAGCAATGTCACGCTTCCCGTCGTGTGGATCGAAGGATCTGTGGTTTTCCCTGGAGGCTTTCCCTCGAGGCTTTCCCACAGGGCTGTCCCATGTGCCACCGTGGTGTGAGTCGATCCTCGGCGTGAAAGATGAGCCAGTGCAGGGCAAAGAGGTTCCTCTGGAATGGACTGAGACATCTGGGGGACTCTTGGAATGGTGGTACGACCATGGAGTTCCTCTCGCCTTTCCTGTTGAGAGTGCCTCCTCTTGAGATGCGCCGGGAACGCCGGGAATTCTTTCCCGTTGAAAGCAGGGAAAGGATCCCTCATCTCGAGCTACGAGGGGGAAACGGGGCTCCTCTGGATGTGGGCGGGACCATCGTGCTTCCTCTCGAGTGGAGACGGGTATGGCGGTGAACTTCTTGAGTTGCAGCAAGGGTGTGAAAGACCCTTTGGAAGTTCCAGAGGTTAGGTGTCATTATTCTCCAAACGCCTCATCGGAAATAGGCCTCCTCTCGCCTGGAAGGGAGAACTTCCTGGATTTTCTCGAGTTACGGCAGGTGTTCTCGAGTTACGACGGGGACCTCAGGGACCCGCCCTGGTGGCCTCAGTAGAGGCCAGTCCCCATGCGAGTTGCTAGGGGGCTTCTCGGGATTCCTCTCCCGTCGATACCGGGGCCGAAAACCTTGTGTGGAGACAGGGCCGGAACCGAGGATTCCTCTCAGGGGCTGACATGGATCTTTGGGTACTTCTGGAGTCTCCCCAGGGGAGTCAAGCCTCGTCTCGAGTGGGGGCATGCACGTGCTCTTTCCTTCCAGGCTGTAGCAGCAATGTCACGCTTCCCGTCGCGTGGATCAAAGGATCTGTGGTTTTCCCTCGAGGCTTTCCCTCGAGGCTTTCCCACAAGGCTGTCCCACGTGCCACCGTGGTGTGAGTCGATCCTCGGCGTGAAAGATGAGCCAGTGCAGGGCAAAGAGTTTCCTCTGGAATGGACTGAGACATCTGGGGGACTCTTGGAATGGTTGTACGACCATGGAGTTCCTCTCGCCTTTCCTGTTGAGAGTGCCTCCTCTTGAGATGCGCCGGGAACGCCGGGAATTCTTTCCCGTTGAAAGCAGGGAAAGGATCCCTCATCTCGAGCTACGAGGGGGAAACGGGGCTCCTCTGGATGTGGGCGGGACCATCGTGCTTCCTCTCGAGTGGAGACGGGTATGGCGGTGAACTTCTTGAGTTGCAGCAAGGGTGTGAAAGACCTTTTCGAAGTTCCAGAGGTTAGGTGTCATTAGTCTCCAGACGCCTCATCGGAGATAGGCCTCATCTCGCCTGGAAGGGAGAACTTCCTGGATTTTCTCGAGATGCGGCAGGTGTTCTTGAGTTACGACGGGGACCTCAGGGACCCGCCCTGGTGGCCTCAGGAGAGGCCAGTCCCCATGCGAGTTGCTAGGGGGCCTCTCGGGATTCCTCTCCCGTCGATACCGGGGCCAAAAACCTTGTGTGGAGACAGGGCCGGAACCGAGGATTCCTCTCAGGGGCTGACATGGATCTTTGGGTACTTCTGGAGTCTCCCCAGGGGAGTCAAGCCTCGTCTCGAGTGGGGGCATGCACGTACTCTTTCCTTCCAGGCTGTAGCAGCAATGTCACGCTTCCCGTCGCCTGGATCAAAGGATCTGTGGTTTTCCCTCGAGGCTTTCCCTCGAGGCTTTCCCACAGGGCTGTCCCACGTGCCACCGTGGTGTGAGTCGATCCTCGGCGTGAAAGATGAGCCAGTGCAGGGCAAAGAGGTTCCTCTGGAATGGACTGAGACATCTGGGGGACTCTTGGAATGGTGGTACGACCATGGAGTTCCTCTCGCCTTTCCTGTTGAGAGTGCCTCCACTTGAGATGCGCCGGGAACGCCGGGAATTCTTTCCCGTTGAAAGCAGGGAAAGGATCCCTCATCTCGAGCTACGAGGGGGAAACGGGGCTCCTCTGGATGTGGGCGGGACCATCGTGCTTCCTCTCGAGTGTAGACGGGTATGGCAGCGAACTTCTTGAGTTGCAGCAAGGGTGTGAAAGACCCTTTGGAAGTTCCAGAGGTTAGGTGTCATTATTCTCCAGACGCCTCATCGGAAATAGGCCTCATCTCGCCTGGAAGGGAGAACTTCCTGGATTTTCTCGAGTTGCGGCAGGTGTTCTCGAGTTACGACGGGGACCTCAGGGACCCGCCCTGGTGGCCTCAGGAGAGGTCAGTCCCCATGCGTGTTGCTAGGGGGCCTCTCGGGATTCCTCTCCCGTCGATACCGGGGCCAAAAATCTTGTGTGGAGACAGGGCCGGAACTGAGGATTCCTCTCAGGGGCTGACATGGATCTTTGGGTACTTCTGGAGTCTCCCCAGGGGAGTCAAGCCTCGTCTCGAGTGGGGGCATGCACGTGCGCTTTCCTTCCAGGCTGTAGCAGCAATGTCACGCTTCCCGTCGCGTGGATCAAAGGATCTGTGGTTTTCCCTCGAGGCTTTCCCTCGAGGCTTTCCCACAGGGCTGTCCCACGTGCCACCGTGGTGTGAGTCGATAATCGGCGTGAAAGATGAGCCAGTGCAGGGCAAAGAGTTTCCTCTGGAATGGACTGAGACATCTGGGGGACTCTTGGAATGGTGGTACGACCATGGAGTTCCTCTCGCCTTTCCTGTTGAGAGTGCCTCCACTTGAGATGCGCCGGGAACGCCGGGAATTCTTTCCCGTTGAAAGCAGGGAAAGGATCCCTCATCTCGAGCTACGAGGGGGAAACGGGGCTCCTCTGGATGTCGGCGGGACCATCGTGCTTCCTCTCGAGTGGAGACGGGTATGGCGGTGAACTTCTTGAGTTGCAACAAGGGAGTGAAAGACCTTTTCGAATTTCCAGAGGTTAGGTGTCATTAGTCTCCAGACGCCTCATCGGAAATAGGCCTCATCTCGCCTGGAAGGGAGAACTTCCTGGATTTTCTCGAGATGCGGCAGGTGTTCTCGAGTTACGACGGGGACCTCAGGGACCCGCCCTGGTGGCCTCAGGAGAGGCCAGTCCCCATGCGAGTTGCTAGGGGGCCTCTCGGGATTCCTCTCCCGTCGATACCGGGGCCAAAAACCTTGTGTGGAGTCAGGGCCGGAACCGAGGATTCCTCTCAGGGGCTGACATGGATCTTTGGGTACTTCTGGAGTCTCCCCAGGGGAGTTAGGCCTCGTCTCGAGTGCGGGCATGCACGTGCGCTTTCCTTCCAGGCTGTAGCAGCAATGTCACGATTCCCGTCGCGTGGATCGAAGGATCTGTGGTTTTCCCTGGAGGCTTTCCCTCGAGGCTTTCCCACAGGGCTGTCCCACGTGCCACCGTGGTGTGAGTCGATCCTCGGCGTGAAAGATGAGCCAGTGCAGGGCAAAGAGGTTCCTCTGGAATGGACTGAGACATCTGGGGGACTCTTGGAATGGTGGTACGACCATGGAGTTCCTCTCGCCTTTCCTGTTGAGAGTGCCTCCTCTTGAGATGCGACGGGAACGCCGGGAATTCTTTCCCGTTGAAAGCAGGGAAAGGATCCCTCATCTCGAGCTACGAGGGGGAAACGGGGCTCCTCTGGATGTGGGCGGGACCATCGTGCTTCCTCTCGAGTGGAGACGGGTATGGCGGTGAACTTCTTGAGTTGCAGCAAGGGTGTGAAAGACCCTTTGGAAGTTCCAGAGGTTAGGTGTCATTATTCTCCAAACGCCTCATCGGAAATAGGCCTCCTCTCGCCTGGAAGGGAGAACTTCCTGGATTTTCTCGAGTTGCGGCAGGTGTTCTCGAGTTACGACGGGGACCTCAGGGACCCGCCCTGGTGGCCTCAGTAGAGGCCAGTCCCCATGCGAGTTTCTAGGGGGCCTCTCGGGATTCCTCTCCCGTCGATACCAGGGCCGAAAACCTTGTGTGGAGACAGGGCCGGAACCGAGGATTCCTCTCAGGGTCTGACATGGATCTTTGGGTACTTCTGGAGTCTCCCCAGGGGAGTTAGGCCTCGTCTCGAGTGCGGGCATGCACGTGCGCTTTCCTTCCAGGCTGTAGCAGCAATGTCACGCTTCCCGTCGCGTGGATCGAAGGATCTGTGGTTTTCCCTCGAGGCTTTCCCTCGAGGCTTTCCCACAGGGCTGTCCCACGTGCCACCGTGGTGTGAGTCGATCCTCGGCGTGAAAGATGAGCCAGTGCAGGGCAAAGAGGTTCCTCTGGAATGGACTGAGACATCTGGGGGACTCTTGGAATGGTGGTACGACCATGGAGTTCCTCTCGCCTTTCCTGTTGAGAGTGCCTCCTCTTGAGATGCGACGGGAACGCCGGGAATTCTTTCCCGTTGAAAGCAGGGAAAGGATCCCTCATCTCGAGCTACGAGGGGGAAACGGGGCTCCTCTGGATGTGGGCGGGACCATCGTGCTTCCTCTCGAGTGGAGACGGGTATGGCGGTGAACTTCTTGAGTTGCAGCAAGGGTGTGAAAGACCCTTTGGAAGTTCCAGAGGTTAGGTGTCATTATTCTCCAAACGCCTCATCGGAAATAGGCCTCCTCTCGCCTGGAAGGGAGAACTTCCTGGATTTTCTCGAGTTGCGGCAGGTGTTCTCGAGTTACGACGGGGACCTCAGGGACCCGCCCTGGTGGCCTCAGGAGAGGCCAGTCCCCATGCGAGTTGCTAGGGGGCCTCTCGGGATTCCTCTCCCGTCGATACCGGGGCCGAAAACCTTGTGTGGAGACAGGGCCGGAACCGAGGATTCCTCTCAGGGGCTGACATGGATCTTTGGGTACTTCTGGAGTCTCCCCAGGGGAGTCAAGCCTCGTCTCGAGTGGGGGCATGCACGTGCTCTTTCCTTCCAGGCTGTAGCAGCAATGTCACGCTTCCCGTCGCGTGGATCAAAGGATCTGTGGTTTTCCCTCGAGGCTTTCCCTCGAGGCTTTCCCACAAGGCTGTCCCACGTGCCACCGTGGTGTGAGTCGATCCTCGGCGTGAAAGATGAGCCAGTGCAGGGCAAAGAGTTTCCTCTGGAATGGACTGAGACATCTGGGGGACTCTTGGAATGGTGGTACGACCATGGAGTTCCTCTCGCCTTTCCTGTTGAGAGTGCCTCCTCTTGAGATGCGCCGGGAACGCCGGGAATTCTTTCCCGTTGAAAGAAGGGAAAGGATAACTCATCTCGAGCTACGAGGGGGAAACGGGGCTCCTCTGGATGTGGGCGGGACCATCGTGCTTCCTCTCGAGTGGAGACGGGTATGGCGGTGAACTTCTTGAGTTGCAGCAAGGGTGTGAAAGACCTTTTCGAAGTTCCAGAGGTTAGGTGTCATTAGTCTCCAGACGCCTCATCGGAGATAGGCCTCATCTCGCCTGGAAGGGAGAACTTCCTGGATTTTCTCGAGATGCGGCAGGTGTTCTTGAGTTACGACGGGGACCTCAGGGACCCGCCCTGGTGGCCTCAGGAGAGGCCAGTCCCCATGCGAGTTGCTAGGGAGCCTCTCGGGATTCCTCTCCCGTCGATACCGGGGCCAAAAACCTTGTGTGGAGACAGGGCCGGAACCGAGGATTCCTCTCAGGGGCTGACATGGATCTGTGGGTACTTCTGGAGTCTCCTCAGGGGAGTCAGGCCTCGTCTCGAGTGGGGGCATGCACGTGCGCTTTCCTTCCAGGCTGTAGCAGCAATGTCACCCTTCCCGTCGCGTGGATCAAAGGATCTGTGGTTTTTCCTCCAGGCTTTCCCACAGGGCTGTCCCACGTGCCACCGAGGTGTGAGTCGATCCTCGGCGTGAAAGATGAGCCAGTGCAGGGCAAAGAGTTTCCTCTGGAATGGACTGAGACATCTGGGGGACTCTTGGAATGGTGGTACGACCATGGAGTTCCTCTCGCCTTTCCTGTTGAGAGTGCCTCCACTTGAGATGCGCCGGGAACGCCGGGAATTCTTTCCCGTTGAAAGCAGGGAAAGGATCCCTCATCTCGAGCTACGAGGGGTAAACGGGGCTCCTCTGGATGTGGGCGGGACCATCGTGCTTCCTCTCGAGTGGAGACGGGTATGGCGGTGAACTTCTTGAGTTGCAGCAAGGGTGTGAAAGACCCTTTGGAAGTTCCAGAGGTTAGGTGTCATTATTCTCCAAACGCCTCATCGGAAATAGGCCTCCTCTCGCCTGGAAGGGAGAACTTCCTGGATTTTCTCGAGTTGCGGCAGGTGTTCTCGAGTTACGACGGGGACCTCAGGGACCCGCCCTGGTGGCCTCAGTAGAGGCCAGTCCCCATGCGAGTTGCTAGGGGGCCTCTCGGGATTCCTCTCCCGTCGATACCGGGGCCGAAAACCTTGTGTGGAGACAGGGCCGGAACCGAGGATTCCTCTCAGGGGCTGACATGGATCTTTGGGTACTTCTGGAGTCTCCCCAGGGGAGTCAAGCATCGTCTCGAGTGGGGGCATGCACGTGCTCTTTCCTTCCAGGCTGTAGCAGCAATGTCACGCTTCCCGTCGCGTGGATCAAAGGATCTGTGGTTTTCCCTCGAGGCTTTCCCTCGAGGCTTTCCCACAAGGCTGTCCCACGTGCCACCGTGGTGTGAGTCGATCCTCGGCGTGAAAGATGAGCCAGTGCAGGGCAAAGAGTTTCCTCTGGAATGGACTGAGACATCTGGGGGACTCTTGGAATGGTGGTACGACCATGGAGTTCCTCTCCCTTTTCTGTTGAGAGTGCCTCCTCTTGAGATGCGCCCGGAACGCCGGGAATTCTTTCCCGTTGAAAGCAGGGAAAGGATCCCTCATCTCGAGCTACGAGGGGGAAACGGGGCTCCTCTGGATGTGGGCGGGACCATCGTGCTTCCTCTCGAGTGGAGACGGGTATGGCGGTGAACTTCTTGAGTTGCAGCAAGGGTGTGAAAGACCTTTTCGAAGTTCCAGAGGTTAGGTGTCATTAGTCTCCAGACGCCTCATCGGAGATAGGCCTCATCTCGCCTGGAAGGGAGAACTTCCTGGATTTTCTCGAGATGCGGCAGGTGTTCTTGAGTTACGACGGGGACCTCAGGGACCCGCCCTGGTGGCCTCAGGAGAGGCCAGTCCCCATGCGAGTTGCTAGGGGGCCTCTCGGGATTCCTCTCCCGTCGATACCGGGGCCAAAAACCTTGTGTGGAGACAGGGCCGGAACCGAGGATTCCTCTCAGGGGCTGACATGGATCTTTGGGTACTTCTGGAGTCTCCCCAGGGGAGTCAAGCCTCGTCTCGAGTGGGGGCATGCACGTACTCTTTCCTTCCAGGCTGTAGCAGCAATGTCACGCTTCCCGTCGCCTGGATCAAAGGATCTGTGGTTTTCCCTCGAGGCTTTCCCTCGCGGCTTTCCCACAGGGCTGTCCCACGTGCCACCGTGGTGTGAGTCGATCCTCGGCGTGAAAGATGAGCCAGTGCAGGGCAAAGAGGTTCCTCTGGAATGGACTGAGACATCTGGGGGACTCTTGGAATGGTGGTACGACCATGGAGTTCCTCTCGCCTTTCCTGTTGAGAGTGCCTCCTCTTGAGATGGGACGGGAACGCCGGGAATTCTTTCCCGTTGAAAGGAGGGAAAGGATCCCTCATCTCGAGCTACGAGGGTTAAACGGGGCTCCTCTGGATGTGGGCGGGACCATCGTGCTTCCTCTCGAGTGGAGACGGGTATGGCGGTGAACTTCTTGAGTTGCAGCAAGGGTGTGAAAGACCCTTTGGAAGTTCCAGAGGTTAGGTGTCATTATTCTCCAGACGCCTCATCGGAAATAGGCCTCATCTCGCATGGAAGGGAGAACTTCCTGGATTTTCTCGAGTTGCGGCAGGTGTTCTCGAGTTACGACGGGGACCTCAGGGACCCGCCCTGGTGGCCTCAGGAGAGGTCAGTCCCCATGCGTGTTGCTAGGGGGCCTCTCGGGATTCCTCTCCCGTCGATACCGGGGCCAAAAATCTTGTGTGGAGACAGGGCCGGAACCGAGGATTCCTCTCAGGGGCTGACATGGATCTTTGGGTACTTCTGGAGTCTCCCCAGGGGAGTCAAGCCTCGTCTCGAGTGGGGGCATGCACGTGCGCTTTCCTTCCAGGCTGTAGAAGCAATGTCACGCTTCCCGTCGCGTGGATCAAAGGATCTGTGGTTTTCCCTCGAGGCTTTCCCTCGAGGCTTTCCCACAGGGCTGTCCCACGTGCCACCGTGGTGTGAGTCGATAATCGGCGTGAAAGATGAGCCAGTGCAGTGCAAAGAGTTTCCTCTGGAATGGACTGAGACATCTGGGGGACTCTTGGAATGGTGGTACGACCATGGAGTTCCTCTCGCCTTTCCTGTTGAGAGTGCCTCCTCTTGAGATGCGACGGGAACGCCGGGAATTCTTTCCCGTTGAAATCAGGGAAAGGATCCCTCATCTCGAGCCACGAGGGGGAAACGGGGCTCCTCTGGATGTGGGCGGGACCATCGTGCTTCCTCTCGAGTGGAGATGGGTATGCCGGTGAACTTCTTGAGTTGCAGCAAGGGTGTGAAAGACCTTTTCTAAGTTCCAGAGGTTAGGTGTCATTAGTCTCCAGACGCCTCATCGGAAATAGGCCTCATCTCGCCTGGAAGGGAGAACTTCCTGGATTTTGTCGAGATGCGGCAGGTGTTCTCGAGTTACGACGGGGACCTCAGGGACCCGCCCTGGTGGCCTCAGGAGAGGCCAGTCCCCATGCGAGTTGCTAGGGGGCCTCTCGGGATTCCTCTCCCGTCGATACCGGGGCCTAAAACCTTGTGTGGGGTCAGGGCCAGAACCGAGGATTCCTCTCAGGGGCTGACATGGATCTGTGGGTACTTCTGGAGTCTCCTCAGGGGAGTCAGGCCTCGTCTCGAGTGGGGGCATGCACGTGCGCTTTCCTTCCAGGCTGTAGCAGCAATGTCACGCTTCCCGTCTCGTGGATCAAAGGATCTGTGGTTTTCCCTCGAGGCTTTCCCTCGAGGCTTTCCCACAGGGCTGTCCCACGTGCCACCGTGGTGTGAGTCGATCCTCGTCGTGAAAGATGAGCCAGTGTAGGGCAAAGAGTTTCCTCTGGAATGGACTGAGACATCTGGGGGACTCTTGGAATGGTGGTACGACCATGGAGATCCTCTCGCCTATCTTGTTGAGAGTGCCTCCTCTTGAGATGCGACGGGAACGCCGGGAATTCTTTCCCGTTGAAAGCAGGGAAAGGATCCCTCATCTCGAGCTACGAGGGGGAAACGGGGCTCCTCTGGATGTGGGCGGGACCATCGTGCTTCCTTTCGAGTGGAGACGGGTATGGCCGTGAACTTCTTGAGTTGCAGCAAGGGTGTGAAAGACCCTTTCGAAGTTCCAGAGGTTAGGTGTCATTAGTCTCCAGACGCCTCATCGGAAATAGGCCTCATCTCGCCTGGAAGGGAGAACTTCCTGAATTTTCTCGAGTTGCGGCAGGTGTTCTCGAGTTACGACGGGGACCTCAGGGACCCGCCCTGGTGGCCTCAGGAGAGGCCAGTCCCCATGCGAGTTGCTAGCGGGCCTCTCGGGATTCCTCTCCCGTCGATACCGGGGCCAAAAACCTTGTGTGGAGTCAGGGCCGGAACCGAGGATTCCTCTCAGGGGCTGACATGGAACTTTGGGTACTTCTGGAGTCTCCCCTGGGGAGTCAGGCCTCGTCTCGTGTGCGGGCATGCACGTGCGCTTTCCTTCCAGGCTGTAGCAGCAATGTCACGCTTCCCGTCGTGTGGATCAAAGGATCTGTGGTTTTCCCTCGAGGCTTTCCCACAGGGCTGTCCCACGTGCCACCGTGGTGTGAGTCGATCCTGGGCGTGAAAGATGAGCCAGTGCATTGCAAAGAGGTTCCTCTGGAATGGACTGAGACATCTGGGGGACTCTTGGAATGGTGGTACGACCATGGAGTTCCTCTCGCCTTTCCTGTTGAGAGTGCCTCCTCTTGAGATGCGCCGGGAACGCCGGGAATTCTTTCCCGTTGAAAGCAGGGAAAGGATCCCTCATCTCGAGCTCCGAGGGGGAAACGGTGCTCCTCTGTATGTGGGCGGGACCATCGTGCTTCCTCTCGAGTGGAAACGGGTATGGCGTGAACTTCTTGAGTTGCAGCAAGGGTGTGAAAGACCCTTTCGAAGTTCCAGAGGTTAGGTGTCATTAGTCTCCAGACGCCTCATCAGAAATAGGCCTCATCTCGCCTGGAAGGGAGAACATCCTGGATTTTCTCGAGTTGCGGCAGGTGTTCTCGAGTTACGACGGGGACCTCAGGGACCCGCCCTGGTGGCCTCAGGAGAGGCCAGTCCCCATGCGAGTTGCTAGGGGGCCTCTCGGGATTCCTCTCCCGTCGATACCGGGGCCAAAAACCTTGTGTGGAGTCAGGGCCGGAACCGAGGATTCCTCTCAGGGGCTGACATGGATCTTTGGGTACTTCTGGAGTCTCCCCAGGGGAGTCAGGCCTCGTCTCGAGTGGGGGCATGCACGTGCGCTTTCCTTCCAGGCTGTAGCAGCAATGTCACGCTTCCCGTCGCGTGGATCAAAGGATCTGTGGTTTTCCCTCGAGGCTTACCCTCGAGGCTTTCCCACAGGGCTGTCCCACGTGCCACCGTGGTGTGAGTCGATCCTCGGCGTGAAAGATGAGCCAGTGCAGGGCAAAGAGGTTCCTCTGGAATGGACTGAGACATCTGGGGGACTCTTGGAATGGTGGTACGACCATGGAGTTCCTCTCGCCTTTCCTGTTGAGAGTGCCTCCTCTTGAGATGCGCCGGGAACGCAGGGAATTCTTTCCTGTTGAAAGCAGGGAAAGGATCCCTGATCTCGAGCTACGAGGGGGAAACGGCGCTCCTCTGGATGTGGGCGGGACCATCGTGCTTCCTCTCGAGTGGAGACGGGTATGGCGGTGAACTTCTTGAGTTGCAGCAAGGGTGTGAAATACCCTTGGAAGTTCCAGAGGTTAGGTGTCATTAGTCTCCAGACGCCTCATCGGAAATAGGCCTCATCTCGCCTGGAAGGGAGAACTTCCTGGATTTTCTCGAGATGCGGCGGGTGTTCTCGAGTTACGACGGGGACCTCAGGGACCCGCCCTGGTGGCCTCAGGAGAGGCCAGTCCCCATGCGAGTTGTTAGGGGGCCTCTCGGGATTCCTCTCCCGTCGATACTGGGGCCAAAAACCTTGTGTGGAGTCAGGGCCGGAAACGAGGATTCCTCTCAGGGGCTGACATGGATCTTTGGGTACTTCTGGAGTCTCCCCAGGGGAGTCAGGCCTCGTCTCGAGTGGGAGCATGCACGTGCGCTTTCCTTCCAGGCTGTAGCAGCAATGTCACGCTTCCCGTCGCGTGGATCAAAGGATCTGTGGTTTTCTCTCGAGGCTTTCCTTCGAGGCTTTCCCACAGGGCTGTCCCACGTGCCACCGTGGTGTGAGTCGATCCTCGGCGTGAAAGATGAGCCAGTGCAGGGCAAAGAGGTTCCTCTGGAATGGACTGAGACATCTGGGGGACTATTGGAATGGTGGTACGACCATGGAGTTCCTCTCGCCTTTCCTGTTGAGAGTGCCTCCTCTTGAGATGCGCCGGGAACGCCGGGAATTCTTTCCCGTTGAAAGCAGGGAAAGGATCCCTCATCTCGAGCTACGAGGGGGAATCGGGGCTCCTCTGGATGTGGGCGGGACTATCGTGCTTCCTCTCGAGTGGAGACGGGTATGGCGGTGAACTTCTTGAGTTGCAGCAAGGGTGTGAAAGACCCTTTGGAAGTTCCAGAGGTTAGGTGTCATTAGTCTCCAGACGCCTCATCGAAAATAGGCCTCATCTCGCCTGGAAGGGAGAACTTCCTGGATTTTCTCGAGTTGCGGCAGGTGTCCTCGAGTTACGACGGGGACCTCAAGGACCCGCCCTGGTGGCCTCAGGAGAGGACAGTCCCCATGCGAGTTGCTAGGGGGACTCTCGGGATTCCTCTCCCGTCGATACCGGGGCCAAAAAACTTGTGTGGAGTCAGGGCCGGAACCGAGGATTCCTCTCAGGGGCTGAATGGATCTTTGGGTACTTCTGGAGTCTCCCCAGGGGAGTCAGGCCTCGTCTCGAGTGGGGGCATGCACGTGCGCTTTCCCTCCTGGCTGTAGCAGCAATGTCACGCTTCCCGTCGCGTGGATCAAAGGATCTGTGGTTTTCCCTCGAGGCTTTCCCTCGAGGCTTTCCGACAGGGCTGTCCCACGTGCCACCGTGGTGTGAGTCGATCCTCAGCGTGAAAGATGAGCCAGTGCAGGGCAAAGAGGTTCCTCTGGAATGGACTGAGACATCTGGGGGACTCTTGGAATGGTGGTACGACCATGGAGATCCTCTCGCCTTTCCTGTTGAGAGTGCCTCCTCTTGAGATGCGCTGGGAACGCCGGGAATTCTTTCCCGTTGAAAGCAGGGAAAGGATCCCTCATCTCGAGCTACGAGGGGGAAACGGGGCTCCTCTGGATGTGGGCGGGACCATCGTGCTTCCTCTCGAGTGGAGACGGGTATTTCGGTGAACTTCTTGAGTTGCAGCAAGGGTGTGAAAGACCCTTTCGAAGTTCCAGAGGTTAGGTGTCATTAGTCTCCAGACACCTCATCGGAAATAGGCCTCATCTCGCCTGGAAGGGAGAACTTCCTGGATTTTCTCGAGTTGCGGCAGGTGTTCTCGAGTTACGACGGGGACCTCAGGGACCCGCCCTGGTGGCCTCAGGAGAGGCCAGTCCCCATGCGAGTTGCTAGCGGGCCTCTCGGGATTCCTCTACTGTCGATACCGGGGCCAAAAACCTTGTGTGGAGTCAGGGCCGGAACCGAGGATTCCTCTCAGGGGTTGACATGGAACTTTGGGTACTTCTGGAGTCTCCCCTGGGGAGTCAGGCCTCGTCTCGAGTGGGGGCATGCACGTGCGCTTTCCTTCCAGGCTGTAGCAGCAATGTCACGCTTCCCGTCGCGTGGATCAAAGGATCTGTGGTTTTCCCTCGAGGCTTTCCCACAGGGCTGTGCCACGTGCCACCGTGTTGTAAGTGGATCCTCGTCGTGAAAGATGAGCCAGTGCAGGGCAAAGAGGTTCCTCTGGAATGGACTGAGACATCTGGGGGACTCTTGGAATGGTGGTACGACCATGGAGTTCCTCTCGCCTTTCCTGTTGAGAGTGCCTCCTCTTGAGATGCGCCGGGAACGCCGGGAATTCTTTCCCGTTGAAAGCAGGGAAAGGATCCCTGATCTCGAGCTACGAGGGGGAAACGGCGCTCCTCTGGATGTGGGCGGGACCATCGTGCTTCCTCTCGAGTGGAGACGGGTATGGCGGTGAACTTCTTGAGTTGCAGCAAGGGTGTGAAAGACCCTTGGAAGTTCCAGAGGTTAGGTGTCATTAGTCTCCAGACGCCTCATCGGAAATAGGCCTCATCTCGCCTGGAAGGGAGAACTTCCTGGATTTTCTCGAGATGCGGCGGGTGTTCTCGAGTTACGACGGGGACCTCAGGGAGCCGCCCTGGTGGCCTCAGGAAAGGCCAGTCCCCATGCGAGTTGTTAGGGGGCCTCTCGGGATTCCTCTCCCGTCGATACTGGGGCCAAAAACCTTGTGTGGAGTCAGGGCCGGAACCGAGGATTTCTCTCAGGGGCTGACATGGATCTTTGGGTACTTCTGGAGTCTCCCCAGGGGAGTCAGGCCTCGTCTCGAGTGGGGGCATGCACGTGCGCTTTCCTTCCAGGCTGTAGCAGCAATGTCAGGCTTCCCGTCGCGTGGATCAAAGGATCTGTGGTTTTCTCTCCAGGCTTTCCCTCGAGGCTTTCCCACAGGGCTGTCCCACGTGCCACCGTGGTGTGAGTCGATCCTCGGCGTGAAAGATGAGCCAGTGCAGGGCAAAGAGTTTCCTCTGGAATGGACTGAGACATCTGGTGGACTCTTGGAATGGTGGTACGACCATGGAGTTCCTCTCGCCTTTCCTGTTGAGAGTGCCTCCTCTTGAGATGCAACGGGAACGCCGGAAATTCTTTCCCGTTGAAAGCAGGGAAAGGATCCCTCATCTCGAGCTACGAGGGGGAAACGGGGCTCCTCTGGATGTGGGAGGGACCATCGTGCTTCCTCTCGAGTGGAGACGGGTATGGCGGTGAACTTCTTGAGTTGCAGCAAGGGTGTGAAATACCCTTGGAAGTTCCAGAGGTTAGGTGTCATTAGTCTCCAGACGCCTCATCGGAAATAGGCCTCATCTCGCCTGGAAGGGAGAACTTCCTGGATTTTCTCGAGATGCGGCGGGTGTTCTCGAGTTACGACGGGGACCTTAGGGACCCGCCCTGGTGGCCTCAGGAGAGGCCAGTCCCCATGCGAGTTGTTAGGGGGCCTCTCGGGATTCCTCTCCCGTCGATACTGGGGCCAAAAACCTTGTGTGGAGTCAGGGCCGGAAACGAGGATTCCTCTCAGGGGCTGACATGGATCTTTGGGTACTTCTGGAGTCTCCCCAGGGGAGTCAGGCCTCGTCTCGAGTGGGGGCATGCACGTGCGCTTTCCTTCCAGGCTGTAGCAGCAATGTCACGCTTCCCGTCGCGTGGATCAAAGGATCTGTGGTTTTCTCTCGAGGCTTTCCTTCGAGGCTTTCCCACAGGGCTGTCCCACGTGCCACCGTGGTGTGAGTCGATCCTCGGCGTGAAAGATGAGCCAGTGCAGGGCAAAGAGGTTCCTCTGGAATGGACTGAGACATCTGGGGGACTATTGGAATGGTGGTACGACCATGGAGTTCCTCTCGCCTTTCCTGTTGAGAGTGCCTCCTCTTGAGATTCGCCGGGAACGCCGGGAATTCTTTCCCGTTGAAAGCAGGGAAAGGATCCCTCATCTCGAGCTACGAGGGGTAAACGGGGCTCCTCTGGATGTGGGCGGGACTATCGTGCTTCCTCTCGAGTGGAGACGGGTATGGCGGTGAACTTCTTGAGTTGCAGCAAGGGTGTGAAAGACCCTTTGGAAGTTCCAGAGGTTAGGTGTCATTAGTCTCCAGACGCCTCATCGAAAATAGGCCTCATCTCGCCTGGAAGGGAGAACTTCCTGGATTTTCTCGAGTTGCGGCAGGTGTCCTCGAGTTACGACGGGGACCTCAAGGACCCGCCCTGGTGACCTCAGGAGAGGACAGTCCCCATGCGAGTTGCTAGGGGGACTCTCGGGATTCCTCTCCCGTCGATACCGGGGCCAAAAAACTTGTGTGGAGTCAGGGCCGGAACCGAGGATTCCTCTCAGGGGCTGAATGGATCTTTGGGTACTCCTGGAGTCTCCCCAGGGGAGTCAGGCCTCGTCTCGAGTGGGGGCATGCACGTGCGCTTTCCCTCCTGGCTGTAGCAGCAATGTCACGCTTCCCGTCGCGTGGATCAAAGGATCTGTGGTTTTCCCTCGAGGCTTTCCCTCGAGGCTTTCCGACAGGGCTGTCCCACGTGCCACCGTGGTGTGAGTCGATCCTCAGCGGGAAAGATGAGCCAGTGCAGGGCAAAGAGGTTCCTCTGGAATGGACTGAGACATCTGGGGGACTCTTGGAATGGTGGTACGACCATGGAGATCCTCTCGCCTTTCCTGTTGAGAGTGCCTCCTCTTGAGATGCGCCGGGAACGCCGGTAATTCTTTCCCGTTGAAAGCAGGGAAAGGATCCCTCATCTCGAGCTACGAGGGGGAAACGGGGCTCCTCTGGATGTGGGCGGGACCATCGTGCTTCCTCTCGAGTGGAGACGGGTATTTCGGTGAACTTCTTGAGTTGCAGCAAGGGTGTGAAAGACCCTTTCGAAGTTCCAGAGTTTAGGTGTCATTAGTCTCCAGACACCTCATCGGAAATAGGCCTCATCTCGCCTGGAAGGGAGAACTTCCTGGATTTTCTCGAGTTGCGGCAGGTGTTCTCGAGTTACGACGGGGACCTCAGGGACCCGCCCTGGTGGCCTCAGGAGAGGCCAGTCCCCATGCGAGTTGCTAGCGGGCCTCTCGGGATTCCTCTACTGTCGATACCGGGGCCAAAAACCTTGTGTGGAGTCAGGGCCGGAACCGAGGATTCCTCTCAGGGGTTGACATGGAACTTTGGGTACTTCTGGAGTCTCCCCTGGGGAGTCAGGCCTCGTCTCGAGTGGGGGCATGCACGTGCGCTTTCCTTCCAGGCTGTAGCAGCAATGTCACGCTTCCCGTCGCATGGATCAAAGGATCTGTGGTTTTCCCTCGAGGCTTTCCCACAGGGCTGTCCCACGTGCCACCGTGTTGTAAGTGGATCCTCGTCGTGAAAGATGAGCCAGTGCAGGGCAAAGAGGTTCCTCTGGAATGGACTGAGACATCTGGGGGACTCTTGGAATGGTGGTACGACCATGGAGTTCCTCTCGCCTTTCCTGTTGAGAGTGCCTCCTCTTGAGATGCGCCGGGAACGCCGGGAATTCTTTCCCGTTGAAAGCAGGGAAAGGATCCCTGATCTCGAGCTACGAGGGGGAAACGGCGCTCCTCTGGATGTGGGCGGGACCATCGTGCTTCCTCTCGAGTGGAGACGGGTATGGCGGTGAACTTCTTGAGTTGCAGCAAGGGTGTGAAAGACCCTTGGAAGTTCCAGAGGTTAGGTGTCATTAGTCTCCAGATGCCTCATCGGAAATAGGCCTCATCTCGCCTGGAAGGGAGAACTTCCTGGATTTTCTCGAGATGCGGCGGGTGTTCTCGAGTTACGACGGGGACCTCAGGGAGCCGCCCTGGTGGCCTCAGGAAAGGCCAGTCCCCATGCGAGTTGTTAGGGGGCCTCTCGGGATTCCTCTCCCGTCGATACTGGGGCCAAAAACCTTGTGTGGAGTCAGGGCCGGAACCGAGGATTTCTCTCAGGGGCTGACATGGATCTTTGGGTACTTCTGGAGTCTCCCCAGGGGAGTCAGGCCTCGTCTCGAGTGGGGGCATGCACGTGCGCTTTCCTTCCAGGCTGTAGCAGCAATGTCAGGCTTCCCGTCGCGTGGATCAAAGGATCTGTGGTTTTTTCTCCAGGCTTTCCCTCGAGGCTTTCCCACAGGGCTGTCCCACGTGCCACCGTGGTGTGAGTCGATCCTCGGCGTGAAAGATGAGCCAGTGCAGGGCAAAGAGTTTCCTCTGGAATGGACTGAGACATCTGGTGGACTCTTGGAATGGTGGTACGACCATGGAGTTCCTCTCGCCTTTCCTGTTGAGAGTGCCTCCTCTTGAGATGCGACGGGAACGCCGGAAATTCTTTCCCGTTGAAAGCAGGGAAAGGATCCCTCATCTCGAGCTACGAGGGGGAAACGGGGCTCCTCTGGATGTGGGAGGGACCATCGTGCTTCCTCTCGAGTGGAGACGGGTATGGCGGTGAACTTCTTGAGTTGCAGCAAGGGTGTGAAAGACCCTTTGGAAGTTCCAGAGCTTAGGTGTCATTAGTCTCGAGACGCCTCATCGGAAATAGGCCTCATCTCGCCTGGAAGGGAGAACTTCCTGGATTTTCTCGAGTTTCGGCAGGTGTTCTCGTGTTACGATGGGGAACTCAGGGACCCGCCCTGGTGGCCTCAGGAGAGGCCATTCCCCATGCGAGTTGCTAGGGGGCCTCTCGGGATTCCTCTCCTGTCGATACCGGGGCCAAAAACCTTGTGTGGAGTCAGGGCCGGAACCGAGGATTCCTCTCAGGGGCTGACATGGATCTTTGGGTACTTCTGGAGTCTCCCCAGGGGAGTCAGGCCTCGTCCCGAGTGGGGGCATGCACGTGCGCTTTCCTTCCAGGCTGTAGCAGCAATGTCACGCTTCCCGTCGCGTGGATCAAAGGATCTGTGGTTTTCCCTCGAGGCTTTCCCACAGGGCTGTCCCACGTGCCACCGTGGTGTGAGTCGATCCTCAGCGTGAAAGATGAGCCAGTGCAGGGCAAAGAGGTTCCTCTGGAATGGACTGAGACATCTGGGGGACTCTTGGAATGGTGGTACGACCATGGAGATCCTCTCGCCTTTCCTGTTGAGAGTGCCTCCTCTTCAGATGCGCCGGGAACGCCGGTAATTTTTTCCCGTTGAAAGCAGGGAAAGGATCCCTCATCTCGAGCTACGAGGGGGAAACGGGGCTCCTCTGGATGTGGGCGGGACCATCGTGCTTCCTCTCGAGTGGAGACGGGTATTTCGGTGAACTTCTTGAGTTGCAGCAAGGGTGTGAGAGACCCTTTCGAAGTTCCAGAGGTTAGGTGTCATTAGTCTCCAGACACCTCATCGGAAATAGGCCTCATCTCGCCTGGAAGGGAGAACTTCCTGGATTTTCTCGAGTTGCGGCAGGTGTTCTCGAGTTACGACGGGGACCTCAGGGACCCGCCCTGGTGGCCTCAGGAGAGGCCAGTCCCCATGCGAGTTGCTAGCGGGCCTCTCGGGATTCCTCTACTGTCGATACCGGGGCCAAAAACCTTGTGTGGAGTCAGGGCCGGAACCGAGGATTCCTCTCAGGGGTTGACATGGAACTTTGGGTACTTCTGGAGTCTCCCCTGGGGAGTCAGGCCTCGTCTCGAGTGGGGGCATGCACGTGCGCTTTCCTTCCAGGCTGTAGCAGCAATGTCATGCTTCCCGTCGCGTGGATCAAAGGATCTGTGGTTTTCCCTCGAGGCTTTCCCACAGGGCTGTCCCACGTGCCACCGTGTTGTAAGTGGATCCTCGTCGTGAAAGATGAGCCAGTGCAGGGCAAAGAGGTTCCTCTGGAATGGACTGAGACATCTGGGGGACTCTTGGAATGGTGGTACGACCATGGAGTTCCTCTCGCCTTTCCTGTTGAGAGTGCCTCCTCTTGAGATGCGCCGGGAACGCCGGGAATTCTTTCCCGTTGAAAGCAGGGAAAGGATCCCTGATCTCGAGCTACGAGGGGGAAACGGCGCTCCTCTGGATGTGGGCGGGACCATCGTGCTTCCTCTCGAGTGGAGACGGGTATGGCGGTGAACTTCTTGAGTTGCAGCAAGGGTGTGAAAGACCCTTGGAAGTTCCAGAGGTTAGGTGTCATTAGTCTCCAGACGCCTCATCGGAAATAGGCCTCATCTCGCCTGGAAGGGAGAACTTCCTGGATTTTCTCGAGATGCGGCGGGTGTTCTCGAGTTACGACGGGGACCTCAGGGAGCCGCCCTGGTGGCCTCAGGAGAGGCCAGTCCCCATGCGAGTTGTTAGGGGGCCTCTCGGGATTCCTCTCCCGTCGATACTGGGGCCAAAAACCTTGTGTGGAGTCAGGGCCGGAACCGAGGATTTCTCTCAGGGGCTGACATGGATCTTTGGGTACTTCTGGAGTCTCCCCAGGGGAGTCAGGCCTCGTCTCGAGTGGGGGCATGCACGTGCGCTTTCCTTCCAGGCTGTAGCAGCAATGTCAGGCTTCCCGTCGCGTGGATCAAAGGATCTGTGGTTTTCTCTCCAGGCTTTCCCTCGAGGCTTTCCCACAGGGCTGTCCCACGTGCCACCGTGGTGTGAGTCGATCCTCGGCGTGAAAGATGAGCCAGTGCAGGGCAAAGAGTTTCCTCTGGAATGGACTGAGACATCTGGTGGACTCTTGGAATGGTGGTACGACCATGGAGTTCCTCTCGCCTTTCCTGTTGAGAGTGCCTCCTCTTGAGATGCGACGGGAACGCCGGAAATTCTTTCCCGTTGAAAGCAGGGAAAGGATCCCTCATCTCGAGCTACGAGGGGGAAACGGGGCTCCTCTGGATGTGGGCGGGACCATCGTGCTTCCTCTCGAGTGGAGACGGGTATGGCGGTGAACTTCTTGACTTGCAGCAAGGGTGTGAAAGACCCTTTGGAAGTTCCAGAGCTTAGGTGTCATTAGTCTCGAGACGCCTCATCGGAAATAGGCCTCATCTCGCCTGGAAGGGAGAACTTCCTGGATTTTCTCGAGTTTCGGCAGGTGTTCTCGTGTTACGATGGGGAACTCAGGGACCCGCCCTGGTGGCCTCAGGAGAGGCCATTCCCCATGCGAGTTGCTAGGGGGCCTCTCGGGATTCCTCTCCTGTCGATACCGGGGCCAAAAACCTTGTGTGGAGTCAGGGCCGGAACCGAGGATTCCTCTCAGGGGCTGACATGGATCTTTGGGTACTTCTGGAGTCTCCCCAGGGGAGTCAGGCCTCGTCCCGAGTGGGGGCATGCACGTGCGCTTTCCTTCCAGGCTGTAGCAGCAATGTCACGCTTCCCGTCGCGTGGATCAAAGGATCTGTGGTTTTCCCTCGAGGCTTTCCCACAGGGCTGTCCCACGTGCCACCGTGGTGTGAGTCGATCCTCGGCGTGAAAGATGAGCCAGTGCAGGGCAAAGAGGTTCCTCTGGAATGGACTGAGACATCTGGGGGACTCTTGGAATGGTGGTACGACCATGGAGATCCTCTCGCCTTTCCTGTTGAGAGTGCCTCCTCTTGAGATGCGCCGGGAACGCCGGGAATACTTTCCCGTTGAAAGCAGGGAAAGGATCCCTCATCTCGAGCTACGAGGGGGAAACGGGGCTCCTCTGGATGTGGGCGGGACCATCGTGCTTCCTCTCGAGTGGAGACGGGAATTTCGGTGAACTTCTTGAGTTGCAGCAAGGGTGTGAAAGACCCTTTCGAAGTTCCAGAGGTTAGGTGTCATTAGTCTCCAGACACCTCATCGGAAATAGGCCTCATCTCGCCTGGAAGGGAGAACTTCCTGGATTTTCTCGAGTTGCGGCAGGTGTTCTCGAGTTACGACGGGGACCTCAGGGACCCGCCCTGGTGGCCTCAGGAGAGGCCAGTCCCCATGCGAGTTGCTAGCGGGCCTCTCGGGATTCCTCTACTGTCGATACCGGGGCCAAAAACCTTGTGTGGAGTCAGGGCCGGAACCGAGGATTCCTCTCAGGGGTTGACATGGAACTTTGGGTACTTCTGGAGTCTCCCCTGGGGAGTCAGGCCTCGTCTCGAGTGGGGGCATGCACGTGCGCTTTCCTTCCAGGCTGTAGCAGCAATGTCACGCTTCCCGTCGCGTGGATCAAAGGATCTGTGGTTTTCCCTCGAGGCTTTCCCACAGGGCTGTCCCACGTGCCACCGTGTTGTAAGTGGATCCTCGTCGTGAAAGATGAGCCAGTGCAGGGCAAAGAGCTTCCTCTGGAATGGACTGAGACATCTGGGGGACTCTTGGAATGGTGGTACGACCATGGAGTTCCTCTCGCCTTTCCTGTTGAGAGTGCCTCCTCTTGAGATGTGCCGGGTACGCCGGGAATTCTTTCCCGTTGAAAGCAGGGAAAGGATCCCTGATCTCGAGCTACGAGGGGGAAACGGCGCTCCTCTGGATGTGGGCGGGACCATCGTGCTTCCTCTCGAGTGGAGACGGGTATGGCGGTGAACTTCTTGAGTTGCAGCAAGGGTGTGAAAGACCCTTGGAAGTTCCAGAGGTTAGGTGTCATTAGTCTCCAGACCCCTCATCGGAAATAGGCCTCATCTCTCCTGGAAGGGAGAACTTCCTGGATTTTCTCGAGATGCGGCGGGTGTTCTCGAGTTACGACGGGGACCTCAGGGAGCCGCCCTGGTGGCCTCAGGAGAGGCCAGTCCCCATGCGAGTTGTTAGGGGGCCTCTCGGGATTCCTCTCCCGTCGATACTGGGGCCAAAAACATTGTGTGGAGTCAGGGCCGGAACCGAGGATTTCTCTCAGGGGCTGACATGGATCTTTGGGTACTTCTGGAGTCTCCCCAGGGGAGTCAGGCCTCGTCTCGAGTGGGGGCATGCACGTGCGCTTTCCTTCCAGGCTGTAGCAGCCATGTCAGGCTTCCCGTCGCGTGGATTAAAGGATCTGTGGTTTTCTCTCCAGGCTTTCCCTCGAGGCTTTCCCACAGGGCTGTCCCACGTGCCACCGTGGTGTGAGTCGATCCTCGGCGTGAAAGATGAGCCAGTGCAGGGCAAAGAGGTTCCTCTGGAATGGACTGAGACATCTGGGGGACTCTTGGATTGGTGGTACGACCATGGAGTTCCTCTCGCCTTTCCTGTTGAGAGTGCCTCCTCTTGAGATGCGCCGGGAACGCCGGGAATTCTTTCCCGTTGAAAGCAGGGAAAGGATCCCTCATCTCGAGCTACGAGGGGGAAACGGGGCTCCTCTGGATGTGGGCTGGACTATCGTGCTTCCTCTCGAGTGGAGACGGGTATGGCGGTGAACTTCTTGAGTTGCAGCAAGGGTGTGAAAGACCCTTTGGAAGTTCCAGAGGTTAGGTGTCATTAGTCTCCAGACGCCTCATCGGAAATAGGCCTCATCTCGCCTGGAAGGGAGAACTTCCTGGATTTTCTCGAGTTGCGGCAGGTGTTCTCGAGTTACGAGGGGACCTCAAGGACCCGCCCTGGTGGCCTCAGGAGAGGACAGTCCCCATGCGAGTTGCTAGGGGGACTCTCGGGATTCCTCTCCCGTCGATACCGGGGCCAAAAAACTTGTGTGGAGTCAGGGCCGGAACCGAGGATTCCTCTCAGGGGCTGAATGGATCTTTGGGTACTTCTGGAGTCTCCCCAGGGGAGTCAGGCCTCGTCTCGAGTGGGGGCATGCACGTGCGCTTTCCTTCCTGGCTGTAGCAGCAATGTCACGCTTCCCGTCGCGTGGATCAAAGGATCTGTGGTTTTCCCTCGAGGCTTTCCCTCGAGGCTTTCCCACAGGGCTGTCCCACGTGCCACCGTGGTGTGAGTCGATCCTGGGCGAGAAAGATGAGCCAGTGCAGGGCAAAGAGTTTCCTCTGGAATGGACTGAGACATCTGGTGGACTCTTGGAATGGTGGTACGACCATGGAGTTCCTCTCGCCTTTCCGGTTGAGAGTGCCTCCTCTTGAGATGCGACGGGAACGCCGGAAATTCTTTCCCGTTGAAAGCAGGGAAAGGATCCCTCATCTCGAGCTACGAGGGGGAAACGGGGCTCCTCTGGATGTGGGCGGGACCATCGTGCTTCCTCTCGAGTGGAGACGGGTATGGCGGTGAACTTCTTGAGTTGCAGCAAGGGTGTGAAAGACCCTTTCGAAGTTCCAGAGGTTAGGTGTCATTAGTCTCCAGACGCCTCATCGGAAATAGGCCTCATCTCGCCTGGAAGGGAGAACTTCCTGGATTTTCTCGAGTTGCGGCGGGTGTTCTCGAGTTACGACGGGCACCTCAGGGACCCGCCCTGGTGGCCTCAGGAGAGGCCAGTCCCCATGCGAGTTGCTAGGGGGACTCTCGGGATTCCTCTCCCGTCGATACCGGGGCCAAAAACCTTGTGTGGAGTCAGGGCCGGAACCGAGGATTCCTCTCAGGGGCTGACATGGATCTTTGGGTACTTCTGGAGTCTCCCCAGGGGAGTCAGGCCTCGTCCCGAGTGGGGGCATGCACGTGCGCTTTCCTTCCAGGCTGTAGCAGCAATGTCACGCTTCCCGTCGCGTGGATCAAAGGATCTGTGGTTTTCCCTCGAGGCTTTCCTCGAGGCTTTCCCACAGGGCTGTCCCACGTGCCAACGTGGTGTGAGTCGATCCTCGGCGTGAAAGATGAGCCAGTGCAGGGCAAAGAGGTTCCTCTGGAATGGACTGAGACATCTGGGGGACTCTTGGAATGGTGGTACGACCATGGAGTTCCTCTCGCCTTTCCTGTTGAGAGTGCCTCCTCTTGAGATGCGCCGGGAACGCCGGGAATTCTTTCCCGTTGAAAGCAGGGAAAGGATCCCTGATCTCGAGCTACGAGGGGGAAACGGGGCTCCTCTGGATGTGGGCGGGACCATCGTGCTTCCTCTCGAGTCGAGACGGGTATGGCGGTGAACTTCTTGAGTTGCAGCAAGGGTGTGAAAGACCCTTTCGAAGTTCCAGAGGTTAGGTGTCATTAGTCTCCAGACGCCTCATCGGAAATAGGCCTCATCTGGCCTGGAAGGGAGAACTTCCTGGATTTTCTCGAGTTGCGGCGGGTGTTCTCGAGTTATGACGGGCATCTCAGGGACCCGCCCTGGTAGTCTCAGGAGAGGCCAGTCCCCATGAGAGTTGCTAGGGGGACTCTCGGGATTCCTCTCCCGTCGATACCGGGGCCAAAAACCTTGTGTGGAGTCAGGGCCGGAACCGAGGATTCCTCTCAGGGGCTGACATGGATCTTTGGGTACTTCTGGAGTCTCCCCAGGGGAGTCAGGCCTCGTCCCGAGTGGGGGCATGCACGTGCGCTTTCCTTCCAGGCTGTAGCAGCAATGTCACGCTTCCCGTCGCGTGGATCAAAGGATCTGTGGTTTTCCCTCGAGGCTTTCCCTCGAGGCTTTCCCACAGGGCTGTCCCACGTGCCACCGTGGTGTGAGTCGATCCTCGGCGTGAAAGATGAGCCAGTGCAGGGCAAAGAGGTTCCTCTGGAATGGACTGAGACATCTGGGGGACTCTTGGAATGGTGGTACGACCATGGAGTTCCTCTCGCCTTTCCTGTTGAGAGTGCCTCCTCTTGAGATGCGCCGGGAACGCCGGGAATTCTTTCCCGTTGAAAGCAGGGAAAGGATCCCTCATCTCGAGCTACGAGGGGGAAACGGGGCTCCTCTGGATGTGGGCGGGACCATCGTGCTTCCTCTCGAGTGGAGACGGGTATGGCGGTGAACTTCTTGAGTTGCAGCAAGGGTGTGAAAGACCCTTTCGAAGTTCCAGAGGTTACGTGTCATTAGTCTCCAGACGCCTCATCGGAAATAGGCCTCATCTCGCCTGGAAGGGAGAACTTCCTGGATTTTCTCGAGTTGCGGCAGGTGTTCTCGAGTTACGACGGGGACCTCAGGGACCCGCCCTGGTGGCCTCAGGAGAGGCCAGTCCCCATGCGACTTGCTAGGGGGCCTCTCGGGATTCCTCTCCCGTCGATACCGGGGCCAAAAACCTTGTGTGGAGTCAGGGCCGGAACCGAGGATTCCTCTCAGGGGCTGACATGGATCTTTGGGTACTTCTGGAGTCTCCCCAGGGGAGTCAGGCCTCGTCTCGAGTGGGGGCATGCACGTGCGCTTTCCTTCCAGGCTGTAGCAGCAATGTCACGCTTCCCGTCGCGTGGATCAAAGGATCTGTGGTTTTCCCTCGAGGCTTACCCTCGAGGCTTTCCCACAGGGCTGTCCCACGTGCCACCGTGGTGTGAGTGGATCCTCGGCGTGAAAGATGAGCCAGTGCAGGGCAAAGAGGTTCCTCTGGAATGGACTGAGACATCTGGGGGACTCTTGGAATGGTGGTACGACCATGGATTCCTGTCGTCTTTCCTGTTGAGAGTGCCTCCTCTTGAGATGCGCCGGGAACGCCGGGAATTCTTTCCCGTTGAAAGCAGGGAAAGGATCCCTGATCTCGAGCTACGAGGGGGAAACGGGGCTCCTCTGGATGTGGGCGGGACCATCGTGCTTCCTCTCGAGTGGAGACGGGTATGGCGGTGAACTTCTTGAGTTGCAGCAAGGGTGTGAAAGACCCTTTCGAAGTTCCAGAGGTTAGGTGTCATTAGTCTCCAGACGCCTCATCGGAAATAGGCCGCATCTCTCCTGGAAGGAAGAACTTCCTGGATTTCCTCGAGATGTGGCGGGTGTTCTCGTGTTACGACGGGGACCTCAGGGACACGCCCTGGTGGCCTCAGGAGAGGCCAGTCCCCATGCGAGTTGCTAGGGGGCCTCTCGGGATTCCTCTCCCGTCGATACCGGGGCCAAAATCTTGTGTGGAGTCAGGGCCGGAACCGAGGATTCCTCTCAGGGGCTGACATGGATCTTTGGGTACTTCTGGAGTCTCCCCAGGGGAGTCAGGCCTCGTCTCGAGTGGGGGCATGCACGTGCGCTTTCCTTCCAGGCAGTAGCAGCAATGTCACGCTTCCCGTCGCGTGGATCAAAGGATCTGTGGTTGCTTTCCCACAGGGCTGTCCCACGTGCCACCGTGCTGTGAGTCAATCCTCGGCGTGAAAGATGAACCAGTGCAGGGCAAAGAGGTTTCTCTGGAATGGACTGAGACATCTGGGGGACTCTTGGAATGGTGGTACGACCGTGGTGTTCCTCTCGCCTTTCCTGTTGAGAGTGCCTCCTCTTGAGTTGCGACGGGAACGCCGGGAATTCTTTCCCGTTGAAAGCAGGGAAAGGATCCCTCATCTCGAGCTACGAGGGGGAAACGGGGCTCCTCTGGATGTGGGCGGGACCATCGTGCTTCCTCTCGAGTGGAGACGGGTATGGCGGTGAACTTCTTGAGTTGCAGCAAGGGTGTGAAAGACCCTTTGGAAGTTCCAGAGGTTAGGTGTCATTCGTCTCCAGACGCCTCATCGGAAATAGGCCTCATCTCGCCTGTAAGGGAGAACTTCCTGTATTTTCTCGAGTTGCGGCAGGTGTTCTCGAGTTACGACGGGGACCTCAGGGACCCACCCTGGTGGCCTCAGGAGAGGCCAGTCCCCATGCGAGTTGCTAGGGGGCCTCTCGGGATTCCTCTCCCGTCGATACCGGGGCCAAAAACCTTGTGTGGAGTCAGGGCCGGAACCGAGGATTCCTCTCAGGGGCTGACATGGATCTTTGGGTACTTCTGGAGTCTCCCCAGGGGAGGCAGGCATCGTCTCGAGTGGGGGCATGCACGTGCGCTTTCCTTCCAGGCTGTAGCAGCAATATCACGCTTCCCGTCGCGTGGATCAAAGGATCTGTGGTTTTCCCTCGAGGCTTTCCCTCGAGGCTTTCCCACAGGGCTGTCCCACGTGCCACCGTGGTGTGAGTTGATCCTCGACGTGAAAGATGAGCCAGTGCAGGGCAAAGAGGTTCCTCTGGAATGGACTGAGACATCTGGGGGACTCTTGGAATGGTGGTACGACCATGGAGTTCCTCTCGCCTTTCCTGTTGAGAGTGCCTCCTCTTGAGATGCGCCGGGAACGCCGGGAAATCTTTCCCGTTGAAAGCAGGGAAAGGATCCCTCATTTCGAGCTACGAGGGGGAAACGGGGCTCCTCTGGATGTGGGCGGGATCATCGTGCTTCCTCTCGAGTGGAGACGGGTATGGCGGTGAACTTCTTGAGTTGCAGCAAGGGTGTGAAAGACCCTTTCGAAGTTCCAGAGGTTACGTGTCATTAGTCTCCAGACGCCTCATCGGAAATAGGCCTCATTTCGCCTGGAAGGGAGAACTTTCTGGATTTTCTCGAGTTGCGGCAGGAGTTCTCGAGTTACGACGGGGACCACAGGGACCCGCCCTGGTGGCCTCAGGAGAGGCCAGTCCCCATGCGAGTTGCTAGGGGGCCTCTCGGGATTCCTCTCCCGTCAATACCGTGGCCAAAAACCTTGTGTGGAGTCAGGGCCGGAACCGAAGATTCCTCACAGGGGCTGACATGGATCTTTGGGTATTTCTGGAGTCTCCCCAGGGGAGTCAGGCCTCGTCTCGAGTGGGGGCATGCACGTGGGCTTTCCTTCCAGGCAGTAGCAGCAATGTCACGCTTCCCGTCGCGTGGATCAAAGGATCTGTGGTTTTCCCTCGAGGCTTTCCCTCGAGGCTTTCCCACAGGGCTGTCGCACGTGCCACCATGGTGTGAGTCGATCCTCGGCGTGAAAGATGAGCCAGTGCATGGCAAAGAGGTTCCTCTGGAATAGACTGAAACATCTGGGGGACTCTTGGAATGGTGGTACGACCATGGAGTTCCTCTCGCCTTTCCTGTTGAGAGTGCCTCCTCTTGAGATGCGCCGGGAACGCCGGGAATTCTTTCCCGTTGAAAGCAGGGAAAGGATCCCTCATCTCGAGCTACGAGGGGGAAACGGGGCTCCTCTGGATGTGGGCGGGACCATCGTGCTTCCTCTCGAGTGGAGACGGGTATGGCGGTGAACTTCTTGAGTTGCAGCAAGGGTGTGAAAGACCCTTTTGAAGTTCCAGAGGTTAGGTGTCATTAGTCTCCAGAGGCCTCATCGGAAATAGGCCTCATCTCGCCTGGAAGGGAGAACTTCCTGGATTTTCTCGAGATGCGGCGGGTGTTCTCGAGTTACGACGGGGACCTCAGGGACCCGCCCTGGTGGCCTCAGGAGAGGCCAGTCCCCATGCGAGTTGCTAGGGGGCCTCTCGGGATTCCTCTCCCGTCGATACCGGGGCCAAAAACCTTGTGTGGAGTCAGAGCCAGAACCGAGGATTCCTCTCAGGGGCTGACATGGATCTTTGGGTACTTCTGGAGTCTCCCCAGGGGAGTCAGGCCTCGTCTCGAGTGGGGGCATGCACGTGCGCTTTCCTTCCAGGCGGTAGCAGCAATGTCACGCTTCCCGTCGCGTGGATCAAAGGATCTGTGGTTTTCCCTCGAGGCTTTCCCTCGAGTCTTTCCCACAGGGCTGTCCCACGTGCCACCGTGGTGTGAGTCGATCCTCGGCGTGAAAGATGAGCCAGTGCAGGGCAAAGAGGTTCCTCTGGAATGGACTGAGACATCTGGGGGACTCTTGGAATGGTGGTACGACCATGGAGTTCCTCTTGCCTTTCCTGTTGAGAGTGCCTCCTCTTGAGATGCGCCGGGAACGCCGGGAATTCTTTCCCGTTGAAAGCAGGGAAAGGATCCCTCATCTCGAGCTACGAGGGGGAAACGGGGCTCCTCTGGATGTGGGCGGGACCATCGTGCTTCCTCTCGAGTGGAGACGGGTATGGCGGTGAACTTCTTGAGTTGCAGCAAGGGTGTGAAAGACCCTTTCGAAGTTCCAGAGGTTAGGTGTCATTAGTCTCCAGACGCCTCATCGGAAATAGGCCTCATCTCGCCTGGAAGGGAGAACTTCCTGGATTTTCTCGAGTTGCGGCAGGTGTTCTCGAGTTACGACGGGGACCTCAGGGACCCGCCCTGGTGGCCTCAGGAGAGGCCAGTCCCCATGCGAGTTGCTAGGGGGCCTCTCGGGATTCCTCTCCCGTCGATACCGGGGCCAAAAACCTTGTGTGGAGTCAGGGCCGGAACCGAAGATTTCTCACAGGGGCTGACATGGATCTTTGGATATTTCTGGAGTCTCCCCAGGGGAGTCAGGCCTCGTATCGAGTGGGGGCATGGACGTGGGCTTTCCTTCCAGGCTGTAGCAGCAATGTCACGCTTCCCGTCGCGTGGATCAAAGGATCTGTGGTTTTCCCTCGAGGCTTTCCCTCGAGGCTTTCCCACAGGGCTGTCGCACGTGCCACCGTGGTGTGAGTCGATCCTCGGCATGAAAGATGAGCCAGTGCATGGCAAAGAGGTTCCTCTGGAATAGACTGAGACATCTGGTGCACTCTTGGAATGGTGGTACGACCATGGAGTTCTTCTCGCCTTTCCTGTTGAGAGTGCCTCCTCTTGAGATGCGCCGGGAACGCCGGGAATTCTATCCCGTTGAAAGCAGGGAAAGGATCCCTCATCTCGAGCTACGAGGGGGAAACGGGGCTCCTCTGGATGTGGGCGGGACCATCGTGCTTCCTCTCGAGTGGAGACGGGTATGGCGGTGAACTTCTTGAGTTGCAGCAAGGGTGTGAAAGACCCTTTCGAAGTTCCAGAGGTTACGTGTCATTAGTCTCCAGACGCCTCATCGGAAATAGGCCGCATCTCTCCTGGAAGGAAGTACTTCCTGGATTTCCTCGAGATGCGGCGGGTGTTCTCGAGTTACAACGGGGACCTCAGGGACCCGCCCTGGTGGCCTCAGGAGAGGCCAGTCCCCATGCGAGTTGCTAGGGGGCCTCTCGGGATTCCTCTCCCGTCGATACCGGGGCCAAAAAACTTGTGTGGAGTCAGGGCCGGAACCGAGGATTCCTCTCAGGGGCTGAATGGATCTTTGGGTACTCCTGGAGTCTCCCCAGGGGAGTCAGGCCTCGTCTCGAGTGGGGGCATGCACGTGCGCTTTCCCTCCTGGCTGTAGCAGCAATGTCACGCTTCCCGTCGCGTGGATCAAAGGATCTGTGGTTTTCCCTCGAGGCTTTCCCTCGAGGCTTTCCGACAGGGCTGTCCCACGTGCCACCGTGGTGTGAGTCGATCCTCAGCGGGAAAGATGAGCCAGTGCAGGGCAAAGAGGTTCCTCTGGAATGGACTGAGACATCTGGGGGACTCTTGGAATGGTGGTACGACCATGGAGATCCTCTCGCCTTTCCTGTTGAGAGTGCCTCCTCTTGAGATGCGCCGGGAACGCCGGTAATTCTTTCCCGTTGAAAGCAGGGAAAGGATCCCTCATCTCGAGCTACGAGGGGGAAACGGGGCTCCTCTGGATGTGGGCGGGACCATCGTGCTTCCTCTCGAGTGGAGACGGGTATTTCGGTGAACTTCTTGAGTTGCAGCAAGGGTGTGAAAGACCCTTTCGAAGTTCCAGAGTTTAGGTGTCATTAGTCTCCAGACACCTCATCGGAAATAGGCCTCATCTCGCCTGGAAGGGAGAACTTCCTGGATTTTCTCGAGTTGCGGCAGGTGTTCTCGAGTTACGACGGGGACCTCAGGGACCCGCCCTGGTGGCCTCAGGAGAGGCCAGTCCCCATGCGAGTTGCTAGCGGGCCTCTCGGGATTCCTCTACTGTCGATACCGGGGCCAAAAACCTTGTGTGGAGTCAGGGCCGGAACCGAGGATTCCTCTCAGGGGTTGACATGGAACTTTGGGTACTTCTGGAGTCTCCCCTGGGGAGTCAGGCCTCGTCTCGAGTGGGGGCATGCACGTGCGCTTTCCTTCCAGGCTGTAGCAGCAATGTCACGCTTCCCGTCGCATGGATCAAAGGATCTGTGGTTTTCCCTCGAGGCTTTCCCACAGGGCTGTCCCACGTGCCACCGTGTTGTAAGTGGATCCTCGTCGTGAAAGATGAGCCAGTGCAGGGCAAAGAGGTTCCTCTGGAATGGACTGAGACATCTGGGGGACTCTTGGAATGGTGGTACGACCATGGAGTTCCTCTCGCCTTTCCTGTTGAGAGTGCCTCCTCTTGAGATGCGCCGGGAACGCCGGGAATTCTTTCCCGTTGAAAGCAGGGAAAGGATCCCTGATCTTGAGCTACGAGGGGGAAACGGCGCTCCTCTGGATGTGGGCGGGACCATCGTGCTTCCTCTCGAGTGGAGACGGGTATGGCGGTGAACTTCTTGAGTTGCAGCAAGGGTGTGAAAGACCCTTGGAAGTTCCAGAGGTTAGGTGTCATTAGTCTCCAGATGCCTCATCGGAAATAGGCCTCATCTCGCCTGGAAGGGAGAACTTCCTGGATTTTCTCGAGATGCGGCGGGTGTTCTCGAGTTACGACGGGGACCTCAGGGAGCCGCCCTGGTGGCCTCAGGAAAGGCCAGTCCCCATGCGAGTTGTTAGGGGGCCTCTCGGGATTCCTCTCCCGTCGATACTGGGGCCAAAAACCTTGTGTGGAGTCAGGGCCGGAACCGAGGATTTCTCTCAGGGGCTGACATGGATCTTTGGGTACTTCTGGAGTCTCCCCAGGGGAGTCAGGCCTCGTCTCGAGTGGGGGCATGCACGTGCGCTTTCCTTCCAGGCTGTAGCAGCAATGTCAGGCTTCCCGTCGCGTGGATCAAAGGATCTGTGGTTTTTTCTCCAGGCTTTCCCTCGAGGCTTTCCCACAGGGCTGTCCCACGTGCCACCGTGGTGTGAGTCGATCCTCGGCGTGAAAGATGAGCCAGTGCAGGGCAAAGAGTTTCCTCTGGAATGGACTGAGACATCTGGTGGACTCTTGGAATGGTGGTACGACCATGGAGTTCCTCTCGCCTTTCCTGTTGAGAGTGCCTCCTCTTGAGATGCGACGGGAACGCCGGAAATTCTTTCCCGTTGAAAGCAGGGAAAGGATCCCTCATCTCGAGCTACGAGGGGGAAACGGGGCTCCTCTGGATGTGGGAGGGACCATCGTGCTTCCTCTCGAGTGGAGACGGGTATGGCGGTGAACTTCTTGAGTTGCAGCAAGGGTGTGAAAGACCCTTTGGAAGTTCCAGAGCTTAGGTGTCATTAGTCTCGAGACGCCTCATCGGAAATAGGCCTCATCTCGCCTGGAAGGGAGAACTTCCTGGATTTTCTCGAGTTTCGGCAGGTGTTCTCGTGTTACGATGGGGAACTCAGGGACCCGCCCTGGTGGCCTCAGGAGAGGCCATTCCCCATGCGAGTTGCTAGGGGGCCTCTCGGGATTCCTCTCCTGTCGATACCGGGGCCAAAAACCTTGTGTGGAGTCAGGGCCGGAACCGAGGATTCCTCTCAGGGGCTGACATGGATCTTTGGGTACTTCTGGAGTCTCCCCAGGGGAGTCAGGCCTCGTCCCGAGTGGGGGCATGCACGTGCGCTTTCCTTCCAGGCTGTAGCAGCAATGTCACGCTTCCCGTCGCGTGGATCAAAGGATCTGTGGTTTTCCCTCGAGGCTTTCCCACAGGGCTGTCCCACGTGCCACCGTGGTGTGAGTCGATCCTCAGCGTGAAAGATGAGCCAGTGCAGGGCAAAGAGGTTCCTCTGGAATGGACTGAGACATCTGGGGGACTCTTGGAATGGTGGTACGACCATGGAGATCCTCTCGCCTTTCCTGTTGAGAGTGCCTCCTCTTCAGATGCGCCGGGAACGCCGGTAATTTTTTCCCGTTGAAAGCAGGGAAAGGATCCCTCATCTCGAGCTACGAGGGGGAAACGGGGCTCCTCTGGATGTGGGCGGGACCATCGTGCTTCCTCTCGAGTGGAGACGGGTATTTCGGTGAACTTCTTGAGTTGCAGCAAGGGTGTGAGAGACCCTTTCGAAGTTCCAGAGGTTAGGTGTCATTAGTCTCCAGACACCTCATCGGAAATAGGCCTCATCTCGCCTGGAAGGGAGAACTTCCTGGATTTTCTCGAGTTGCGGCAGGTGTTCTCGAGTTACGACGGGGACCTCAGGGACCCGCCCTGGTGGCCTCAGGAGAGGCCAGTCCCCATGCGAGTTGCTAGCGGGCCTCTCGGGATTCCTCTACTGTCGATACCGGGGCCAAAAACCTTGTGTGGAGTCAGGGCCGGAACCGAGGATTCCTCTCAGGGGTTGACATGGAACTTTGGGTACTTCTGGAGTCTCCCCTGGGGAGTCAGGCCTCGTCTCGAGTGGGGGCATGCACGTGCGCTTTCCTTCCAGGCTGTAGCAGCAATGTCATGCTTCCCGTCGCGTGGATCAAAGGATCTGTGGTTTTCCCTCGAGGCTTTCCCACAGGGCTGTCCCACGTGCCACCGTGTTGTAAGTGGATCCTCGTCGTGAAAGATGAGCCAGTGCAGGGCAAAGAGGTTCCTCTGGAATGGACTGAGACATCTGGGGGACTCTTGGAATGGTGGTACGACCATGGAGTTCCTCTCGCCTTTCCTGTTGAGAGTGCCTCCTCTTGAGATGCGCCGGGAACGCCGGGAATTCTTTCCCGTTGAAAGCAGGGAAAGGATCCCTGATCTCGAGCTACGAGGGGGAAACGGCGCTCCTCTGGATGTGGGCGGGACCATCGTGCTTCCTCTCGAGTGGAGACGGGTATGGCGGTGAACTTCTTGAGTTGCAGCAAGGGTGTGAAAGACCCTTGGAAGTTCCAGAGGTTAGGTGTCATTAGTCTCCAGACGCCTCATCGGAAATAGGCCTCATCTCGCCTGGAAGGGAGAACTTCCTGGATTTTCTCGAGATGCGGCGGGTGTTCTCGAGTTACGACGGGGACCTCAGGGAGCCGCCCTGGTGGCCTCAGGAGAGGCCAGTCCCCATGCGAGTTGTTAGGGGGCCTCTCGGGATTCCTCTCCCGTCGATACTGGGGCCAAAAACCTTGTGTGGAGTCAGGGCCGGAACCGAGGATTTCTCTCAGGGGCTGACATGGATCTTTGGGTACTTCTGGAGTCTCCCCAGGGGAGTCAGGCCTCGTCTCGAGTGGGGGCATGCACGTGCGCTTTCCTTCCAGGCTGTAGCAGCAATGTCAGGCTTCCCGTCGCGTGGATCAAAGGATCTGTGGTTTTCTCTCCAGGCTTTCCCTCGAGGCTTTCCCACAGGGCTGTCCCACGTGCCACCGTGGTGTGAGTCGATCCTCGGCGTGAAAGATGAGCCAGTGCAGGGCAAAGAGTTTCCTCTGGAATGGACTGAGACATCTGGTGGACTCTTGGAATGGTGGTACGACCATGGAGTTCCTCTCGCCTTTCCTGTTGAGAGTGCCTCCTCTTGAGATGCGACGGGAACGCCGGAAATTCTTTCCCGTTGAAAGCAGGGAAAGGATCCCTCATCTCGAGCTACGAGGGGGAAACGGGGCTCCTCTGGATGTGGGCGGGACCATCGTGCTTCCTCTCGAGTGGAGACGGGTATGGCGGTGAACTTCTTGACTTGCAGCAAGGGTGTGAAAGACCCTTTGGAAGTTCCAGAGCTTAGGTGTCATTAGTCTCGAGACGCCTCATCGGAAATAGGCCTCATCTCGCCTGGAAGGGAGAACTTCCTGGATTTTCTCGAGTTTCGGCAGGTGTTCTCGTGTTACGATGGGGAACTCAGGGACCCGCCCTGGTGGCCTCAGGAGAGGCCATTCCCCATGCGAGTTGCTAGGGGGCCTCTCGGGATTCCTCTCCTGTCGATACCGGGGCCAAAAACCTTGTGTGGAGTCAGGGCCGGAACCGAGGATTCCTCTCAGGGGCTGACATGGATCTTTGGGTACTTCTGGAGTCTCCCCAGGGGAGTCAGGCCTCGTCCCGAGTGGGGGCATGCACGTGCGCTTTCCTTCCAGGCTGTAGCAGCAATGTCACGCTTCCCGTCGCGTGGATCAAAGGATCTGTGGTTTTCCCTCGAGGCTTTCCCACAGGGCTGTCCCACGTGCCACCGTGGTGTGAGTCGATCCTCGGCGTGAAAGATGAGCCAGTGCAGGGCAAAGAGGTTCCTCTGGAATGGACTGAGACATCTGGGGGACTCTTGGAATGGTGGTACGACCATGGAGATCCTCTCGCCTTTCCTGTTGAGAGTGCCTCCTCTTGAGATGCGCCGGGAACGCCGGGAATACTTTCCCGTTGAAAGCAGGGAAAGGATCCCTCATCTCGAGCTACGAGGGGGAAACGGGGCTCCTCTGGATGTGGGCGGGACCATCGTGCTTCCTCTCGAGTGGAGACGGGAATTTCGGTGAACTTCTTGAGTTGCAGCAAGGGTGTGAAAGACCCTTTCGAAGTTCCAGAGGTTAGGTGTCATTAGTCTCCAGACACCTCATCGGAAATAGGCCTCATCTCGCCTGGAAGGGAGAACTTCCTGGATTTTCTCGAGTTGCGGCAGGTGTTCTCGAGTTACGACGGGGACCTCAGGGACCCGCCCTGGTGGCCTCAGGAGAGGCCAGTCCCCATGCGAGTTGCTAGCGGGCCTCTCGGGATTCCTCTACTGTCGATACCGGGGCCAAAAACCTTGTGTGGAGTCAGGGCCGGAACCGAGGATTCCTCTCAGGGGTTGACATGGAACTTTGGGTACTTCTGGAGTCTCCCCTGGGGAGTCAGGCCTCGTCTCGAGTGGGGGCATGCACGTGCGCTTTCCTTCCAGGCTGTAGCAGCAATGTCACGCTTCCCGTCGCGTGGATCAAAGGATCTGTGGTTTTCCCTCGAGGCTTTCCCACAGGGCTGTCCCACGTGCCACCGTGTTGTAAGTGGATCCTCGTCGTGAAAGATGAGCCAGTGCAGGGCAAAGAGCTTCCTCTGGAATGGACTGAGACATCTGGGGGACTCTTGGAATGGTGGTACGACCATGGAGTTCCTCTCGCCTTTCCTGTTGAGAGTGCCTCCTCTTGAGATGTGCCGGGTACGCCGGGAATTCTTTCCCGTTGAAAGCAGGGAAAGGATCCCTGATCTCGAGCTACGAGGGGGAAACGGCGCTCCTCTGGATGTGGGCGGGACCATCGTGCTTCCTCTCGAGTGGAGACGGGTATGGCGGTGAACTTCTTGAGTTGCAGCAAGGGTGTGAAAGACCCTTGGAAGTTCCAGAGGTTAGGTGTCATTAGTCTCCAGACCCCTCATCGGAAATAGGCCTCATCTCTCCTGGAAGGGAGAACTTCCTGGATTTTCTCGAGATGCGGCGGGTGTTCTCGAGTTACGACGGGGACCTCAGGGAGCCGCCCTGGTGGCCTCAGGAGAGGCCAGTCCCCATGCGAGTTGTTAGGGGGCCTCTCGGGATTCCTCTCCCGTCGATACTGGGGCCAAAAACATTGTGTGGAGTCAGGGCCGGAACCGAGGATTTCTCTCAGGGGCTGACATGGATCTTTGGGTACTTCTGGAGTCTCCCCAGGGGAGTCAGGCCTCGTCTCGAGTGGGGGCATGCACGTGCGCTTTCCTTCCAGGCTGTAGCAGCCATGTCAGGCTTCCCGTCGCGTGGATTAAAGGATCTGTGGTTTTCTCTCCAGGCTTTCCCTCGAGGCTTTCCCACAGGGCTGTCCCACGTGCCACCGTGGTGTGAGTCGATCCTCGGCGTGAAAGATGAGCCAGTGCAGGGCAAAGAGGTTCCTCTGGAATGGACTGAGACATCTGGGGGACTCTTGGATTGGTGGTACGACCATGGAGTTCCTCTCGCCTTTCCTGTTGAGAGTGCCTCCTCTTGAGATGCGCCGGGAACGCCGGGAATTCTTTCCCGTTGAAAGCAGGGAAAGGATCCCTCATCTCGAGCTACGAGGGGGAAACGGGGCTCCTCTGGATGTGGGCTGGACTATCGTGCTTCCTCTCGAGTGGAGACGGGTATGGCGGTGAACTTCTTGAGTTGCAGCAAGGGTGTGAAAGACCCTTTGGAAGTTCCAGAGGTTAGGTGTCATTAGTCTCCAGACGCCTCATCGGAAATAGGCCTCATCTCGCCTGGAAGGGAGAACTTCCTGGATTTTCTCGAGTTGCGGCAGGTGTTCTCGAGTTACGAGGGGACCTCAAGGACCCGCCCTGGTGGCCTCAGGAGAGGACAGTCCCCATGCGAGTTGCTAGGGGGACTCTCGGGATTCCTCTCCCGTCGATACCGGGGCCAAAAAACTTGTGTGGAGTCAGGGCCGGAACCGAGGATTCCTCTCAGGGGCTGAATGGATCTTTGGGTACTTCTGGAGTCTCCCCAGGGGAGTCAGGCCTCGTCTCGAGTGGGGGCATGCACGTGCGCTTTCCTTCCTGGCTGTAGCAGCAATGTCACGCTTCCCGTCGCGTGGATCAAAGGATCTGTGGTTTTCCCTCGAGGCTTTCCCTCGAGGCTTTCCCACAGGGCTGTCCCACGTGCCACCGTGGTGTGAGTCGATCCTGGGCGAGAAAGATGAGCCAGTGCAGGGCAAAGAGTTTCCTCTGGAATGGACTGAGACATCTGGTGGACTCTTGGAATGGTGGTACGACCATGGAGTTCCTCTCGCCTTTCCGGTTGAGAGTGCCTCCTCTTGAGATGCGACGGGAACGCCGGAAATTCTTTCCCGTTGAAAGCAGGGAAAGGATCCCTCATCTCGAGCTACGAGGGGGAAACGGGGCTCCTCTGGATGTGGGCGGGACCATCGTGCTTCCTCTCGAGTGGAGACGGGTATGGCGGTGAACTTCTTGAGTTGCAGCAAGGGTGTGAAAGACCCTTTCGAAGTTCCAGAGGTTAGGTGTCATTAGTCTCCAGACGCCTCATTGGAAATAGGCCTCATCTCGCCTGGAAGGGAGAACTTCCTGGATTTTCTCGAGTTGCGGCGGGTGTTCTCGAGTTACGACGGGCACCTCAGGGACCCGCCCTGGTGGCCTCAGGAGAGGCCAGTCCCCATGCGAGTTGCTAGGGGGACTCTCGGGATTCCTCTCCCGTCGATACCGGGGCCAAAAACCTTGTGTGGAGTCAGGGCCGGAACCGAGGATTCCTCTCAGGGGCTGACATGGATCTTTGGGTACTTCTGGAGTCTCCCCAGGGGAGTCAGGCCTCGTCCCGAGTGGGGGCATGCACGTGCGCTTTCCTTCCAGGCTGTAGCAGCAATGTCACGCTTCCCGTCGCGTGGATCAAAGGATCTGTGGTTTTCCCTCGAGGCTTTCCTCGAGGCTTTCCCACAGGGCTGTCCCACGTGCCAACGTGGTGTGAGTCGATCCTCGGCGTGAAAGATGAGCCAGTGCAGGGCAAAGAGGTTCCTCTGGAATGGACTGAGACATCTGGGGGACTCTTGGAATGGTGGTACGACCATGGAGTTCCTCTCGCCTTTCCTGTTGAGAGTGCCTCCTCTTGAGATGCGCCGGGAACGCCGGGAATTCTTTCCCGTTGAAAGCAGGGAAAGGATCCCTGATCTCGAGCTACGAGGGGGAAACGGGGCTCCTCTGGATGTGGGCGGGACCATCGTGCTTCCTCTCGAGTCGAGACGGGTATGGCGGTGAACTTCTTGAGTTGCAGCAAGGGTGTGAAAGACCCTTTCGAAGTTCCAGAGGTTAGGTGTCATTAGTCTCCAGACGCCTCATCGGAAATAGGCCTCATCTGGCCTGGAAGGGAGAACTTCCTGGATTTTCTCGAGTTGCGGCGGGTGTTCTCGAGTTACGACGGGCATCTCAGGGACCCGCCCTGGTAGTCTCAGGAGAGGCCAGTCCCCATGAGAGTTGCTAGGGGGACTCTCGGGATTCCTCTCCCGTCGATACCGGGGCCAAAAACCTTGTGTGGAGTCAGGGCCGGAACCGAGGATTCCTCTCAGGGGCTGACATGGATCTTTGGGTACTTCTGGAGTCTCCCCAGGGGAGTCAGGCCTCGTCCCGAGTGGGGGCATGCACGTGCGCTTTCCTTCCAGGCTGTAGCAGCAATGTCACGCTTCCCGTCGCGTGGATCAAAGGATCTGTGGTTTTCCCTCGAGGCTTTCCCTCGAGGCTTTCCCACAGGGCTGTCCCACGTGCCACCGTGGTGTGAGTCGATCCTCGGCGTGAAAGATGAGCCAGTGCAGGGCAAAGAGGTTCCTCTGGAATGGACTGAGACATCTGGGGGACTCTTGGAATGGTGGTACGACCATGGAGTTCCTCTCGCCTTTCCTGTTGAGAGTGCCTCCTCTTGAGATGCGCCGGGAACGCCGGGAATTCTTTCCCGTTGAAAGCAGGGAAAGGATCCCTGATCTCGAGCTACGAGGGGGAAACGGGGCTCCTCTGGATGTGGGCGGGACCATCGTGCTTCCTCTCGAGTGGAGACGGGTATGGCGGTGAACTTCTTGAGTTGCAGCAAGGGTGTGAAAGACCCTTTCGAAGTTCCAGAGGTTACGTGTCATTAGTCTCCAGACGCCTCATCGGAAATAGGCCTCATCTCGCCTGGAAGGGAGAACTTCCTGGATTTTCTCGAGTTGCGGCAGGTGTTCTCGAGTTACGACGGGGACCTCAGGGACCCGCCCTGGTGGCCTCAGGAGAGGCCAGTCCCCATGCGACTTGCTAGGGGGCCTCTCGGGATTCCTCTCCCGTCGATACCGGGGCCAAAAACCTTGTGTGGAGTCAGGGCCGGAACCGAGGATTCCTCTCAGGGGCTGACATGGATCTTTGGGTACTTCTGGAGTCTCCCCAGGGGAGTCAGGCCTCGTCTCGAGTGGGGGCATGCACGTGCGCTTTCCTTCCAGGCTGTAGCAGCAATGTCACGCTTCCCGTCGCGTGGATCAAAGGATCTGTGGTTTTCCCTCGAGGCTTACCCTCGAGGCTTTCCCACAGGGCTGTCCCACGTGCCACCGTGGTGTGAGTGGATCCTCGGCGTGAAAGATGAGCCAGTGCAGGGCAAAGAGGTTCCTCTGGAATGGACTGAGACATCTGGGGGACTCTTGGAATGGTGGTACGACCATGGATTCCTGTCGTCTTTCCTGTTGAGAGTGCCTCCTCTTGAGATGCGCCGGGAACGCCGGGAATTCTTTCCCGTTGAAAGCAGGGAAAGGATCCCTGATCTCGAGCTACGAGGGGGAAACGGGGCTCCTCTGGATGTGGGCGGGACCATCGTGCTTCCTCTCGAGTGGAGACGGGTATGGCGGTGAACTTCTTGAGTTGCAGCAAGGGTGTGAAAGACCCTTTCGAAGTTCCAGAGGTTAGGTGTCATTAGTCTCCAGACGCCTCATCGGAAATAGGCCGCATCTCTCCTGGAAGGAAGAACTTCCTGGATTTCCTCGAGATGTGGCGGGTGTTCTCGTGTTACGACGGGGACCTCAGGGACACGCCCTGGTGGCCTCAGGAGAGGCCAGTCCCCATGCGAGTTGCTAGGGGGCCTCTCGGGATTCCTCTCCCGTCGATACCGGGGCCAAAATCTTGTGTGGAGTCAGGGCCGGAACCGAGGATTCCTCTCAGGGGCTGACATGGATCTTTGGGTACTTCTGGAGTCTCCCCAGGGGAGTCAGGCCTCGTCTCGAGTGGGGGCATGCACGTGCGCTTTCCTTCCAGGCAGTAGCAGCAATGTCACGCTTCCCGTCGCGTGGATCAAAGGATCTGTGGTTGCTTTCCCACAGGGCTGTCCCACGTGCCACCGTGCTGTGAGTCGATCCTCGGCGTGAAAGATGAGCCAGTGCAGGGCAAAGAGGTTCCTCTGGAATGGACTGAGACATCTGGGGGACTCTTGGAATGGTGGTACGACCATGGAGTTCCTCTTGCCTTTCCTGTTGAGAGTGCCTCCTCTTGAGATGCGCCGGGAACGCCGGGAATTCTTTCCCGTTGAAAGCAGGGAAAGGATCCCTCATCTCGAGCTACGAGGGGGAAACGGGGCTCCTCTGGATGTGGGCGGGACCATCGTGCTTCCTCTCGAGTGGAGACGGGTATGGCGGTGAACTTCTTGAGTTGCAGCAAGGGTGTGAAAGACCCTTTCGAAGTTCCAGAGGTTAGGTGTCATTAGTCTCCAGACGCCTCATCGGAAATAGGCCTCATCTCGCCTGGAAGGGAGAACTTCCTGGATTTTCTCGAGTTGCGGCAGGTGTTCTCGAGTTACGACGGGGACCTCAGGGACCCGCCCTGGTGGCCTCAGGAGAGGCCAGTCCCCATGCGAGTTGCTAGGGGGCCTCTCGGGATTCCTCTCCCGTCGATACCGGGGCCAAAAACCTTGTGTGGAGTCAGGGCCGGAACCGAAGATTTCTCACAGGGGCTGACATGGATCTTTGGATATTTCTGGAGTCTCCCCAGGGGAGTCAGGCCTCGTATCGAGTGGGGGCATGGACGTGGGCTTTCCTTCCAGGCTGTAGCAGCAATGTCACGCTTCCCGTCGCGTGGATCAAAGGATCTGTGGTTTTCCCTCGAGGCTTTCCCTCGAGGCTTTCCCACAGGGCTGTCGCACGTGCCACCGTGGTGTGAGTCGATCCTCGGCATGAAAGATGAGCCAGTGCATGGCAAAGAGGTTCCTCTGGAATAGACTGAGACATCTGGTGCACTCTTGGAATGGTGGTACGACCATGGAGTTCTTCTCGCCTTTCCTGTTGAGAGTGCCTCCTCTTGAGATGCGCCGGGAACGCCGGGAATTCTATCCCGTTGAAAGCAGGGAAAGGATCCCTCATCTCGAGCTACGAGGGGGAAACGGGGCTCCTCTGGATGTGGGCGGGACCATCGTGCTTCCTCTCGAGTGGAGACGGGTATGGCGGTGAACTTCTTGAGTTGCAGCAAGGGTGTGAAAGACCCTTTCGAAGTTCCAGAGGTTACGTGTCATTAGTCTCCAGACGCCTCATCGGAAATAGGCCGCATCTCTCCTGGAAGGAAGTACTTCCTGGATTTCC